>NC_058135.1:152360811-152536985 GCF_016433145.1 Gracilinanus agilis | reverse complement strand
GAGCAGAAATAATAAATGTAACCTTCTCAGATCATAATGCAATAAAAATAATAATTAGTAAGGGCACATGGACAGGAAAATCAAAAACTAATTGGAAATTAAATAATATGGTTCTCCAAAACCAATTTGTCAAAGAAGGAATCATAGAAACAATCAACAATTTCATTGAAGAAAATGACAATGATGAGACATCCTACCAAACTCTGTGGGATGCGGCCAAGGCAGTACTCGGGGGAAATTTATATCCTTGAGTGCATATATTAACAAATTAAGGAGGGCAGAGATCAATGAATTGGGCATGCAACTCAAAAAATTAGAAAGCGAGCAAATTAAAAATCCCCAGATGAAAACTAAATTAGAAATACTAAAAACCAAGGGAGAAATTAATAAAATCGAAAGTAAAAGAACTATTGAATTAATAAATAAGACTAGAAGCTGGTACTTTGAAAAAACAGATAAAATAGACAAAGTACTGGTCAATCTAATAAAAAAAAGGAAAGAAGTAAACCAAATTGATAGTATCAAAGATGAAAAGGGAGACCTCACCTTTAATGAAGGGGAAATTAAGGCAATCATTAAAAACTATTTTTCCCAATTATATGGCAATAAATAGAACAATTTAGGAGATATGGGCAAATATTTACAAAAATATAAACTGCCTAGATTAACAGCAGAAGAAATAGAATACCTAAATAATCCCATATCAGAAAAAGAAATTGAACAAGCCATCTAAGAACTCCCTAAGAAAAAATCGCCAGGGCCTGATGGATTCACAAGTGAATTCTATCAGACATTCAAAGAGCAAATAATCCCAATACTATTACAAATTATTTGATATGATAAGCAAAGAAGGAGTCCTACCAAATTCCTTTTATGACACAAATATGGTACTGATTCCAAAGCCAGGGAGATCAAAAACAGAGAAAGAAAATAGGCAATTTTCAGGTAAAGAAATCAAAAGTATCAATAAGCACATGAGAAAGTGTTCCAAATCTCTAATAATTAGAGAAATGCAAATCAAAACAACTCTGAGGTATCACCTCACACCTAGCAGATTGGCTAAAATGAAAGAAGGGGAGAGTAATGAATGTTGGAGGGGATGTGGCAAAATTGGGACATTAATGCATTGTTGGTGGAGCTGTGAACTGATCCAGCCATTCTGGCTGGCAATTTGGAATCATGCTCAAAGGGCTATAAAAGAATGGCTGCCCTTTGATCCAGCCATACCATTGCTGGGTTTGTACCCCAAAGAGATCATAGATAAACAGACTTATATGAAAATATTTATAGCTGCGCTTTTTGTGGTGGCAACAAACTGGAAAAGGAGGGTATGTCCTTCAATTGGGGAATGGCTGAACAAACTGTGGTATATGCGGGTGATGGAATACTATTGTGCTAAAAGGAATAATAAACTGGAGGAGTTCCAGGCGAATTGGAGAGACCTCCAGGAACTGATGCAGAGCGAAAGGAGCAGAGCCAGAAGAACATTGTACACAGAGACTGATATACTATGGTAAAATTGAATGTAATGGGCTTCTGTACTAGCAGCAATACAATGACCCAGGACAATTCTGAACGCTGCCCACATTCAGAGGAAGGACTGCAGGAGAGGAAACATATAAGAAAAACAACTGCTTGAACCATGGGTCGGAGTGGACATGATTGAGGGTGTGGACTCGAAACTACCACACCAATGCAACTACCAACAATTTGGAAATAGGTCTTGATCAAGGACACATGACAAAAATAGTGGAAATGTGCGTCGGCCATGGGTTGGGGGAGTCTGGGGGGGGGAAGGGGAAAGGAGGAGCATGAATCATGTAACCATGTTAAAAATGAATATTAATAAATGTTTAAAGTTGCTTGGAGAGTTGAGAGATTTTAGCTGGATGGCGTTTTCTAATCCTTCATCTTAGTTTGTCCTGGGATGTATTAATTACTTAGTAGTTTGTCAATGACTTTATATCATAAAAATATTAATTAAATTGATGTTTTAAGAGAGTCAAGGAATATATGATCCTTAGCATCCTCATACTCCTTTTACACTACTCCTCTAAACGTGATGAAATAGAAAGGACATTAGAGCTTTGGCAGTTATTTTATACTTTCATCTGCCTTTCTGGTTGGCAAAATTGGATAATAATCATAATGTTAAGCATTGGAAACTTCAGGTTCTTCACATGTAAAAATAGTAAGGAGTGATGTGGAACTAAAAGACTTCTAAATTCCCTTCAAAATTTGTAAGATTCTGTGATGTCTTTGGCCAGTGTCACAATATATAATGGTTACTCTTTGGCTAAAAATTATGTAGTTATCCTTAAGATTTTTATAATTGACTGCCATGACATAATCTTACTTTTATAGCCTATAGACCCAGTCTATTTGACTTTGTCTTTTTCCTGTATCAGTCCTCCATATCTAGTGAGAAATGTTAGATTAGGTTCAGTGTTATTAACTACTGTATCAGGAATGCCTTTGAAATCCTGAGGGAAGTGAAGAACTCAATTATTCCTCAGAGTATTAACTACTCTATAAAATTTAAATTAAATCTATTGGTATTATCACATTCCTGAGGCATGCAGTATCTGCTATTAAATTTAATGGGAGTTGTGTTCTCATTAAATGATTAGTACAGATTGATGAGGGGCAGGGTGAATGTTTGATACATCACATGGAGGTTAATCAGTTTTCTCATACTCAATCTACATTTCCTCTACTGGGAAAGGATAAAATTTATCATTATGATTAAGTTTTTTTCAAAGGTTTTGTTTTGTTTTGGTTGAATTAAAGTTGTTCCTATGTATTCACTAAATAGTATAGATTAGTTAACAAATTGAAAGTAGAGGAGAAAATATTCAAAGGTATGTGATTGTAAATGATTAAGCTAGTTTTTATATGATGCTTATAGAAATACAATTATCTTTCTTTACAACTTTATTAGTTACAGGAACTGAATTTTATAGCAGACTCTTATGATAGCTACTTTCTAAAATGTAGGTGTGAAGCTTTGTTTAATTAGTTAATTTATAAGAAATGACAAAAGTAACGACTAATTCCACTAGTCGCATATAATAATAACTCACAAATTTATATCAAAGCCAAAAGATATGTTTTATTTATAATTCTTATGGAAGGAGGAGCTAGAAACTGATCAACAAAGCAACAGAGGACTTGATGACTAAGTTCTGAGAAAGTTTAAATAGTGACTAAAAGGAAAGGAGGAAGGGGAAATTAGGCTGGATTGGGCTTTTGAGTTTCTTTTATTTGTTTTAAGTATAGGAATTTGGAAAACATCTTGGAACAATTTGCATAAGCTGCAGGTCTAATAGCCAAACTAATTCTGGGCATGGAATTTGAATGACAAAGTGATTATTCACAACTATATAAATTCCATGTCTTCCTCTATATGTGATGTTAATTCATTCTAGAACATATTAAAACATGTCCTATTCCTCTCTCAGAGTTAAGGCTATTCCTGGAATTCTGTTCTCTGCTTCCCTACAGCCTTGCCTTTATCTAGAGCAGTGATTCACAATGTGGACGCTACTGCCCCCTGGTGGGTGCTGCAGCGATCCAGGTGAGCAGTGATGGCCACACTTTTTTTAAATTACGTTCTATTCTGAGTTCAATAAATGGTTTCATAATTTCCAGGGGACACTAAGTAATATTTTTTCTGGAAAGGGGGAGGTAGGCCTAAAAAGTTTGGGAACCCCTCATCTAGAGATTTATCTTTGCTTAACACATAATATCTATTAATTTTTGGAGAGGGAATTCTTTTTCATTTTTCTCATTATTTTATAATTTTTTCTTTAGTGAAAAATATTTTCTATAGAAGTTTCTTTTTATTTCTGTTGTTTCTTTTATTTCCCTTTAATATAATATGGATTAAGATAACTATGACAAAAATTTATTAATTGAGACACCAAAAAATAAAGCAAAGTCTTCAAACAAAAAAAGAAATAGATTTTTTTGAGAGGAATCCAATCTCACAATAAAACTGGACTCTGGTCAAGACCAAGAGAACTTGAGCCATGTGAGTGGCTTACTTATATATCCTAAAACTTTGTACTAAACTATACTTTCCTCATGTTGCTCCCAAGCATCAAGTATACCTAAGTATCAAGTTTGCCTAAGCATCAGGTACAGTCAGCAAAAATCAAACAAAAAGTAAATACGTGGGTGTGTTTGAACAATCATTTTACATAATACATCACTGGGTGGAGAAATGTCAGAAAACTTCATAATGTAATTTATTTTTTTTTAAATAACTAATTTTAGAAAAGCTTAAGATCTATATTATGAATGACTAAATGATAAAAGGTAGAGGATTACACATTCACAGGACCATGGCCACTTAAATCATTGATCTCTCATTTTTCCTTTAAACATTTTCCAAAATTTTCTTTCATTATAAACTTATAACATTTACTCCTAATATTTTCTCCATTCCATATATGTATATTTTGTCAACATAAAGCCAAGTTAATTTCATATGTGTCCCAGAACTAAGAGGATCATATGATTTTTGTACGGTTAATAAATGCTTCATGAATTAAGAATTATATATATATACATATATATATGTGTGTGTGTGTGTATATGAGAAAAACAGACATGTATTTATGCACAGAGATATACACACATGTAATCATGTAGATTGTGTCACACAAATTGATATGTGTACATACTCACATCTATACATACAGACATAGATCTTTCTCTCTCTGAACTACTGAACTTTTTCCTCAATTCACTCACTGTATTTGGTATACAGTAGAACAGCTATCCATAAGTACAGTTCTAAGGGTATATACTCTTAAGATTTTATAGATCAATATATATAGGGAGCTGAGTCAAACTTATAAAAATAATAGCCATCTTTGTTTGACAAATGGTCAAAGGGTGTGAACAGGACATTTTCAGAAGAAATCAAAGCTATCTGTAGTCATATAAAATGTCCTAAATGACTATTAATTAGAGAATTGCAAATTAAAATAATTCTCAGGTAACACCTTACACCTATCTCATTGGCTAACATTATAGAAAAGAAAAAGACAAATGCTGAAAGAGACATAGAAAAGCAGGGACATTCATACACCCCCAAAATAAATGGAAAAAACCCTATAGATCATAACCTCCCCTATTTCTTTCCATCAAGTCAGCCAGAAGAGAGAATTAACATTAATTAATTAAATTAAAAGGTATTTACTAAGATAGAATAGTACAAACCATGGTAATATCACTTCCTCTCACCCCACCCACTTTCCTACAATTAAAACAAAATGGAGCAAAGAATAGGCAATCACAAAAATACACTAGTAGTCAAGCATATATGTAGGTAACATGTATGGTCCAGTGAATTTATAACTGAAACACTCCAGGGACTGAATGAACTCCCTTTATTTCTTATGGTATCCTCATGCTGCTTCCCCTTGTCACACAATCTCTCTGGGAAAGTTGTTCAGCTGGGTTCCCTTGACTTATTTCTTTTCACAGCTCAGGGCAGAAGACTTACATTTGTTTCTCTTCCAATAGCCAGAACAGTCTTTCTTCTTGATTAATATATCTCAGAGTTTTACAGTATTGACTGTTCATTAAAGAATATGTCTCTTTTTTTTTTTAAAGGCCAGTAGAGATTGGATTATTCTTAGGTCCATAAATGGCTATTTGCAGTCTAATTGCATTAAGGTTAACTGAAGAAATTCTTCAAATCTCATGAAGAAATTAAGGATTGAAAACAATTTTCACCACTTTGTAAAGACATTAAAATTTTATTGTCTCTGTTACCTGCCAATTATATCTTTTATAATTTTATCAACTAGCCTACTAAAAATGGATTTAATTGATCAGGAACTTGTAATGAACTCCACTAAACATAACAAAAAATTCTTTGCTTTTGTGTGAGGCTTTGTTCTTTTTTTAAGAAATATAATATATGTTCCTTATTACAACATATCAGTGAAAAAGTTAAAAGCATCAAATTTTGTTTCCCAGTGGAAAAAACTAAGATTCAGAGTTTAAGAACCTTGCACATATTTACACGTTGGTGGTGGAGACAAGATACAGACTATTTTTTATTATCACACTATAGATCATTGAGAAATATCTTCATCAAATGTTTATAAAGCAGATTCTTATAATTCAACATATAAAAATCATCCAATTCTAAGTGATCAGTTTCAATATCTGTCACATAACAGAGTTCAATTGCATTGCCATATTCCCTGATTTGAAAAGAAATTTCATCTGAAATCCCTCCAAAAGTCAATCATTAGAAAGTTACATTATGAAATTCAATTAAAAAACTTACTGTACATTTAAAACAAATATTCAGATGAACATTGTTAATTATGCTTTTTTTTTACTGCCATATATCTCAGGAGTATGTTTCCTTTCCTAAGAGTTCATTAGAGAAAAGTCTGAATGATCGCTTCTAAGGTATGTTATGCCAGATCCTCTTTTCTTGTATAGGTTTGAGTAGTTGCTTGCTGAGTTTCCTTGCAACTTTTAAATTTTATGATTTTGTGATATATGTTTTGTAGACTCTAATAAGCAGTCTTTGGAATGTTATAACTAAATCATTGGTATCATAAAAGCCATTA
This sequence comes from Gracilinanus agilis, assembly GCF_016433145.1. NCBI lineage: Eukaryota > Metazoa > Chordata > Mammalia > Didelphimorphia > Didelphidae > Gracilinanus > Gracilinanus agilis. The sequence goes on along the minus strand of NC_058135.1, from coordinate 152,530,383 downwards.
GGCTTTAGCACTTTTCTAATCCTTAGCTCTGCAAAAGGTGAGCAAAAATTGTAGCAAATTTTTCTTCCTTTATATTTATCATACTTAAATCAAAAAGGTTTTCAAATGCAGAACTATATTTTAAGAGGATTTTATTTTGTGCATGACATTTAAATATATAGGAATGTAAGACTTATTCTTTATATCAATTATTTTAATAAGAATGTTATTTGTGTCTGACTCAACCTCACAAACTTAGAAGTTTATAATTATGCACATCTTCATTAAAGGATTAGAAAGGTCTAATAAACTTAGTCAATGATATTAGGAAAATGTATGGGATATTTACAAGTTATTAAGGGATCTTTGAACACTGGCAAGGGCAAATAAAACAAGCATTATTAAGGAATTCTTGACTTTGTTGAGAGGAAAGATTAAGAAATGGACTTATGATAATTTTTAACCTGGAAAATTGATGCAAAGTCCAGGAAGGAGAATAAGTCCACTAAGTGATACCCTAATATTTTCTTAGAAATTAAAGTATTAAGAATAAGTGAAACGATCCAATTATCTGAAGGATTAGTTAAATCAACTGTTGATTTTTTTCTGTTTGAATTTCCCCTTTTTAAATTTTGTTTAAAATATTAGAAAATAATGTCAATTATTTTAATATGTTAAGTGGAAAAAAATAGAAGACAAATATTAAGAAATCTACCAAATTAGGGTCAAAAAAGAGCCCTACTTTGCAACAAAATTAGGGTAAATGAAGGTGAAACATAGTATATGATGTAACAATTTTTCCACTTGCTGCTTGATTTTTCCCTTTCCTCCCCTTCTTTCTCTGAAGGAACTCTCCGTAGTGATTGGTGACTCCCTGGAAGGGAGTAGAAGGAAGAATATAGGTGGAAAGGTTCATGATGTAAAAACAAAAGATATTAGCGAAATTTCTAAAAGAACAAATATGTATATAATAATATACTGCCTATGAAACGAATAAGGATGTAGTGAGAAATTCCAGCCAAATACCTAGAGCTTTTTAAAAGGATTTCTGAATAAAGTGAGCAAAAATTACACAGAACAAATAGGCACAAAAACTCCCATATTAAAGCAGGGAATAACCAATTAAATTGATCTATCAATGTAATATAGTATATTATAAAAAAGGATATTTAAAATATCTATGTATTTCCCGATTTTATCATTTGACATGTTATGTTACTTGAGTATATCTATAAGGTTTTTTTAAACCCTTACCTTCTGTCTTGGAGCCAATATATTGGCTCCAAAGCAGAAGAGTGGTAAGGGTAGGCAATGGGGGTCAAGTGACTTGCCCAGGGTCACACAGCTGGGAAGTGTCTGAGGTCAGATTTGAACCTAGGACCTCCCATCTCTAGGCCTGGCTCTCAATCCACTGAGCTACCCAGCTGCCCCCAATCTATAAGGTTTTTTAATATTCAGAAAGATGGAAAATCTTTAGAGCTCATTAAAGATGGAATGAAGAGATAGAAGAAGAATAATTCCTGGGAACTATTATCTGTATGAAAGTAAAATTTGACATTGAGTATTTACTCTTAATTAACTGTATATAGATGTACATGGAAAGACTCCACCTCACTATCTCCTCTAATCCACATCTGATATTCCCACATAAGTCTAAGATAGTGTTTTTTCCTGTTTACCTTTTCATAATTTTCCTCAGTTGTAACTGAGAGTGGAATTTTTCATGTATGACTGGTCTTTCCTTCAGGAATGTCTGAAAGTCCTCCTGTTTCATTGAATATCTCTTTTTTTCTTGAAGGAGTATGCTCAGTTTTACTGGGAAAGTAATATTTGGTTCAAGTTCCAGCTCTTTTGTACTATGGAATATATTCCAGTCCTTCTGATTCTTTTAATGTAGAACCTCCTAGATCATATTTTACCCTAACTGTGATTCCACAATTTTTGAATTCTTTCTTTTTTGGCTGCTTACAATATTTTCTCCTTTACCTGAGAGTTCTAGCATTTACCTATAATATTCTTGGGAGTTATCCTTTTGTGATCTCTTTCAGGAGGTGATTGGTGGATTCTTTTGATTTCTATTTTAGCCTCTGGTTCTAGAATATGAAGGTAGTTGGTTGTTTTTTTTTTTGATGATGTGTCAAAACTCTTTTTTTTTTCATCATAGTTTTCAGGTAATCCTTAGATGATCTTTCCTGGATTTATTTTCCTAGTCAGTTGTTTTTCCCATGAGCTATTCCACATTTTCTACTGCTTGTTTTTTATTCTTCTGACTTTGATTATTTCCTGAAATCTCATGGTTCATTAGCTTCCATTTGACCAATTCTAATTTTAAGTCATGAATTTCTTGAATGAGATTGTATACCTCCTTTTTTTCCATTTGGTGAATTCTACTTTGGAAAGAGTTCTTTTCCTTAGTTAAAATTTGGACTTCTTTTTTTCCCATATGAACAATTCTGCCTTTGGCAACATCCTTTCCTTCAGTTCATTTTTATAATATCTTTATACATTTGGTCAATACAATTGTATGAGGAGTTCTTCATTGGATTTTTGTGCCTCTTGCTAATTGGTCTATTATTTTTTAAGATAATAATTTCTTCAGTATTTTTGTGCTTCCTTTATGAAACTGTTGAATCTTTTATAATGATTTTCCTGTATTGCTCTTATTCCTCTTACCAATTTTTTCTACCTCTCATTTTATTTCTAAAATCCTTTTTTTGAGATTCTCCACTAATTCTTTTTGGGCTTGAAAGCAGCTTATATTTTTCTTGAAGGCTTTGAATGTTGCGGTATTGATTTCGTTTTCATCTTCTGAGTTTGTGTTTTGGTCTTCACTGTCACCAAAATAACTTTCTATATTGTTTCTTTTTTGTTGTTTTCTCATTTTCTGGTATTTTTTTCTTTTCTCTTAATGTAAAAAAATCACAGTTGTATTCTGAGGGGTGAAGAGAGCACTATTCTAAGTTTTAGATTCCTTGTGTAGTTGCATTCAGAGCTGACTCTGGGGATTTCAGTTTTTCCAAGATTACCTGATATAAGAAGAAGTGCGTTTAATATTTTGCCTGTGTTCTAGACTGGAGGTAACCATAAGTAACTTTCTTTCACATCAGAACTATGACTAGGGTCTCCTATGGCCACAAGCACTTGTATATCCTGGTGGTTCTCTTCCACCTGAGATCACAGCCCAAGATTTCTTCCTAGATCTGTGTCTGGGTAGTTCAACAAGAGTCTTTCACCAAGAACCAGCAAAGGGACCCCTGTTCTAGCTTTGTGAGTAGTTGTCTGATTTTCCCTTACTATCTGTGGCTGAGAACTCTGGAAGCCTTTGATGTTGCTTCAGATGGCCATCATCTGTTGCCTAAGTGGGGCCAGTCTTGTGAGCTTCTTTTATTTTCCATCCAACCCAGGGTACTAGATCCTTGAGCCAGCCTTCTAAGTTGTTTGGAGCTGAAAAATTACTTCACCTCACCTTTTACTGTAGGTTATATTGCTTCAGAATTTATTCCGAGCCATTATAACATAGTTTTTTAGATGGCATTTGGTAGAGATAAGATGGATTCATGTACCTTCTCTGTCATCTTGACTCTGTCTTCCATTAGGAAGTTTTAAAATGTATGTTGGAAACCGACTTTTCATTTATTAATGACAAACAACTGATTTGGAAATTAAAGTTGTTTTTAGATGAATATAATTCATTTTTATCATGTGTACATATTATTTTCCTGATCGTTAAAAATCTAATAGTTTATTTTTTGAGTTATGACTATCATAGTGAAAATTTGTGAAATAAAAGCAACTGCCAAGGACATTTTATGAAGTTTCCTAAAATGTCTTCTTTCTTAGAATGTATCAATTACTTTTTAAAAATAATTTACCTCTCTCTATGATATATGGACTTCTTTGGATTTTACACTGTGTGTTTAATGTAACCACCAGATGGTGCACCTGCAAAGCCTGTTCTTAGGGATTCATGTCCTACATTTTAGTGCTAGACTCATTGGTTAGTCAAAATTGACAAGACCCAATATGGTATGGTTGGGGATGAAAGCACTGGGATGATTCCATAACCATATATTTTTCTCCTCTTGAAAAATGCTAAAGAACTGGCCTACTTAATATTTTAATCCAGATGCAACTTCAATTATTCTGAGCAAGGTTAACAATTTTTAAAGTTGCATGCACACATAAGTACACACAGGAACATGTATACACACAAGTCTGTGTGTATATGCACATGTGTGCATATACATACATGAAGGTATGTATACCTTTATGTGTGCATATATATATGCACACGCATATACACATATATATGAAGACAGTGTATATAAACATATATTCATACATTATTTATATAGTAGCAAGTAACTAGGAGAAAATATCTATTGGTGAATGACTGAATAAAGTAAACCATAGTTAATAAATATAATTGAATGCTGTTATCCTATAATAAATTAAAATTATTCATTTTACAGGTAAATTTTGGAAGCCTTATAGGAACAGCTGTTGAAATGAAGTTAAGTTGAACCAGGAGAATCTTAGCCAAAATGATCACAATAACATAAAGAAAAGTAACATTGAAATACTTCAGATCTCTGATCATTATGTCTAATTATAATCCCAGAGGAGTGACAGTGAAGTATGGCCCTTTTTTATTAGGGTAAAGGTTAAACATTTAATACATGATTTTTTTTCCTTAAACTTACTAATTTGTTATATGGAAGTATTCTATGAGGGAAAGGGAGGAGATAATGGAGAGTGACAAAGATAACCATGCATATATTATTACATAGAAATATATAATTACTTATAGAAATATATCATTCTATCGCTGTAAACTGTTTTATACATCTGTCATCTTAGAAGTAGGATTTTGACTTGGTATTGGAAGGAGAGTTCAAAAGAATTGCTTGCCAGAGAGGAGAAAAAGGACTCTTATCATCAACATGATTAAAATGCAAAAAGGAATTTATTTCTAAATACAAACTTTGTCCGTATCTCACAATTTTTTCAAGGATTGGCTATAGCTCTAAATGATGCAGTTTTCTCAGAGTTGGATATCTTCAAAACTTTGGTTTACTCAATTTAAAAAATGTTGATCTAAAGTATGTAATTAATTTATTTTCAGATGTCAAATGACCATATATTAATAATTATCTAAAATTTAATATGCATATGTGTGTCCATCTATCCATACACACACATATATGAGTTATTCAACATCTCATCTATAATTTCACTGGTAAGAGAGTGTTGAACAGACTAACTATAATGAAATATTAATTTCATCAGACTCTCCTCCAATTGTAGAACCTACAGTGGTTTCCCATAAAGATACACATATATGCCTGTGAACAGATTAACATAATGAAATACTTTCATTATGATCTCCCTCTGTCCAGAAATACACAATAATTCACCATTAAAATATTGATGATAAAAATCTCTTTGTTCTCAACTTCTCTCATTCCCCTAAATATTTCCCCATTCTTTATATCAACATATTTAACTCTCCCAATTCCTTTTCTGTTTCAGAAAGATTGGTTTCATAGTCCTTTCTGAATAATCCACTTTGATGATTTTGGTGTTGTTCCTTCCACTTCTAAATCACAGCCTACCTAAAAAACAAGCAAGCAAGCAAACAAACAAACAAACAAAACTTTACTCATTCTCCAAGGCCAACCATGTCTTAAAACTCTTTTGTAGCTTTTCATAATTTATGGCAATAAGTAATAAGGAACAGAGAGTTAAGTTCCAAATGTATGACATCTCAAAAAACAAAATGGTAGCCATAAATACTAAGATGTAGAAGCATTTTGATCCAATTGATAAGCAAGGGGCTTGGTTTTAAGGCCATTACTTGATTCAGAGTCTTAATACATCCATCATTTAACACTTAAATGACACTAATACTCCTTGAAAAGTACAAATGTCTTAGCACTTAAAAAGAAAAAAAAACTATTCTATGTGTTAGTTTGGGTTTCTTCCAGTCAGTCTTTAAGGTCCCTTTTCATACCTGAGGCAATGATGATATTATAATATATACTTTCTGTTTTATTAATTTGTTGAGTTGAAAGAGACATTTCAGTCGGTAATGAAAATGTTAGTAAATCTCTGAGCATAAAGGACATTGCTCTAGTAGAAAAAATATTAGACTTATAATCAGAATATATTGGTTTCTGCCCCCCATTTACTGCTTGGCATCTATCATTTACTTCAACTTTTTGTTCCTCTTTCCTTTTTCTTTCATTACTCAGATTACAGGATTGTTTGGGGAAAATATTTTTTCAGCTGCAAAATTATACCTATATACATATATAAAATCTCAGTACTTATAATATTTATAATTTAAATAATAAAATATACTTTTAATTGTTTTAGGTCCCATTTTGGAGAGGGAAAAAATAGAGCAATCTTAAATTTTCTCCACTCTTTTAGGTGTCAGGAGATGATTTAGACAAAACATTTTTTCCCAAAGAAACAATTAAATGGATCAAAGAGAACATTGAGTCACAATAAGGTTTTATCAAAAAACTCTGTTCTGCAACACTGAAAATGGAAAATGTTCAACTCCTTCCCAGCCTGATTGTGTGAATTTCTCTATCTACTTCAAAACCATCACTCACATGTGATGCTATTACCCTGACTATAAGTAATATCACCAAAGAGAATTTCAGAGGATATTAAAAAAAGATTATATACCCATTTAAAATGTTAAAGTTCCCGATACTTAGTATATACATATTTAAAGCCCACAAACTTGAATCCTCACATTTAAGTTTAATTATATGTACATAACAATACATTTGTAGATCTATATGTATATGTTCATATATAAATAGTTATCAAAGATAAGGGCGACTTTGGTACAAATTCCACTTCTGAAACTAAATGAGTCACTAGTTAGTTCCCTTATACTTGGCCGATAAGTAAAAATGGATCTATATTGGTGGAAAAGCATACTGTACTTGAAGATTCTCAATTCTTACATTCACATGTATAAGATAAATCTGAGATGAAAACAAATAATCATTCTCTTTCTGGTTCCAATAATACTGGGTTTTCTAATGGATATCATATAATAATAATTAGGCTATGTCTGCAAATTATCAGGATAATGGGATTTCCATAATCCTAAAAGTTGTTTATTTATCATTTTAAAGAGCATATTTATCCAATTTTGATAGAGTTTATTTTGTTCAATTCTTTCTTTTAAAACCTTATTCAAATTTTTAAAATTATTTTTAAAGTTAAAAACTAATATACTTCATATAATTTTAAAGGAAGGGTTGGAAAGTGTGACAAAATGTCATTTCACAAATTATCTTTTTAAAAATATTGGGTTTTTTCTCTTCTTACTCACTATCTGTAAGTCTGTTTTAAAGATGTCATCTCTTGATCTATATAAACATTCAAAATTCTATTTTAATGCCAGGATAAAATGTATAAACATCACAAAAATATAAAAGGTAAATTTCTAATGCAAATAATATTTTAGCCATCTTTCACAAACAGTCCCATAGTATCTTATTTAGTCAGCTATCTAAAACTGATTTTCATTGCACAGGGTCATGACAGTAATTTTTCTTTGAAAGAAGAAAACTTGTTCCTTATATGTTATAGGAGTCAAAAATTCAGTCATGAATTTTATAACCGAAATCTTCTAAGTGTTATCTCAAAGACTTCCCATGACTCACGTTTATTATTAAAAAAAAACAACTTAAGAGTGTTTGAAATGCTTTAAGCACTTTAAAATAGTATGTAAGCTACTAAGAAATGTTAATCTATTATAATAACATGGAAACTGATAAGAGGTAATAAGTGCAAAAGTACACTTTATGAATCTCTGCACAGATTAGAAATAGATCCATTTTTCCTTCCATAATAACCATCTGAATTATTAATTGCTGAAGAAATCCCACCAAAAATGACCATCATTTGCATTGTTATTTTCCCCAATGTTTGGTGGATGAAGGAATATTTTGACTTATTTTTCTTTCAATTATATGTTTACATTTTTAAAATTCAATTTTATTTTTCATAAATTCTTTTTCAAAGCTGAAATAGAGTTGTATGCTATCTTAATAAAACACCTTTTAATCTGAATCTGTTGAAACATTTAGAAATGCTCTGCATTATATAGATTAAAACCACACAATTACCTTTTGCACTGTGGCTTTGAAGTATTGTGGGTTGTAATAGTGGAAGGCAGTGGGTATTGCCTCTTAACCAACCATTATTCACTCCAACTTACCCCATTCCCACACAGAAAATGTCAAAAAACACCCCTTGTCAAGTTGTAGTGGTAGAATCCAAATATCATTGTGGTTGAATTCTTTCAATAATAAAGTATCTTTAAGCAACAAGCATTAGTGAACTGTAGGGAGGCACATTGTATTGAAGCATGCAATGTCATGGAATTATTTTTTAAAGATGTGAATTTTGAAATGTACCTTGATGTACAGAAAAGTATAGAAATGTTATTAATTTCAAAAATTTTACCTATGATTATTAATAAGTCATATCTCAAATCATATAAATCAGGACCAAATTATTAGACAATACTTAAAAATAAATGTATGTTTTATATCATGAATCACTGTTGCTTTCTTTATAGATAATAAAACGAGTCCCACTTAATGTAAAAAGAAAAGAGAATTCAAACTATTTTTAGAGGACACTACTCCTTTAACTAAGAAATCAAATAGCCCTAATGAGAATTTAAAAAAAAATAGAATAAAACAAAATAAAACTCACCTTGTCCACAATACATATCTGCTTTCTGGTTTGGGCATCAAGGATTTCTATCTCAAAGTAAGTAGTTTTCGAATGTTTGACTGCTGGAGTTGATTTCAGTGCACCAGCAGAGAGTACAAGTTGTGACAAGGAATGAAAATTCTTCATGTCATTCTTCAGCATGGGCTGTGTACTTCCATGGGTAAATAATTCCTTCTTTCTATCTGTAACAGAAGGCTTGCTCCTTTTGAACATTTTGAAAACTAGCAGGAGAGTCTGCCCTGTCAACACGGGACACTTCCAAATGTGTTCCCTTTGCATCAGTTAAATACAGCTGATGAAACCCCCAAAGGTCAAGTGGCATGCCATTTCAAGAGTCTAGTTTTATTTAGCAGACCTGAAAACAATGACTGATCTATTTCTATATATAACATGGTGTTATGAATTGCTCCGATGTTACAAAAGGTTCCTTTACCAGCATTGAAACAACACTTTTTGCTTTGATCTTTTATCTTAGTTTCTTAAAATTTGACAGCTCATTACTGAAATCCTGGGACAAGAATAGTATTAAAAACAGTGAATACATGCCATTTGTAATTTGAGGGTGCAGGAGATTATTGGTATCATCCACATCTATGATTTCAATCATGTGTGGAATTTCTAATGTCAAAATTTTAATGACCAAAAAACAACCTGTGTGAAATGTATACATGCTTAGAGAGTTATCTGAGCAGACTCAAATGTAAAGTGATTTGCCAATGATTATATGGACAATGTTAGAGAGGCAGAACTTCAACTCAGTCCTTCCATAAAGATTTACTTTGCTGTCTATAATATTATTTTGCCGTGTTATTCTATTCATTCTTGATGGAAGAACATAGTGTTAGAATAATATTTGTGAAAATCTTCCTTCATCCTATTCCTTTTTTATATTTATTTCCCCTATAAGTTTTAAATACATATTTTTGTTTTTATTTATTTCTTCTATTAATGTATCATGATCTATATCAAAGTAACAAAATGTTACAGAGTAGTGGAAAAAGTTTTAGGAAAAAGTTTTGAAATCAGAGAAATCAAATCTTAGATTTAGAAAGAACTTTCATAATGTTCAGAAAAAGGATTGTGCTTTTCTTTTTTTCTTTCTTTTTTAAAGAGAATAATGTCTATATTTGAGAAGGAAAAGACCCTCCAACCCACTTTTAAAGGAAATATCTTTAATTCAAAGTCATGGTCCCAAACATTGGGTTGTATAGAAAATTAAAATTATATAGGAAAAATCAGTCAAGAAGGGTACCATCTTAGTTACCCTAAACACCTAGGTAACAAAGTTATTATGATGATCAAATATAACAGTGTACATAAGGTATTTTGGAAACTTTAAAACATAAAAATGATATAATTTGAGAAGAATCTTAGTCAAAGGAAATATTGCAGCCTTTGGAATTGTTTAAAAAGTCTATTTTTGGCTAATTATGAATTACTTTTTTTCCATTAACTATGAAATGCACTTCTGTGACAATTAGGCAGACAGTGGGAATTGAGAATTTTGTTCCAATTATTGAAGTGGGCCAAAAGTTGGCAAAAATGAAATGATGTTCAAATATATAGACAATAAAATCAATTATATAGGAAAATAAATGGGGTGAAATATCACACTGCTCTGCCATTCTGATTATGTGACAGACTTGGAAAATGAAATAGAAAGTATAATGGCAAAACATTCTTACCTTCGTAATGTTAGATTCCAATCAAAAGTTAAAAAGAACTTGAACTGGGTCTAGATGAAAGCAGTAAAAAGTTATTTAAAAAGTTATATAAAACATCAAAGATTCTGGGGGTAGTTAGTCTACTGAAGAAAAAGAAAGGTGAGAAAACCAATTATCATGTCTCTCTCTCTATATATATATAAACTTATATTACCAGGGACCAGACACATTCTTTATTTAAATGTAAAATAAATAGTAAGATTGGCTCAAATTATAGGCGGAGATATTTTAGTAAGTTCAGAAAACCAAAAATAATCAGAAAGACTGTACTCCCTTGTACTTTGTTGGGGCGGGGGAGGGAGTGTGGTTTGAACATTATAATTCATTCACTCCAGATATTAGCCCAGTGTCTGATACGTAGTAGGTACTTAATAAATGCTAGTTGACTGACTCACTGGCTTCCCAACATTGGTGGGTCAATACTATTAGTCAATACTATTGATCATGATTTTTTAAGCCTTTGAAATAGACACTAGTGCCTTATGAAGAAATATAGAGTAAAGTAGGTACACTTAGGTAATATTTATGGAAATAGAAAGACAGAGAATAAAAAATAAATTTTCCCCTAATGTCACATGTATCCTCACACTTAAAATATCTTCTTTAACTAGAAGGTCATTGCTTTTGACCTCTCCCAAGCTGTTATCTTCCTCTGCCTCATTCCAAATGCATGCATACTTTTCTTTCATGACTAAATGCACAGACAATATTAAGTATACAAACATATTCTTTTTTGTTTTCACTATCATACTCTAAAAACCCTCTTTGCTATCACAGAATCACAAAATTCCAGAGTAAAAGAAACCTCCGTAGGCATGTAGTCCATTCTATTGTACAATAATAATCCCATTAAGCAAATGTTCTTTGCTACTAAGATCTCCACAGAATGTATATGAAATCTTCCATGGGCAGTTTACTTTGGTCAATTATTTTTAGAAGATAATTGAAATAAGATATTTTATTGAATAAATTCCTCCCTACCTTTTCAAAGGTGTTTTTTAATGAAGTTTGGAAGGAGATAAAAGAAGGGTTAAAAACAAAAAGACTGCATTGTCTGAACAACCAGGTATTAGGAGCAGCAAAATAATTTTCAATCAAAGGCTTTAGATGCAATCAAATCCACTCTCCTCTTTTTACAGGTGAAGTACCAAGTTCCAGAAAAATTCATTAATTTGGACAAAGTTACAATTAATAAATAGTAGATCTAGGATTCAGCCTCAGGTATTCTGACTTCAAATAGTGCTCTCTTTCTGCAACACCACACTGACTATATTTTATGTATGTGAATGGTCTTCAACAATTGTCATCAAAGATAGATTTCAAAAGCATTATTATTTTCATTTTTAGAGACTTAGCCTTTACATGCTTAAAGTACATCAAACATGAAGATATTTTTCTTTTCAATAAAATTTACATTTTGTTTTTTAAAAGATTTCTTGAATAATATTATTATCAAGGTCATGAAAATGAAAAATATGCTTTTCATTAAATTTTGTATTTAATATATATTTAGTAACACTATCAAACTGTTTAGCAATTTTAAATTTTTATTTATTTAAAATGATTATTGCAGAGAAAAAACAAAAGAATATGAATGTGCTCAATTGCAGGCTTTATACTTAAAATGCTTGACGTTATAAAATTTGTTCTAGGCCTTTTTTATTCAAATTTAATCTACTTTATTATTTTTTTCTTTTAAACTTACTTTCTGTCTTAGTAACACAAGGGCTAGGCAAACAGAGTTAAGTGGCTTACCCAAGGTCATACAGCTAGGAAGTGTGTACAGCCAGATTTGAACACAGGTTTTCACAGATCCAGACCTGTCCTCTATCCACAGTCTAGGCCTTCTTCTTAACTAAAGACTATAATAAAAGCTTTCTAAGTTCTAGGGAAATGAAAGCCAGTTTGGGGAATACTTCTACACATAATCAGAGTACATTCCCAAAATTCTGGATTTCTCAGGACAATAATCCTTTCCCCATGTCCTGAAAACAGTGAAAATAGTCTACTTTATCTCGTCAGCCATAGACTAAATAAATTTATCTATTTCTAGGATAGATCAGTTCTATATACATTATCTTCCTTCTTTGGTGGAATAATCAAAGAACTCTACAGAGAACTCTACAGGTTGTAAAAAAAATGCATTTCTGACCATAACTACAGTATGCATATAAATAAAAATTGTCAAGTTTTTCATTTGACCAATACTTAAACTTCCATTGTAAACTTTCACTGGGTTTGTACTCTTTCACAAATATGGTTCATCTGTTAAGTGATCATAAAATGAACTCTGATTTCAGTATTGTATTAAAAATTGTTTGAACATATTTGACTATGATTTCCTTGGAATGGGTGCTCTTTATACTGTTACATACAGCAACTTCTCAAAATTCTTATCCAAATATCACCCTTAAGTGTCCAGAGAAGATGCACTTAATAAAAACACATAGAATTCTAATATCTCTAAAACTATTTCAATTACACACATGTACACCCCACACACACACACACACACATTAGAAAAAGCTGAGTAGCCAGTATAGACTGTCAGACTTAGTTTCAGGAGGATATGGGTTTAAAACATAGCCTCAGACACTTCCTACCTGTGTGATCCTGGACAAGTCACTTAACCTCAATTCCTTAGTCCTTGCTGCTTCTTTGTCTTGGATTTGATATTAAGAGAGAGTAAAGGTAAAAGAGAAGTAAGGTTATTTTTTTTAAATTTACAACTTTTCCAGTTAAATTAAATGACTTGAAAATAGTTTTACATTTTACTTCTGTAAGAAAGATTTTTGTATATTCTTATCAGGGATTTCACATTTTAAGATTTAAATATTTTATTTTTTTAAAAATTTTCCATGGTTACATGATTCATGTTTTTACTTTCCCCTTCACCCCTTCCCCCCATTTCCAATGCATATTTCCACTGGTTTTAACGTGTATCATCAATCAAAACTTATTTACATATTATTGCATTGGCATGATTGTTTTGAGTCAACAAGGGGATTTCACATTTTAAATAAGGAAAATTTTCCATTACAGAATTCTTACCCTCTGTAAGCAAGCAGGCAGACAGGCAGGAGATAGGGAAAAAGGAGGAGAAGGGTACCTTCTTACTACTTGTGACATCACAACATACAGTTGACCAACACCCTACTTTGTGGAATGGATTTCAAAGATAATAAGACAAGTTTATTTTAAGAAATATAGCTAAACACAAAGAAAGCTGTATTTGAAATTTGGGGTCTCCTACATATTACTTATATGAAGTCATAAAACTCATTTATCTCTCTGGTTCTCAGCTTTCTCATCTGTAAAATGATGGTGGTGTGAGAAAACAATTACAACAATAATAACTAAATAAGCTCTAAAGTCCTTACTTCCAGCTCTAAGCTTCTGGTCTTATGATTAAACAACGGCCCGGAGAAGATTCAGAACATTAAACCTAAGTTATTTCAGAAATTGGCCATTCTCTCAATCACAATTCCATTTTAAATTTTTAATTGCCAAAAATTATTATTTTTTCCTTCTATTTTAGCCACCATTTTTCCTATTGTTGAAGTGAAATATATTTTAGCCATGGTTAGGAATAATGGTTCTAACATTCTATAAGAACTCAGTATTCATGTAATAAGTTTTTTGTATCATTGAATATCCTTCCTACTTCTACCAGCTCTCTTGAAGGAGCATGTATATCTTCATCTTGCATTATGCTAATTCCCTTCAATTATTGTGTTTTAAAAAAATCTTTTGTACTTAAAATAATATTTCATTCAGAAACTATTCACATTTTTTTCTTCTTTGTCCCTTCAGAGTTAGTTTGAGTTCAACTCCAACTCTTTATTTTCTGAGTTATACACTCTTCTTTTATTAGGGTCATTGACTAACTTCTCTCTCATGTACTTTCAGTGTGGGAAAGTTTCCAAATCATTTTGGCTCCCATATCCACAGTATAAGAACTGTTGGATCACAGTTGTTCTCTATCAGTGTTTGGCACATTCAGTCATTCATTTTGGCAGCTGTTGTCACTCCTATTTTTTCCCTCTTGCTTTCAGGGATTTTCCCCCCCCCACAAATGGCCATGGTGAAGTTTAGAGCATTTGCTTAATTTCAAGAATAAGTATGATTTTTAAAGAGTATTTGTCATTGAAGGTATGAAACCTCAAAAAATTGCTTAAATAAATTCTTTTTGATTGGGACTCATTTTGTTTTTTTTTTGTTATATCAGTAAAAGTTTAAGAATTAATTTTAATAACATATTAAGAATTAGAAGATTATTTTATTATTGGATTTAATTTTAAACTTTTATTTCAAATAGAGGAAAATAAAAGAATTTTCCAAATCAATAGAAACTATAAGATTCTGTGTTCCTTCTTCCTTGACTTTATATTTCCTCAAGAAAATCTAAAATGACAGATTAGGATGGGGTAGTATAAGTAAAGTAAAGAAATTTGTATTGAGTCAACATTTAAAATAACAAGGTGACCTACTCTATATACCTGTAAAGAATACATAATTTAATAAATTTAAGCACCACTCTATCGGTTTTGAAAACTGTCTTGCCCAGAAGCAGTGAATTAGACCAGTTACCTCTGAAGTAACTTCCAGTTATATAATTACATAGCTTTGAAAGGAATGTTAATATATTTAGTATTTGCTTATAAGGATTATAGTTTAGCCATCTCTGAAAGATGCTTTGTATAATGATTGACGTGAAAGTATTAGATAAGGAGTCAGAGAACCACAATCTATATATTGGCCTAAAACTTATCATCTGTGTTTCAATGAGAAAAAAAATTTAATCTCTCTCTACTCCACAATGTTCACTTTCACTTAAAAAAAAATGACAAGGTAGAATTAGATGATCTCTGACCTTACCACGTAGTTAAAAAACTGAGACTGGAACTGATAGAGATCATTTAGCCTTTGTAGTTGCAGTATTTCAAAATTTTAACATTTCAACACCTTGACACTATTCCAAATATATGTTGTGTATATGTGTGGGTATGCACTAACAGTGTATTTCAGGGCACCTGAAGGGCAGACGAACACTATGAAAACCATTGCCAGCGTGATAATGGTGATCTCTCACCTTTACCTTCAAGAAGCTATTAGCAAAAAGCCATTCATCCTTCACTTAGTTCAGAAACAATGTGTCCTGAGTTCTATTTTTATACAATGAAGCCCTCAATGATACACATTCCATAAGTTATCAGTAAAATCTAGTTATCTTTGGCTCCTTGATAGATTCTCATTTAAATTCCCCATGACACAAATTTCCAGAACCTTTTGAGTCAGGTATCTGATGCAAAGTACCAAATATTGATGAAGAGATAATATTCAATTTTCTCTTTCTTAGGTATTCCTTTCTGAGGTTCCCTGCTTCCAAGTACATTTTGGATTCTTGATTCCTGATTTGATAGAAGCCTGTGACAGAATTTTCTTTCATGTTTTGAGATCTTCATTTAAAGGCTTTCTAGCCATTTTATTTGTCAAGTCATGCCTTAGGGTTGGTTTTTAGCCATATGTTCTAAGTTTTGATGATTTTTGCAAATTTATTCTACAGAATAGAGCACTTTTGGTCATAATTAATCAATATTTCCAAGAAAAACACTTTTATATGTATTTTATTAGATATTTTTCAACTATATATATAGATAAATTTCTTTTACAAAGTCAAGGTAGGTTGGGGAGAAATCTCCCAAATAAGGATTTTGCCTCCACAGTTATACGAATTATTATAGTTTCCTTAAAATATAGGACATAATAGGATATGAATAGGAGTTTTATAAGAACCTTCAAAGTGCTTTCTTAAATAAGGCTTCATCTTGTACTCTAGAAAGTTTTGGCTTATTTCCTTCCATCAATCCCTTTAGTATATTTCAAAAGGAAATTATATACTAGAATAATAGGAAAAAAATTCTCAGGAAGCAAAAAAATGTAATATTTAGAAATTGGTTTTGTGAAATAATATTAGTAAAAAATTGTTGTGATCACCGTTTGTGAAATTAACTCTTAAGTCATGAAGATGATAATAGCTTTTAACAATTTAATTCATTATAAATATAGTATAAGAAAGAAATAAGAAAGGAAGGAAGTAGAACATTTATTTCTTAGCCTACCACTCTAAAGTCTGGTCTGTAGAATTTTAGCTCACTCCCCAAGAAGGTTTCAATCTCCACGTGGAAGTCCAGTAGTTTCTTTGGAACAAGAGTCTTACCAGTCCATAAGGGTGTGCCTGAACCACCAACACCAAATGGAGTAGAAGAATCAATCCCAGAAAACTCATGCCAAGAACCCCAATCTCCTCTACGGTCTTATCTTTTTTTTTTTTTTTTTTTTTTTTTTTTTTTTTAGTCCTTTTCTCCACATCCTTTCCTTTCTCTCTCTCTGAGCTCGTCTATCACATCTCAGGAACCAATCAAAGTCTCTCTCTCTTCCTACCTGAAACCCTTAGTTCTGGGTCATGTTCTTAGGGCTCTTAACCTGTGATCTCTGTTTAGAGCATTCGGGCCACATTAGTGGGATGGGTCAGACAAGAAGAGCCTGGAAGGATCCACTTTTTTCCTACCTCCTTATAGCTTCTACAGTGATAATCCAAAAATATTCTTCAGACTGAGATACTCTTCTGCTTCCATTGCTCAAGACTCTTCAGTGATTTACCATTATCTTTAGCATATGATATAGACTCTTCTTTTTGTCATCTGAAGCACTCTAAAATCTAAATACAAGTTATCTTTCCAGGCCATATTCTTGTGACTTGCTCAGAGAAAGAATATTTTAGTCATGAGGGAAAACCTCTGCAAAGACATATATGTGGAATATAAAGAATAATTGAGTTTGGTTGGGACATAGAATATGTGATGAAGCCTAATATATAATCAACATGAAAAGATAACCTGTATTTAGATGAAGAAATATTCTCTAAACACCAAAAAGAGGACTTTGTATTTTACACTAAAGATGATGGGAAATTTCAGAAGATCACTGAGCAGTAGAATATCAGCTGGGTGACTCAGTGGATAGACCCACCAGCCTTGGACTTCGAAAAGACTTAAGTTCAAAACTTGCCTCAGATACTATTTGTGTGACCCTGGGCAAGCCAATTAACATTTGTATGCCTCAGTTTCCACAACTGTAAAATACATTCATAATAGCACTTGATATGCCTGGGACATAGTAATCACTTAATAAATGCCCATTGCTTTGCTGGTTCTGTGTTTTTCCAAGTTGACATAAATGGAGGTCCCACTGAGATTCGAAGTTATGGCTGCCAAAGCCACCTGCTAGCTGACACCAGACGTGAGATGCCCATAGGAATCCGTGGAGCTCCAGTCCTGATTCAGGTTACCAGGTAGGCTGGGTAAGGGAAAACTCTCAAACAACAAACTCTAGTCCTGTATTTGGGAATCGCAAAACTCTCTTTAGTTATGGGTTAAATGGGCAAGCATGATTTTGTGGGTGCACCAGCAGGATTCCACAGGGGACTGCTGCTTAGCACCAGGTTATTGGGGTGCAGGGTTTAGACTATAGATGTGCACATAATTGGCAAGAGTCGTCTAACTCTGACCCTAACCATTTTTTTTCTCTTTTTGGCCAAAATGGGGTTCTGGTCCACTTGACTGAATCCTCCATACTCTGGTATGTTTTTGGTTTTGGAGCCAAGGTTATTCAGTCCAATTGTTAAATCTAAGTTTGGGATAACTTCTTTGAATCAATTTAAATGGAGAAAAGTTCCTCATGGCATGAAATGCCTTAACGTAAGGTTTTTAAATGGACGTAAATTTTTGATGAAAAACCTTCTCATAGAAACTTGAGAACTTAAGTTCTGGATTTCTTCTGGGTTTTGTCTATATCAGTGATTCCCAAAGTGGGTGCTACCATCCCCTGGTGAGTGCTGCAGTGATCCAGGAGGGCAGTGATGGCCACGGGTACATTTATCTTTCCTATTAATTGCTATTTAAATTTAAAAACAATTAATTTTCAGGGGGCTAAGTAATATTTTTTTTCTGGAAAGGGGGCGGTAGGCCAAAAATGTTTGGGAACTACTGGCCTATATTTTATTTCTAATATATTTCTTAAATCAAGGTTTCTCTAATAATAACCTCAAAAGTTTGTAATTTAAATGTTAGCTGATAATGTGTGAAGCTGTATTAACTTTTGATTCCTCCCAAAAAGTTGAAATTACGGGAACTTGTGATCTGAATGTCAGAATCAACAGCAGGAGACAAAGGAGGGTCCAAGATTTAGAACTTTAAATTTTAGTCTTTTCCTTTTACAGTTTCAGCATGGTGGATGTGGAGAATATTGCATATCAATAGCAGTTAATTTTATGATGCTAATGATGTGATACATCTTTATTCTAAGTATTAATTCTTGATTTGAATGCTATAATTTCACATTTTTGTTAAGCTATTACTTATTACATCTAGAGAACATGGCTTTTCTTATTAATGTGTATGTGTTCTGGAGTAAAAGAAAATTAATTGGAGTTTGATAAATTGCAGACCTGACTAGTTATTGTGTTACTGTAATTGTACAAGAAATATTTAGGAAAACGCTTTGGGTTTCATGGTAAAAGACCCAGGGCATTTTACTTGAACATATTTGGGTTTGTGTTGGCTTGGAGGGGCACAGAACCACAGGAGTGGTCATGGAGCCAGGTCTTTAATCAGGAAAGAGACAGGTCATTGTGGTGACCAGCTGCCACACAGGGCCAGGTGCTGGATATCTCACAGAGTCAGGGCTCTGGGTCTCTGGGGAGGGGGTCTCTAGGAGGGTTACCACAAAGATGATTCTCCCAAGAACAATAGAACATAGGGATCTTATATACTTTTGGGGAACTAAAGACAGGGAAGTTTGATTGATTGGCTTTACATTGGTTACAAGGAAATGAGAAGTCCAAGACAGGATTATCAGTGAGAGGCTGATGCTTTACAATGGACACTAAAGAAAGAGTCCAGCCTGGGAGAAGACTTTGATACAATGGGAGAAACTTCTAAGACAAAAAGGCTGCAGAGAAAGTGGCAGTTGCAGAGCCCACAAACCCTGGAGATTGAGTTGAGAAATAAGGAAGAGATCAAGCCAAATTGATGTAGTAAACACTCAAAGTCTACCAACTCCACTCCAAATCACCACAAAAGAGCAAAAACGCCTCAAAATGAATACCAGATTATCGGAACCAATAGAAGAAGGGCTCTGGCCAAGAATAATGTGGAGAGACAGCAAGAAGGACTCATATCACTAGCATATGAAAAGAAAGCACTAACCAAGCCTCAGCAGAACTCAGACATGGTATACCACAAACTGCAGGGGAAAGAGCATAATCAGTTAGGACTAGCCTCAGCAGGGTACGACCAGCAACCAACACACTCTAGAACAAGAAGTAATGGGAGAAAAGTGGCCCTGCATAATACATCCCAAACAGATATGAAGCACGAGCCAGCCCAGGAAACATTAGAAGGAACTCAGCCCAAAAAGGTCCAGCAGTTTCAGGACTTGGCAGAACCCAACTCCAATCAATTGAATGGAACCACTGCAAACTAACATGTAGGAGGCCAACCAGGCTGCCTCTGTAGAATGCTCAGTCTGAGACCAGACACTTGAGCCAAAATCAGGCACAGTGAAATTGCTGGATAATCCTCCCTTCACCACAGGAATGGAGGTAATCTTTGGTATATAAATAAAATCAAGGGGGAAATAGCCTCCAAATGACCAAAAGACATAGAAAAAGCATAACATTAGAAAAGTGTTTCAATAAGAGTTGACTAAAATACAAGCAGAAGAGAATAGCAGTACAAAAATGAAAAAAGAATGAAAAAAATGAAAACATCAAAAGAAAATAAAAAAGGATGTCAGGACCAAAATGGACCCCTGGAAGTGCTCCAGAAAAGGATAGAAAAGCAAATCATAAAGAGGGGGATTGAGGAAGGAGGGCATACTGTTGAGTCTATCTGCTAAAGGACTGGATCCCGATCAACTGTCAGTCGTGATCACTCCCAGGAGAGTGGTTGCTGCTAAAGGGAGAGATGAGCTGACTGCTTGCAGTAGCAGTGGCAGAACTGTCTTTGGGTTCTGGTCAGAGCACATAAAGTCAATAATGGCCTGGTACTTGAGCAGGAAACTGTGATTATTTCAGTCCCTGGACTACAAAAACTGGAATAACTAAATAAAACCCAGGTAAAAATAAATACAAAAAACAACCTGAAATCTGAGATAATATGCTCCAACACAATAAGAACCCTGGGAGTCCAGTAAAAAGCCAATAATTGAGACTCTTGGTTTGACCACTAAAATTAAAAATAAGTTAAAATAAGTATGCAAAGGAAAAAGAATCTAACTATTGATAGCTATTTTGGAGTTAAAGAAGATCTTGGCTCAAACTTAGGAGACAATGAAATAAAAATATCTACTTCAAAAGCAACAAGTAAATACAATAAATTGCCATAAGCTCAGAAAGAATTTTTGGAATACTTTTTAAATTCTTCAAAAACCAAATGATAGAGGTTGAGGAAAAATGTTAAAAATAGAGGAACAATAAAAGAAAACCAAGAAAATTATGAAAGAAAGATCACCCAAATAAGAGATCCAGAAAATCATAGAAGAAAATAATGTATTAAGAGCTAAAATTGGGCAAATGGAAGCTAACTGTTTCCTAAGACAACAAGAAATAAAAAAGTACTATCAAAAGAATGGAATAATAGAAGAGAATATGAAACACCTTATCACAGAAATGAGGGATCTGGCAAGTGGATCAAAGAGAGACAGTATAGGAATGAATTAATCTTATATTTACATTATTATTGACTTTTATTATTATTATAATTATATATATATATTACATCGTAATGTTATACTTAATTAGTATTATTTTTTTATTCTAGTTTACTTTCAAAATCTGTTATGGGACAATTTGCCATTCCATAAGTGAATGTTAAGACTAATATTATTTTTTCCCACTGAGCACTTCAGGATATCAATAATTTTTTCACAGCAGAATAGTAATTTATTTCTTAGTAGTGTTATGCATAACAGAGTGCCATAAGAATAACAAAGTTCCTGACACATAATAGGCTCTTAACAAATGCCTGCTTGGATTTATGTTTAAAGCTTTCAGTCACTGTCTTTCTTTGTGGTATTTTGCATTTTTATTTTTATTTTTGATTTATATATTTGTTTATTTGTATGTTTTTAATTTTTAAAATTTTTTTTTGAATTTTGCAGTTTTAAATTCAAAATAATTTTGCGATACTACTGGAGAAAGATTCCATCAGATAAAGATAATATATTTTTAAATGGATACATGGAAATTGATGTCATCTATGTACATAAAGTGATTAATAAATTATCTGGATTTACCTACTTTAGCTTTGAGGCCATTATGTTTCCATTTAGGAGAGATCAAAGCAGAGTTTAGGGGTAGGCAGAAGCATAAAGGGATTAAAATGTTAATCTAAAAGCTGACATATTCCATATCCTTTTTGTTTCTTCTTGAAATTATTCTGTTGATATTATGTTTCAAAGGGAATAATTTTCAAAATAAATAACATTGGGGCAGCTGGGTAGCTCAGTGGAGTGAGAGTCAGGTCTAGAGACAGGAGGTCCTTGGTTCAAACCCGGCCTCAGACACTTCCCAGCTGTGTGACCCTGGGCAAGTCTCTTGACCCCCATTGCCCACCCTTACCACTCTTCCACCTATGAGACAATACACCGAAGTACAAGGGTTTAAAAAAAATAACATTTTAATTTTCTAATCGTAGTTATATATTTTACATATTTGAAATATACGAATAAACTATGAATATGAACTGAAAAACATGCTGATTTTTCCCTTTGCTTGAATGTTTTTCCTTGTTTCTTTTTTTCATTTGATAATAATTATAAAAATCTTTTTTAATAAATTCAAACTCACTCTGATAGAAATGCTTACTTTTTAGTGCCAAAAAAAATTTTAAGTGCCAAAAATTTGAGTATTGTTTTCCAGGTTGAAGTCACAGAGCACTTCGTTCTTTGAAGAATTTAAAATGACTATCACTCAGAGGGCAGTGGAGAAGTGCTCTGTAGCTTTGAGTAAGCTACAAAACATAATAAAGAGATACTATAAAAAGGGAATGGCTAAGATGCTTTATATTAAGCTTACATTTATGATGTGCAAGTCAGTTTATTTTAACACTATTGATATAAGCTTAAAATCAAGACAGTGACTACTCTCCAAGAGCTGACATTCTAATAGAAGTTAGCACATAAAAAAAGTTTCAATGAAAAGTCGTATAGAAATATCCAGTGGTACTTAAAGGTCAGCGTCAAAGCAAGTGGAAAGGCACTTTTATTAACATCATTTCCACTGGCAAAATTATTTCTATTTCTGATGTTGAACAACTTGATCTGTCCTTGTATTTTGGTGGTGAGAAGTTTCTTTGTTAGATCTTTAGCTTGCAGCAGAAGCAGAAGCAATTAACAGACTTCATTTCCACAAAGGTTGCTTTCCTGGATAATAGTATCAAATGCTAGGTTGGAAACCAGGCTGGTAGCCTGGTGGAAGGATTAGGAGGAACTGATATTGTTGGTGTTCTTAAATTCAGAATCCTGGACTATCTCCACTAAGGATTTAAGAAAGATGGCAAATACTGTTGATGCTGGTGATTTATCCTATCTGGCACTTGCTGTCCTATTTCTCCCCTAGGATACTTCAGTAATACTGGCTTACCTTCTGTCTGTGAGAGCTGGTCAGTAAGGGATGGTGATAAGGATGGTCTGTACCTTCTCTACAATGATTGTTCCAGTTAGCAATGACTGTGAAGTCCTTTTAGGAAGCTTGAATAATGTAGAAAAAAGTGTGTCATCAAAGAGAGGTAAAATTTAAAAAAGTGAAATTAGGTTAGTGATAAAATGAAAGAGAAAGAGAAAGAGACAGAGCAGAGAGAAGGCAGGTTGGAGAGGGAAAGACAGAGAGACAGAGACAGAGACAGAGACAGAGACAGAGACAGAGACGGAGAATGTTAAAATTTAACCTGAGTATTCCAGTTACTTTACCTGTATCCTTGAAAGGTCAGGAGTAAGTGAGGGAGACCAAAGCAGGTTTGTTATATACATTTTATACTGTGATTCTTTGGGACCTTGTGGGAGGACATGGAAAACAATTGCATATCATCAGTAGGCAAGGATGGACTTTAATTTGCATCATTGGAGGCATCAGTTGTTTCTGTCTCATTCAGGCCAAAGGTAATGAAGAGGCCATTGTATTCTGAATGGAGTGGGGGAAATCTTGTCCTGCAAGAGATGCTATCTGGAAGAGATCTACTTACTAAGGAGGAGAGCAGCCCAGCTGCTCCTTTCTCAGGCTTTCTAGTTTTTAGGAATTCTGGCAAAATCTGTACTACAGGGGCTTTGGCTCCTTCTCGAGATCTATTTATCATCTCCGATAATTTGATAAGGACAGCTTCATTGATAAGGAAATAACATGATCTTTTAGCTTATGCTTCCAGCTCTTTCTCCAGGATCATGGAGTTTATTATATATATTTCAAGACTTATTTCACACAAAAGAACCCCTCCGAAACTTCACAGATGCGCAGAAGTTATAAATTATGTCATATCAAAACACAAAAAGTCTTATTGGCTTCAGAATACAACAAGGCCAAGTCTGAATTTTGACTGGGTTCTTATCAGAAAGGCAAGTCCAGGAATATTTTCTCAGGGTTGAATTGCCCCTGCTAAGGTTTTGGCCTTGGCTGTACCAGGCAGCTGCATTCCTGGCCAAAGAGGAAGAGTGTTGTTATAAAGAAAGAAGATTCTAGGGAGATATAAATATCTAGTGATGTGTATATATCTCCCTAGGTGAAGATGATGGGGGAACACCAACCCCAATCACCCTTGCTAGTTGTTATAATTTCCCCTTTCAATAACAGTTGCCCAAGGAGGACTCTGAAAGGTTAGTTGGATGGGTAACCCTTTCAGGTCCAACCTGGGGTTGGATAAATCATTAATATGGGGGGGGCAGCTGGGTAGCTCAGTGGATTGAGAGCCAGGCCTAGAGATGGGAAGTCCTAGGTTCAAATCCGGCCTCTGACACTTCCCAGCTGTGTGACCCTGGGCAAGTCACTTGACTCCCATTGCCTACCCTTACCACTCTTCCACCTATAAGTCAATACGCAGAAGTTAAGGGTTTAAAATTAAAAAACAAACAAAAAAAATATAGGGCTCTGGTTAGCCTTGGATCACGTTTGTTATCTGACTGTGTTAGCTCCCTACCCAAGGGTTGTGATATAAAGACCACTCAGAAAGGTACTTATTAAACACTCCTTATCTATAATCTATAATGAGGGAAAGGATGCATGGGTTTTTTTTCTTTTAATCAACCTGTTTCTATTCTGAGTAGGATGATTCTATATCTTGAACTGACTTCAGAAAATTGCTCTTCTTCTCTGGTAGTACATGAATGCTAGATTTCAGACTTCAGCTTTTAGATTAACAGAAACAACCAACCATCAGATTTGTCCCCAAAAGTGAGAAGACGGAGGCCTACTACTTTGTGCAATTCTGCCTAATCTAAATCTAATTCATGTGTGTCAAGACATCACTCTGTGATATCATTGTTCATCTTAAAAACAAAGGACAAACACCTCCACCACTTAGATTAAAGTCAATTCCCTTATACCTTTTGAAATGCAGAGTAACAACAATGTGTTATTATTGATGAAGTAAACCAAAAACCCACAGATCCATAATGTCATCAATATACCTCATCTCTCCCTCAGAGCAAATTACAAACCATCCATCCATACTTTTTTGTGCTTTTGCTTCCAAAAGTCCCCCAAACTACCATCATATTAATTATTGGTGATGTCATAGAGATATGTTATGGAAACAAGAGTCTCTGAAGATCTGAAACTGAGTTTCAGACACAAAGCAATGGAGAAATTCATGATGGGTTTGAACAGGCTGTAATCCTTCGCAAATTGGTCACTTTGATGAATGAGGATAAAAGATGTCAACAAAAATATTTATGTTTGAAAAAGCATCTCTTCTGGTTATATTGCAAGAATGAGAGAGACGATAGTTAGACCAAATCTTCAACTGCTATGTTCAGATGTCAGGACAAAGTGATGAGATTCACAGAAAGCTCGGTATTCCTCCTCTTCTCTCTCACTCTTTAGGTTAATGAAATTGTCCTTCTTGCTATTCATTTCATCCATCATTCCATCCCCTTTTTATGTGATTTTGCATAGGTTATTTATCTATTACCAGAGCATACTGAAGTAATGGATTATAACTAAAGTGGATAGATGTTGTTATCCAACCTAGGGAACTGGGTTTGATACTTACTGGGTTGGTTATAAGTATCATAGTTCCCTTTAGTGAAGTAAGGCAGATTGAGCCTTACCACACTAGGGTCAGAGCTCAAACCAGTCTTTTGACACAGTAACTGGTATAACAGTAACTGATGTATTGATTAACAAAGAGTAAGGAGGGAGGATTTAGAAACGAGGATGCCCTGATCTCTAAGTTCTCATTATAAGAAAGAAAGGGACAAATAGGAATTTTGCAAAGGTCTGGTGCATGAATTTGCAGAAAAGGTCTGGCACATGCATGGAACTTTAGGGTTCCTATTCTGGAATGGGAAGACTGCTTAAAAGGTGACACACAGAGACCATTGGGGTTCATTGATTACTGGACGCCAAGGAGAGCAGAGACTGACTTCCTGTGGCCATATTGTTGAAGCCAGAAGGCTTCTCCTGATTAAATCTTGGAGGTTCTTGTTTTCAAGATACTTCTGTGATCCTGTGAGCTGTGGCATCTCTGTACTATCCTGAGATTCCCTGTGTGTGTGTGACCTGCAAAGACTCACCGACTCTACCATAAAGAAGAACCTGGCCACCTTGGCTCAGGCCTCTGGCCTTGAGGACTCACTCTTCATTTCATCTAGCCATCTATACCTGATAAACTGTATACTGTCTAGATTTATGAGTGGACCAGATAGTCAGGATTTACATAGCTAGATTTTCTTTAGGTAGGGTGAGAGAGAATAGAGAGAGTAGCCTCAACTTCCATGAATAAAGTCCATGAGGACTTATAGTGGGAATTTGGGTGGAGAAACTAGATTATTAGATTTAGGGACTCCTATACCCTGGTCCACTGTCCCATCCTGTAAGGTTGAGTATTAAATTAAATCTAAGACCATTTTATAATAATTTGGTATTAGTCAGATTGCTTTATACTATCACTGACAGGTTAGTCTTACCTGTTTGCCTACTTCCTGACTCCATTTGACTGAAATTCATCACTGGTCTTTTGGAAAGTTACTTCAGCTCCATTCCCTAATTAGTTCAACTATCAGCTCATTATTTCATAATACTTCCCTCTTCCCTCTATGCTCATTGCAAGATGTACTCTTCGAGTCTTTGAAGCTCCCTATCTTTTGGCTAAGCCTCCCCAAACCCTCTCTATGCTACCTGACACTAAACTATTCCCTTTGTTGGTTTATCTAGTTCTTAATGGTTTCTCCAAGTTGACTAAGGTTGAACTCCAATTGACTGAGTTCAATTCAGGCTGGGTCTGACCTGAGGTGAACACCTCAGCATGTCACACACCAACGGACTTTGGATAACACTCCTTAGTCAGGGATGATAGAATAAAGAGATCATCTTCAGGTGGGTTTCTTCCATGGAAAAGGTACCTCCAAAGAAAATTGTAAGGTTTCCCTTCTCTCACAAACAGGTTTGGTTAGAAAGGCTCAGCAGAGAGCAGGCTCCTTTCTCTCTGGCTTCAGGACAGGAAGAGACACCTTTGTAACTTCCAACTCTTCCTCCTCTGCCCCCTGCATCCCAGAATCTTCTCTTCAGAGCTCCTAGCATGTGCCCCCTGCTAGGCCCTTAAAGACAACTTTCAACTTCTCGTAACTCACTCTGATTTCTATAATTCTATTCCTATAATACTCTCCTCTTACCTATCCCTCTAAGACTCCATCATTTCCTACCAAGGAATAATAATAATAATAATGATAATTATCATTTGCATAGTGTTTATTCCTTGATAGGCACCGTCCTTTGCAAATATTATCTCATTTGAACTTCACAATACATATGGTTATGCAGGGGTTATTATTACTCTCATTTTACAGGTAAGGAAACTGAGGTAAATAGGGATTAAGTGTCTTGTCCAAGATCTCACAAGGAGTAATGGTCTGGGGCCAGATTTGATCACAGGTCTTTGCGAATCAAAGTCTAGCATTCTATCTGCTGTGCCATCTCACTGCCACCTCCCCTGTGAGGCATTTCTTGATTCTCCCGCCTACTGCATTCCTACCCACACTGGCATAGCACATTGTACTTATTTGGTCTATATTTTATATGAGTGTTTAGGAAATATCTGAGATATAGGAAAACACTGGTTTAAGATCCACTTCTGATATATACTGATGGTGAGCCTGAGCACATCCAGTCAACTCAAGGTGCTCGAGCCAGATCTGCATTTATAATCACTATTTCCTCACCAGGAATTCTCAGTATCAATGAAATAATAGGTTTTCTTGTAGAAGAAAAAATGTGTATGTATGTACATGTAAATTTATATATGAAAATATGCTTTCTGTACATTGGATTTAAGGTCTTTGAGGATAAGGACTATTTATTTTCTGTCTTTATATCTTCAGTTTCTAGCATATAGTAAGTATTGAATAAACACTGGTTGATGGACTGATTATAGTTTTAACTTCAAGGAACCAGCTGCTGCCACTGAATTCTTCAAAAGTGCCAAGAAACACTATCCCTTTAACACTTCTCTAGTCTAAAGTTGTCAGACTCAAATAGAAATGATGCATGCTATGTATTAACTTAAAAATAACCATAAAATAACTATATCTGTGTTTAATTTAATTTATTTTTTTTAAAAAAAAACATTTCCCAATTGCATTTAAATCTGGTTCAGGGCTACTTGCAAGTTTTGCAGCATGTGTGGTCTACAAGTCCCAACCTTGGTATCTCTGATCTAGACCAGAGTGTGCAGACTTTATCTAACACTGAAATGAGCTCCTGAATTGAAATTTCATCATGTTGCCAGAAATTCCTTTGGGGATATTTTTTTTAAAATGCCATTTTCATGAAGTTAAAATCTTGGTCCAAATCCTCCTGTGATTCCCAACTCAGACATCAGACTCAGAGGATGACCTTTGAGGTTTTCCCTACAGATTTATCAAAGCAATTAAGATCGAGTTAAACAGTTGCTCCAAGTAGAACATGCCTTAAGGGATCTCTAGGGAGGTGCTGTGTGATTTGGTAGTCGTTCTCTGGCCTTTGCATTGTGCTCATCAAACCATACCCCAGCATCCATGGAGGTGCATTCTTTTGAACATATCAAATATAATTAATTGTCATCTCCCAACTTGATATAAACTCAGCTTATTGTAATCATGTCGGAGGCAAGATAGAGATCCATGTCATATACCTGCTGTTGTCAAAGACAATGCTCTAAAATTGTCAGTTGTAGAATATGTGTTTGTCTCTATTTTCAAAGGGAGATTTTACTCTGGGAGTTCCATAGGCCAGTGGACCATAGGATACCAGGATCATAGGTAGGTGCTTCAATGGACAGAGCCCAAGCCTCATGAAGATAAGTTCAAATCCCATCACAGACACTTTGTACCTGTGATCTTTGGGCAAGTCACTTCATGCCTGCCTCAGTTTCCTCATCTATAAAGTGGTGATAATAATACCACCTATTATGGAGTTGTTGTAAGGAGCAAATGAGAAAACATTGCAAAACATAATTTAGCATAATTTCTTGCACTCCGTAGCACTAATTAAATGTTAGTTTTTGTTAATAATAATAATATTTAACATTTAGAGAATAGAGGACCATAGATGCTATCTTGTATAATACTCTCATGTTGAAGCTGAGGAAACAGAGAATAGAAAGTTTAAGTGACTTACCCAAAGTCAGAGTCAATGGGTTTGAGATTTAATGGAGATGATAAAGTTTATTACCTACAGAAGGTTCATAAGGGCTTTTCATTCCTTGTTTAGATCATATATATGAAAACTTGAATTTATTTCTTTGAGTAGCATGTGTTTCAGTCATTATTTTGTTTTTAAAATAATATTCAAATTAAAAAATACAATACCTTGGAAATTAAGATTATTTTAAATCTTATGTATAGGTTGTCACCCAAACCAGAATAAGATGTATGATATGGTTGAAAGGACAAATTTCTCCTTGTACTCTAGAGGCCAATATTGTAGTTTTTAAGTAGCTTTGTCATCTTAGGCAAGTCTCAAGATTTGGGGTCTTTGTCTGCAAAATACAGACACTAGGATAAAAAAATTTTCTAAATCTGCAGTTTCATTTCTCTGGAAAACTCTCTTTTAGGTAACTTCTTCCACCAATGTTGATTAACAATTTAAGAGTTTTCTTAGATACTGAGAGACTTAGCCACAGTCAGTCAGCTGAGGTCAACATGTCTGAGATAACCTGGAGACAGAGCATTTTAATTCCAAGATTAGTTTACTAAAAATGGCAATATTCATCATTATAATTATTTTCTGGCCATCATTTTATGTGATTAATTGAGTTGAACGATTGAACATTTAGTCTTGTCATTATGGGGAATCATAGATTGCTTGTAACTTAGAACCAGAAGTAACTTGAAAGAGTAGATGAAGGAACTGTGCTCAGAAGAGTGATTTCTTAGTTAATAGTCATAACTGGTTCATAGGAGAATCTAGACCAGAAGCCAATTCTCTTGCCTCACAGTTCGGCACTCTTAATTCTACTATGTTCCAATATAAACATTTCTAATAGCACTATAACAATATTAGTGGCAACACAATTGTAAATATTTTACATCTTTCGCCTCACAGTTCAGCACTCTTAATTCTATGTCCCAATATAAACATTTCTAATAGCATTATAACATATTAGTGGCAACATAATTGTAAATATTTTATAAACACTTTTATACCAAATAATTGGTGAATGTCATTGTCTATGATTAGAAATAAGCCCTGCTGAGGTTTTAGAACAAAAGCTCCAAAAATGATTGTTCTTTCTAATCTTTATACAGATTCTATGACATGGTATGAAAACGGATATAATAATACGAATAGTCAGCTGAGAATCATGCTTTTCATGTAAAGTATCTCTATTAGCCTCACATGGATGCTCCTTAATATTCATAATCATCATCACTTCATTGATTACCACTATCATATCGAGGGGTCACTTCAGAAGCACTTAATTTTCCTTAGTGTCAGTCATAATAGAAGTAATTGGATTTGGAGAGGTTGCAAAACCCTATCCCCTTTAATAACCCTGGTCCAAATTCCATGCCCAATCATGGACAAGAGAATTCTACTTCAGAAGTGTCTGCTTACACTGGCTTAGAGGCAAATGGCACCGTGCTGTTGCAGCTGTTCCATAGCACAGGCACAGATGTCAGATTTGTTATCGCATTTACTCTCCTCTTTCTGCTCCCATTTTTATTATGGGAAGAAGATAGTCATGAGGTTTAAACTAAGATGGTTCCTATGGTTGAATTAAGGCTAACATGATTGCCTCAACCTTCCAAGAAAGTAACAGTGAGGGGAAGTCAGGCACTCAAAGGAGATTCTTATGCAAAGTAGTAACATTTAAAAAAAAAATAACTTATAAAAATTAGGACAAGCTTAAAAGTAAGCTCTCAAATGGCCCTTGCTTCCAATTCCTCTATGAGAACACAAATCAAATTTCCTTTCTTTCCTGTGTCCTCAACACACTGGTGAATCAGTCATTTGATAAACATTTATTAAGCATGTACTAAGCAAGAGGCAACATGCTAAGAACTAGGAACACTACTCTCAAGGAGCTCACAATCTAATGGGGGAAGTAACGTGCAAACAAATGTGGATAGATCTGGAAAGAGTATACACAGTATGAACTAGAAACAATCGTTAGAAGAAAGGGATTAGAATGAATGGGGATTGAAAAAGGTTTCCTCTCTAAAATTTTAGTGTAACTTAAAGAAAGCCAGAGAAGCCAGGAGATGGAGATAAGGAGATAAGGAGGGAGAAAGTCTGTGGAAATGTCTTGATCTGGGAGATGGAATTTCTTGTTTGAGGAACAGAAAGAAAACCAGTGTCAGATCTCAGATTATGTCAGGAAAAGGATGTTATCCTTTAAAAAGTAATTTATGAAAGCAATCTCAATTTGATCACTCTCAGTATAGCTGTTATTAAGCAACACCCTTGCAGGACATGAAGTCTCAGCACAACTCAGTCCATGCTACCTGCTTGCCTATTTTTCATCTCTGCCACCCTCACACTTGACTTTATCTAGAATTGGATACTTCCTGTGCCATGCTAGTTCTTGCTACCATTCTTCCTTTTTCCTCTTTATTCATTATACTCATGCTATCAAGAAATAACAATTCAACATTTTATCACCTGACAAAGTATTTTACTTTATAGATATTTTCAGATTTTTTTTCAAATTATCAGATGTCCTGATTTTTTAAATCTTTTTTGTCATTAAAATATTATTTCAAAGGAGAGGGGAGAGAGAGAGACAGAAAGAAACAGTGAAAGAGAGAGAGAGAGAGAGAGAGAGAGAGAGAGAGAGAGAGACAGAGACAGAGAGAGACAGAGAGAGACAGAGAGAGACAGAGAGAGACAGAGAGACAGAGAGACTGAGAAAAGTTAGAACTATGTAACAGAAAACATAAATAAAAATCTATTTAAAATAATTTATAGAGGAAAGAGAATATATTCTCTGGGATTTCCTTCTTCTCCTAATCCTTTATATCTCACAATACTCAACTATCCTTCCCAGTTATCTCTTCCTTCAGTCATCTCATATGAAGAGGTGTTCCTTCTTCTTGCCAAGAAAAGAACCATTTACCTGTATTCTTTATCTCTCCTTTCCTGCATTCTCCTGTTTGTTGTCTCCATTTTCATTATCATTTTAGTTCTTGAGGCTTCATTCCATTCTTGTCCACAGGTTCCTTTCCTGATGTCTCCAAATATGTTAATATCTCACTGCTTAAAAAAGAAAAAAAAAAAAGGAACCAAACCTTCACTTTGACTAGTCTAAGTAGCTATTGTACTATTTTACTATTCAACTATTTCTCTCTCCTCAGTTAAATTCTGTAAGAAAGTAATTTGATAGGTGATTCTACTTCTCAATTCTGTTATCTCTAAATCCACTGAATTTTGGCCTCTTACTTCATAATTTAACTGAAACTATCCCCTCCAAAGTTTTCCCTCATCTCTTATGTGCAAATTCTAATGGCCTTTCTCAGTTCATTCTTCTTAACCTATGGTCACCCTTTCACATTTTTGACCACTATTGCTGCCTAGATATTCTCTCTTTCAATGTTTTTGTGATTGTATTGTCTCCTGGTTCTCCTCCTTCTTATCTGTCAGTTACTTCTTTCTGTTTAGGTCACCAAAAACTCTGCCTTGATATATTCTTTTAGACTTAACTCTTTCCTTGAATGAAAACAGAGAACTTTGGGGCAATATGAGTTTTAATACCAAAGTTTATATATACATATATAATATATATACACATATTACATATATATGTCTCTTTCTCCTTCCCCACCCAACAAGCCAAGCCTTATAATAATGAATATAGAAGCAAAGTTAAAAAAATTGAAAATTGACCATCACATCAACTGAGCCTTTTGTGTGTACAATATGCCATCACTACCTCACCTCTGCTAAGAAGGGAGGAAGGAAAAAGAATAAACATTTACATATCATCCACCACATCCTGGGTACTGTCCTTACAAATGTCCATTTTATTCTCATAATGACCCTATGAGATAGGTCTTTTTTATCACTCTTTTACAGCTGAAGAAAATGAGTCAGAGGTTAAGCAACTTGTAGTGTCGCATAGCTAGAAAAATATTTGAAACAAATTTGAATTCAAGACTTATTGACTCTGACTCTAGCCCTAGTATTTTATCCATTGTATCCCCAAATGCCTGGTGGATATACAATTTTCTCATTTCTTCTGAATGCTAGAATTTTAGTCATTGTGATTACATAATGGTCATTTTCTTTGCTGTTATTGCTTCCATTTATTTTGTATTCATCATATATATTGGTTTCTCTTCTTTGTTTTAATTCATACACATTTTCCCATGCTTCTCTGAATAATTTATATTTCTTTTACCAAAGACAAATGCCATTATATTAATGAACCACCATTTATTTAACCATCCTCCAACTAATTGAGAACTACTCTGTACTGAGATTCTTGAAATTATGAAAAATAAATGATGCTATGAATGTTTTGAAATATATAGGAGATGTCTTTGACATACTTGTGAAGTATGCTTAGGGATTTGAGTCAAAGGCTATAAATATTTTAATCAGATTTTCTGCATAATTCCAAATTATTTTCCTGAGTATTACGAGTCTATCTTTTTTACATGAATATAGAAATGTCTTCATAATATTGAAATTAGAAGTCTGTTTCTACTTCTAACACATAAGAGCACTTCATATGATTAAAGGGATTTTTAAGTTTGTATTCATACATATGTGTATAAGTTCTGGTACTGGATTCAGAGTCACTTGAACTCTATTTGTCAATTCAGGTTTTCACCTTTGCTCTAACTTACAATCTTAGAGTTGCCCAGAGCACCAAGAGGTCTAGTGACTTGCCCAGAATGATGCAACCAAGTGACAAATACAGCTTATTTCCATCCACTACTGCCAAGTTGCCTCTAGATATTTAGATAACTTTGTAGTCCTAAGGAAACTGTTCCTCTCCAGGGAATTTGTACAAGTCTCGGGCCAATATCAACAAAATTGGTTTTGACTCAATCTCCACAAATCCAAGGGGACAGACTTTTTGTTTTGGTGATATTAGATTGAAAGTTCCTTGAGAGTATTTTACCTACTACCTAATGTCCTTGTGATTATCAATCAGGTAGATATTTGACCAGGGTATATTGAGAAATGCTTAACAATGGGATCTCAAAAATGTATACATGACACATTTTCAGTTTAATTTGTATTATTAAACTTTTCTCCATTACTTTCTCACATCAAGAAAATAAAAAAAATGATAAATCAAGCCCTAATTTCTAGTGCATGATGAGTTCTAACTTCTCAGTTGGCTGTGATTCAAGCTGGCTGCCACAGATGACTAGAATCAAATGGTTCAATTTTCAAAGAAGGGACTTAAAAATTGCTATAATGCCCATCAGAGACTTAGTCGATAATCATTTACTAAGCACCTAATATTGTCCAGGCTCTGTGATAGGCATAATATAGTAGCTGCCCTATAATCTGATCAGAGAATACAATACCTAAAAAAGAAGTTGAAGGTGAGAAGGTATATCCAAAGGAGGACATGATAATGATATGAGGAAGTATGAGTTACAGAATTAATTTCATCTTGTAAGATGATGAGTCCAGAAATCATGGAATACAGAACAATAGCCAGTGGAAAATGATGATGTGAACATTCTGAGATTCCTTCTTAAAGCATGGAAGATTTGGGAAAAGTTCTCCAATGTTCACTCTTCATCATCTGGAACTAGAGGGAGGAAGGACGCATAGGGGTGTGGGGTGCTGAGGAGGTGGGAGTCTTAGATTTAAGTTCATCTTGAAGAATTTTGAGTTTTTAGAAAGCTTGACAAATGGGGACAACAAGTATGAGATGATGCGCTCAGTTTCAGGGACTAAATAATGAAAAATATTAAGCTACCAGTGTACCTTCTAAGTTACCTTAATTGGCATGAGGGTACTTTAAATTAATTGATAAGGATCCATTGGTGGGTAATTGAGGCGCCACTGTTGTCTATAAGGCCTACTTCAATAATGTATATATCAAGGTTGCTGCTTTTAAGAATTTAATCGATGGATCTGGAGATGGAGAAGCAAGCTCTTGAACCACTTCTGCTTCTCCTACAGTATATCTAGATTCTCTAGATCAAGCTTCACTGGGGGAATGAAGAATGTAATTAGGGAGAAAAACATATTTTAGAGTATGGTACCTGCTGGTACCTAAATGGTCCAGCTATAAATAAAGGATACAGTTCTATTTTCAGAACAGAGATGGTGGGCAAGAGAGGGTAGCCCCTACTTATGGGGGGCAGCCAATTCCTATTTTGTCCTCCAGAGGAGAAATTCTTGGCTCTGTGGAAGGACATTAGAGCTAAAGAGCTTTACCAAGAATGTAGGTTTGGACTTCACATACTGACTCTAACCCTTGCTAGTATGTGACCTTGAGCAAATTGCTTGAGACTTATTTTTCTCAGTTTTAAAATGGAGATTCTAATAGTTACTTCACAGGGTGGTGAGTTCAAATGAAAAGGTAGTGTATGTCAATTTAAGAACTTGTTGTAACTGTGTAATTATCAGTTGTTATAGGCAAAGTTTAAAACAAATAAGTTAAAACAATTGCAACACTTGCATCCAGGGTTTTTCTTTCTTAAAAAAATTAATTTCTTTTTTTCTAAATGAAAACAGAAAACAAAAAAATAAGACTAAGCCGTGAAATAATGAAATTCTGAAATCACTGGGTCCTCAGAACATTGTTTTAACCAGTGGAGATGAGATAGTATATATTTCATCAATCTATAAAAAACAGAAGATAAAAGGAAACAGACAAAATGAGATAATCTCTGAACCAGGAAACTTATATTTTATTGAAGATAAACGAATGAGGGATCATTTGGTAAAGTTTTATTCACCCATAAAAATTAATTTAAAAATTATAAAACGTGCATACACATATGTTTATATGTGTGTATGTGTATATATGCATGTTTTGTACATAAATAGAATTCCAGAATATTAAATTAGAAAAAGAATCCAAAATATTAATTTGAGTTATTTGGATTAGCTCAGGAGGAAGTTTTTAAAAACATCTTGTAAATTCCTACAAGTGCCATTCCTTTGACAATCTATCTTTGAGTGATCATTAATCTAGTAGTAGTTTTATATTAGGTGCATATTCAATTTCAGTAAAACTACTATTCTTAGAAATTTTTAGAAAAGATTTATCAGTGTTCAAAAAAGAAAAAAAATATTGGTTCAGAGCTTTTAGAATAGTTATTTTACATTGAGAACAACTTCATTAGTTAAAGAAAACAGTAAAATTAGTCATTGATTTTTTTCATTCAACTAAAATTGTTTTCAAGTTGAAAAATAGGAAACAATTTGTTGTAACCCAGATAGCAGAGTTCAACCCAGCTTTGATTATCCAGTTTTGATTAAAGCAACATTCCGAGGACTGATTCAATCATTTCAGAAGTTCAATCTCCAGTGGGTTAAGGTTATATTTATTTGTTGTTTTCCCTTTGTGTTTTCAAAAAGGTAATTTACTACAAACTATCCTAGAGTGAGTTAATAAAAGGCCTTGGACATCATACTGAATAAAGAAAATGCTGACAGAACCTGCGTAA
This sequence comes from Gracilinanus agilis, assembly GCF_016433145.1. Classification (NCBI taxonomy): domain Eukaryota; kingdom Metazoa; phylum Chordata; class Mammalia; order Didelphimorphia; family Didelphidae; genus Gracilinanus; species Gracilinanus agilis. Next base: position 152,493,511 of record NC_058135.1, on the reverse strand, counting down.
TATCACCAGAACCAGTAAAGTGTTTGTCTCTTCTAAATGAGTAACTTTACAGTTGAAGGAGAAAACATTTCTTAGGTTGCTCTTTGTTGCCAGATAATTATACTTATGGCTTATTTGAGCACATCTGCTTCGAAGTTTGTGAGACACAAAAGAGAAATGTCGCAAGAATCTTGTGATATGCAACTTACTTGGCAGGGAAAACTAAAATCTCCTGCAAGAGTCAGCAGGGTCCTTTTTGTCGCAATACCTCCAGGCAAGTAGAGAGGAAGGACTCAGTATAGGCATTAGTCACTGTATGACTGCTCCATGGCAAGAATTTTGGCACCAATGAAACACAAAGCAGTAACAGACGGTTGCCATAATATACCCTCAGATCTTGACAGGACTGATATGTAGGCTGAAGCTGCCAACAGAAGAACTTGTCACTTACCAAGGGGGAACAGTAGCATGTCAATCACTGCCCCCTGTCTGGAGGTTTTAAATCTAACAGCTTCAAGTCAGGCAGGAGCTAAATTGCATTGAATTTCAAAGTGACAACAGCCAGACCTTTACCACAAGCTGAAAAGGAAAGAAAGGAATGTGGTAATTCCCTGTACCCTTCCTTTACTTTAAAATGAAAATGATAATTTATAAAAGATTTTATGATGAATCTTGGAATGATGATATACTGTAGAGATTTTTAAAAATTCATTCTCTCATGTCTGGGTTTGAGGTCCAGCAGCTGTAAATGTTGAGTTTAAGTTTCTTTGGGTGCATCGTTAGAAGGAAGAACTTTTCCCTTCACTCAACACATTCTGCATTTTCTGAACCCTGACCCACGATGGTAGAATTTTTGTGGTAATAGTATTCCACACAGATTTCATAGGATTACATGATCATGGGATCATTCATATTTCAGCAAAAGTATTCAAACTGTTGCTTTTTCCCCCCTTAAAAAACACCATAACCGAAATGCTTTGGCAAAGTAATAAGGTCTTTAAAATATTGGCTGTTCATTATATGAAGAATTTATTGCCAAAATGCAGAGGAAGGGGACTTTTACATAAGAACTAAATCAACAAAAAAATCAACTAATAAATCAAATTATGGTCCTTTCTTTGGTGAGCAATGTGGTAGTTGAAAGGGGCAGGGAAATAACTCTGGTTTAATTAAAACTTTTAAAAATATATGCAGAAAAAAAAGTTTTCAGATAAGCTGTGAGCAGTTTGACTCCCAAAAGGTATAGAATTTCATTTGTGGCATAAATAATTAAAAAAAACAACCTTAACTCCCATTATAAAGGATCTAAGGTTTTGCCTCTTTAGGTTTATGAACAGTTTGGAGTCAAGAAGGAATAAAAAAGAAATGTTTTTATGTACTAAAAACACAAGATGCAGGTAAGATAAAACAGACAAGAAAGAGACAATGATGAAGGGGATCATTTTAAATACTGTGAAATGATTGAAATTACAAGTGGATTGATACCCCTTAGCTCATTTGATGTAACTATTTCAGGCTTAAGATGTTAATATTCACAGCATAGTATATCAAAAGACTGTTCAGAGAACATAGAATGATTAAATAAATATGACTAGTTTCACAAGGAAGCTTTCATGAGTTTTTTTCCTCGAGGGAAAATGAGTTATTGTCCAACAGGGGGTTCTGATTTGAATCATGTAATGTACGTGATGAACTGAACTTGAGTACAAGAGGAGAGTGAAGAATCCACAGACTGTAGAAAAGCCAGCTTTGTTGAGTTACGTAAATCAGCTTTTGCAGTCAATTGATAAGAAGGTTTCAAATACTAGATACCTGATCAGAAGGAAATTGGTTTGAGCTCAATGGGAGATAAATTTCAACTAGTCACCTCAGTGCAGTCTGGAGTTTGAGAACAGTGAAGACTCTTAGATGTGTCTTTTGTTCTCTGAGGAAAGACACATTTTAAAGATGCTTTGCCATGTAAGGGTTGGGGGATCTAAGTGGATAACAAAGAACTATGGAAATTAGGAGCTGTCTGCTTGTCTGATTTGTCCAGGGAAGGTCACTTAAGGAATTTTGCTGTGGGATCTGCTGTTTTCTATAAGTTGATTGAATGCTACAAAATCCTAGTGAAGAACTCATTAGACTTGTCAGCCTCCCTTAGCGAGAGCCAGACTAATGTCATTTCCTGGCTTAAGTGGAAGTTTTAGTGAAGTCAATAACTTAACTGTAGGGACCCTTTTAAAAGTGATTTTTGACTTAAATGAGGCATAACTACTTCCTCAATTTGAGACTAGAAGATGAATCTGTTCAGCGGGAGAGTGGTAAGGACAAAAGAAGTTAACAGAAAAGCATGTTTTTGTGCTCTAAAATGGACCAACGATGTCTAGACATACAATCTCAAATTGCAAGTTACTTTGAGCATGTGTATTTTTCTCACTAATGTACTTTCTTGCTAGGTTTTCGTTAAGTATGCACTCTCTTCTCTAAAGGTGGGAAACTTAATGCAGAAGCTGCATAGTTTGACCCAGCTTTATGTGTGTACTTCAGTATATTGAGAGGAAAATAAGGTTCTCTTTGACTATAATAATGGAGGGATTCCTGGCCACTTGGGCACAGGTGTCAGAGTCAAAAGTGCTCTCTCTACCCCTGGTCAGTAGCTCATGTACTAAGGGAAGGTGCCAACGGCCCAGGCTTAGCTTTTTGTCCATCTAGCTGGTCTACTTAGATTCTAATGGTAAGGGCTAACTCCAGGTTGTTACTGAAGTAATTAGTGGTATGTTGTATTTACAACCAACAGAAATCAATGTTGAAGGTAACTACAGTCTAGAGGCCAGTCATCCATTCAGCAAAATCTAAGGCAATAGCAAATCCAAGAGAGAAGAGATGTTGGGGTACCACTTAAGGTATTAGGCACCATCTGTAGGAATCAAGAACTGATTTCCAGGGCATCAACAATCATGCTCAGAAGAGACAAGAGATAATTGCTCACCTGATTAGGATTTCGTGTGTGGGGTTTATAGGATTCCTAAAGAGTCTCACCTCCTCTCCCTCCCATCTGCATGGTGGGGAAGTCTATATCCCACTGCAGGGTAAATAAAGAGCTGCCCAGTATTCTGGCCCTGGCTATCTCACTGATAATGGTCCCAAGCCAGACAAACAAACAAACAAACAGGCTAGGAGGTAGTTATTATCAGGATGCATACATAATAAAGCAAAAGCAAAGCTAGAGAGAAGATGGTCAGCAAGACAACTAGTAAGTTTCCATAGCAAATTAAAAATGTGTTTCAATTCAGTTAGAAGATGGGCCCCAGGTGACCAAAATGGAATATAAGAAATATCAGAAGATCAAACAACAATGCATATTTCTATTGCATTCAATGTGTTTATTTTATATGCATTTGCCTTATAATTATGCCATTATTATTGGCTCTTTGTCCTAGTGTATAAAATAAATGTAGAGATTAAAATTAATATGCAAAAGCTAAGTATTATATTTTATAAAGTTTTATTAATAATAAACTAACATAAAAAACTATAGGGAAAAGGTGCTAAATTCACCCAGCCCACTCTTGAAAGCAAAAAAAAAAAAAAGGAAGAGGGAGGTGTTATAGCCAACTATAAAACAATAAGATGGAGGCACAGGAGAGATTAAAGGGAATTTCGGGAAATACTAAGGGACTTATGGGGGATGTAGTCCAAGTCTAGTGTATAAATTCCTATTTATACACTAGAATTAAAAAAATGATTATGTTTAAGTGCTAATTGTGATTTCATTCTGGGTCTCCAGTTTGTGTAAATGGAATAAGCCTTCCTAAGGCTCAAGAGATATGTTGGTGAGTAGAGACATGTATTTCCCTATAACAAATCACTCAAAAGTACTCATTTAGAGTCTGAGTATAGCTTCAGGTTAATTGTCCTCTGTGAAACTAAAGCTGGTGATGTAAAGGCAGGAAGAAGAGATCAGATTAGAGGAGACTAAGCAAGTAAGCCTGGAAGGACAAGAGAGTGAGTGTGAGAGTCCTTACTATCACAGGCAGATGTTAGTCTAACTTAAAGATAATATTGCTTTAATAGCAACATTAATAGTTATCAATAAACAGAGCTTCCAATATACAAAGAACATGAAATTTTGCATTAAAAACTATTTCTGCAAAAATTCACTTATTAAGTGCCTTGAAAATAAAATACTTTGTGATAATAGCCTTGGAAACTTCAAATTATGAATAAGATCCAGTCTCTGCCCTCACAAAATTTATAGTCTGGTCGTACGATAAGACATGTTTGACAATGATGACCTTGGAACCAGCTAGAATTGTGATGAATTGCACATGAAAAACAGTGAATGTTATGGAGGACCAGAGGAAGAGAGATCACTCTCCAGTGAGCTCCTCTGGAAGAAGGAAGGCTTCCTGAAGAGGGAGGCATTTCAACTGAACCTGTGATGGTCATAGCTGCATGTGGGATGATTGGTAGAAGCACATGTGTGAAGAAGATGAATGATCAGACAATTAAAAAAAAAAACAGAAAATATTCCCTTTTGGCTAGAACATAGAATATCTTTATAGCATTTACTTACAGTGGTTCCCAAACTTTTTTGGCCTACCGCCCCCTTTCCAGAAAAAAATATTACTTAGAGCCCCCATCACATACTATCACCTCCCCTTACAGTTATTCACTGCCCCCAAATGCACCTGTGGCCATCACCACTTCCCTAGATCACTGCAGCACCCACCAGGGGGCGGTGGCGCCCACTTTGGGAATCACTGATTTACTAGGTTGGGAATGGTAGTCTAGGGAAGGGGTATTTACTTAGGTGGCAATACTGGATAAAGAGTCAGACTTGAAGTCAAGATGATTTGTGTTCTAATTCTGCCTCACATTCTTACCAGTTGTGCGATGATGGGCTAATCACTTAACTTTTCTTTGTCTCTGTTTCTTTCCATATAAAATAAGAGTAATAATTATACCAATTATGCATAATTATTGGGAGGATCTAAATATTAAAGCTCTACCTCTATGCTTCCTATTATAATTATTACCATTTTACAAAAGAAAAACTAGGTTGAAACCTAAGTATTTATTTATAAAATACTAAGCAAGTATTTTAGATCTATTGATAAGAATCCTTAGTTTTCTTAAAGATGTAGTGTAGACATGATCTTTATAAAACTATTCTGGTCTCTTCTGATTCTCTGTTGCCAAGGCTTTCTCTGCCAAATTACCATGTATTTATTTTGTGTATTCTTATATAAATTGATATTTACCCTCAGCTAGAGCATAAGGATATTAAAAGCAAGGATTGCTTCATTTTTCTTTGGATAGCCTTTGACCAGGATAATGACTGGCACAAAATAGGTACTTTGTCAATGCTTAATAAAGGATCAATTGAGTTAATGGGCAATCTAGAACCAATGGAGATTTTTGAGAACTTGTGTGTTGGAGGAAAAGAATGTCATAAGTCCCATGCTTTGTATAGGTTGGACTGGTGATCTGAAAGACAAAGTAAGAGGTGTAATTACATAGATAATATAACAATCCTGAGCATCAAGAGAGAACAAAAGAGACAAAATGAAGAATGGCTGATGTTTCTAGGCTGGGCTACTGGAAGTGGTGGTGTCCTTACTAGTAATAGGAAAATCAGGAGGAAGAACTGGTTTAGAAGAGAAGATGGTCAATTTGTTGTGCCAAATGGAAATCCAGATGATGGTTTCTAATAGTTTGCATTGTATGTTTGGTGTTTAAGAGAAAGTATCCTGGTATTTTGTAATGTATGGTTGGAATCTGGGAGAAAATTGTGGATTTGAGAGGTATTTGCAAAGCAGAAGTAGTTGAAAAATAGCATCAGATTAGGTGGCAAAATAAGAGACAATAGAATTAGAACAGTCAAGGCAGAATGGCACAGTTGCTAGAATAATTGATTAGGAATATCAAAGACCTTAGTTTGAACCCTGCCTCTCATATCTCCTAACTTTTTATCACAGACTAATCATTTAAACACCCTAAGCATCATTTACTCCATCTATAAAATGAGGGACTTGTAGTAAATGGACATTAAAGTCTACCCCAACTCGAAATCTATGATGTCATGATTTTAAAAGCTCAAATTGTAGGACCAACGTAGAGGTGAGCAAAAGAAGAGAAGCAAGGGAAACAGACAAGGAAAAATCAGAGATTTGAGGAGGAGCAGGATACCAGAGTGTTGTAAAAGCCAAGCAACCTGCTTTATGGTTTCCTGGGAGCTTTTAGACCCATTATCTGTTATCCAACATTCTGATCCAATGAAATATGCAAATAGGTATTATTGCCCCTTTACACATATGCAGAACCTGATGGTTTCATGGTCACATCACTAGCAAATAGCTGGACTTGGGTTCATAATTATGCTATCAAAGTATAATACTCTTTCATTAACATTGCCTTCATTAGTAGAGTAGACATTCATGAAAATCTCCTTGAATTAAATTCAACAAAGGAAACAAAACGTGCACTCCCATACAAAGAATATAGAATTCAGAATTTCTAGTCCTATTTCTAAGTCAGAGAATAGCACTTTCATAAAGAAATGACATGAAATACCACATAGAAAATTTTATAGACATAATCTAGCATGAGCTTAGTTATTTAAAAACAGTAGACATTTTGAATATGTATCTCAACATGTATGTTTAAATTTTTCACATAGTAACCTATTTTAGAATACTATTAAAATGATAATAAAATCTGAGTGACATATAAAAGAAACTAAATTATTTTAAATGCAAATATAATATTACTATTATGATAATGTGGACATTTATTCTAAGTGAAATATAAGGTAATATGTCTCATTATGATTTGTATTAAGAATTTTCCTTGCATTTAGGTCACATTTAAGAATACTTATGTGAAGGGTTGCATGAGCTTTTTATGTTCATATTTTCATTATATGGTTATATTATTAACCTAAATTAATATTAGACAAATTTAAAGATTTAATATGTACAGTATAAATGTTCACCAATAAATCCCATTTTTTTAAATGTGTATTTTTCCTAATTAATCATATGCATCTAAAAATAAGAGGACTAATAAGACATTATATAAATTCAAAACTCTGAATATTTAGACACATATACTCCCTAACCCAATACATTTTTAAAAATAATATTTCTAGGTCACCAAGTTGGTTCGTTTATTTATTTTGGCACATTTTCAAAACCTGGTTGGAGGAAGAGAAGGAGAACTTAAAAAGGAAACAAACCAGCAGGCCATCACAACTCTGCCCCCATTAAGTCAGTTTAAAAGGAGAATTTTCAGAATACACTATGAGAAATAGCACTCAACAAACATGATATAAATATACCATCTGCTGTAGTGATAAGCAAGGTAATGTTTCCCAATACGATAACTGACACTTGGCTCTGGCACTTTGCTCTGACACTCATAAGTAGTGAGATTTACTGCCTAGCTTTTTGGGGAAAAATTGCAAAAAGAAAAATCTACTACACACATATTTATTTCATTTCCTACTGTGAGTTACTCAAGATAAAATGCTGAATGTTGTAGACATCCATAAGTTAAATGTAAGCCATACTTCCTTATTAGCATTTTTTTCCCTAAAGAGATGACCTAATTAATTTAAGGATTCACTTTCATGGGAACATCATGCTTAAACTATAGAGAAACAACATGCATGATGTTCCCATGAAAGTGAATCATTGAATTAGGTCACAGTTTCTAGAAAAAAGAAATGCTGTTATGCAAGAAAAGCTTCTAAATTAGTTATACCCTTTGATTCAAATATATCACTACTCTCACTATATTACTCAGAGAAATATTATTACATCATAAGATATGATAAATATGAAGAATTCAGAGAAATGTAAGAAGGTATATAAAAAGTGAAGCAGAGTGAAAAAAAAGTTAAGCCAAAATAAAAATAAACACAATGATTTCAACAATGTAATTAAATCCATGAAGATGAGGTGGCAACACTAATTATTTTAAAATTATCAATTTCAGTATAATTTTGACAAGTCACATTAATAAGAATTTATAAACCACCTTTCATAGACCAGAACAGGTCTTGACAGTACTAAGAAGTGTAAAAAATAGTGTATACCAAACCTCTTAAGGACTTTGCATTCTAATAGAGGAGATAACATATAAATAATCATATAAAAATAAGATATATTCAAAGCAGATTGAGGATTAATTTCATAGAGTTCTGTCAATATTAAAAGGCAAACAACTTATTTTTACTTATAATAGATGAACAGAGTGTGGGAACTATGATCCACAAGAAGTTTGAGAGCTTCTGGGATATAACATCTGCACTAAACAACAGTATCGGTGCATAATAATAATGATAATAATAAGTGGTAAATTGGCATGACTGGGAAACTATGATGCTATTTAGAAATGGAATTTTTTTTAAATCATCATATTGTTGAAAATGAAGGTGTACAATAAGGAATAGCTTTTCCTTGTCAAGATACAATTTCAAAAAAATGGTTTAAGGAAAAGAAAATGTCATTCCAGGAAAGGTTTATCTTTTAGTTTCAATAAATGTATAGTAACTACCAAATAAAATTAAAGCAACAACTTCGTATGTTGGAAAACCAGTCTCAAAGCCAGGAAGATCTTAGTTCAAGTTGTTGTGAGGAAGATTAGGTAGTAATTAATTAATTATTAAGGATGTACCTAGCAGGAAGGGCTGGAGCTGGAGCATTCCAAGATGGAATAAAGGATCAGGAAGAAGTTGCTTGTGCCCTGAGAGAGACTCCATCAGGGGTTGGCACAAACTGTTGTTAGCCCTGGGAGATCTCAGAGGAAAGGACACCCTGCATCCTGATTTCCCTGGAATCCTGAGTGGTGGTGGTTTCTAACAAAGAGGACAAGAATTACAGAGCAGCACCAAGGGAAGGAGGAGTTTGGGATCTGGTGGGCAGCATCTCAAGCACACTCTCGCAACTTGGGTACCTTGGCTTTTGACATCCTGAGATCATCTGTGGATAACCATGAGAAACCCCAAAACCACCCTCAGCCCATAGCTGTGCTGGTCAAACCTGGCTGGAATCAGGTTGGATGCAACCTCCCAGTGACTCCATTACTGCTCCTTTGGGCTCTGCCTGCTAGATCACTAAGATTAGAGTAGAGAAGTCCTCTCCTTGCCCTGTGGTTTTGTCATTAGGTTTTAAGTATAGAAATCCCTTTCCCACCTTTTAGTTAAACATAATTAAACCTGTTAAAACCTTTTACCTTGCCTGCTGGGTTTCTAGACTCTGGCCTAGGGAAAGCTGGGTGACAGTTAAAACCAACTGCCATTCCTGTGTTAATCCAGTAAACTCTGGTCTTTCCATCCTGGTCCAGTCTCTCCTACAAGCCAGTGTGTGTACCCACAACTATTTAGATTTATTATAACAACCCTGGTGCCTCCATTATCTATTTTCACAAAGTCCCACCTCTGACACATATTGATTGTGTGGCACTAGGAAATTCATTTAATTTCTTAACTAATATTAATCTCTTAGTTATAAGTACAGTCTCACTCCAAAAGAATTTGTCACCTGAACTCTACTCATGTTAGGCAAAGCTTTTATTCAGGTTATGGAGGGAGAAGTGACTGAGGATGGCAGTAGTGGAACCTTTGCTATTTTGGGGGAGTAGAACCTCTTTCCCCTGGAGTAGTGAGAGGTAGAATGTTTACAGAGAAAGAGTCAAAGTCTTTCTTACCCCCCCCTAAGTTAGGATTGAGGAAATGGACAGATGCCCTGAGGTAGCCCTACTTAGGCAAGAACTAATGGGATTTCCCCTTATTTCTGTTCATTAGAGGGAGCCAGATATCCTGATAATTGCCTCTGGCCTTGGACAGGGGCCCAAACTGAGGTCATTTGGTATCAGACTCAGGGGTCTTAGCCCCTATCAATGTCATAAGGTTTGTTAGATGATATCAATAAGTAATATTACTATGGATATGTAGCAATACATATTTATTTCCCCTGAATACAAAATATACTAATTTAAAGTGGCAGACATTTTAAAAGTTTATATAATAACTATTGTAAAAAAGATATTTAAAGTCTCTCATTTGTATTAGCTTGAGAATACCTTTAGGTTGATACCTTGAAACTGTGATTTGTAATAAGAATATAGTCCCAGACAAGAGTCTATGTATGTAACCAGATTAAGAATGTATGCCTGAGTTAAAATTTCAAGGGTGTATATGACTAAATCAGTTTTAAGTGTCATCATATTAATCATATGAAAGTTACTATGTTGATCCTAAAGGCATAAACCCATTTTATAATGTACTTTATATCAAACTAATTTATATAAGAGGCTAGAGGGAACAGAAAGTCACCCAAAGGTCATGGAGGACAGGAACCCCTAGTGGTCTGGACAGTCAAGGAATCTCAGAGGGTTTATGGAGGTTGGGATGTACTATGTCAAGAATAACCTAGAAAGAAGCCCAGGTCAAAGTGTTCTTATCTGTCCATGACCTATAAGTCACTATTACTAACTTTAAGAGTGACCCCTGTAAGTTTTTGCCCTTCCCATTCTTTTTGCCTTTAAAAATTTAAAAACATTAATAGTCAGTGTCCCAGGTTTTAAACTAGGGGGAAGTTTGTGAACCTCTGGTCCTGTGATTTTCCTATCATAATAAGCCAGATCTTTACCCAGAAGAGCAACACAGCATTTTACTTTTATGCCATAAAGAGTTAAAAAATTAGAAAATAACACTTTTTTAGACCAGTTGTGAGATAATTTATCTTTGCTCACAATACTACTTTTTATAGAATCATGCCAAATAGTGCTTGAATCTTTTTTTAATTCCACATCAATTTCTAGCAAGTTTACATTGAACAATAGATTTTTTTCTTTTTTTCCTTGAAAACCTATTCTGTTTGTATAATATCAGCATATTTCCATCAAAAATGAAATTCCTTCACCATTGTTGCTTTGTGTGCTTAGGAAGTCCTGTATCTGTGACAAATATTTTCCTTTCTTAGTCCTTTGTTGTAAAATTTGCAATTATGCGAAAGCAAGTTATTCAAAGATATATTATTGATAAATGTTATGAAATAGAGAAAAATTTGAAATGAACATTCATAAAGAGGGAAATAATATAGACATTAAAGCTTAAAAATAGATACATTTAGTTAACAAATATACATTTAAGACATTAATGTTTTGAATATTATATAAAATTAGAGATGTAATTCAGACATATTTATTGTACAAATTCAGGTTGATATCAAGGCTAAGAATGGATGATGATCAGTGTTATTAGTCAATCTATAACTATGCATATTTCTTTTAAATTTATCTCAGTTTAGAGGCAAAGATTATATTCAGGGGATCTTATATTCAAACCAATTGTAATCACCTGATATGCATAATTGTAACTAATCTTTGCACAGGTGGTAATGATTTTCACAAGCATAATATTAGTAGTCACACATAAATGGATTTATCATAACATCATTCATATTATAGTGTCATCTTATAACACAGTAATATGCTCCAAGTTTATGTATATTAAAAAATAAATTATTAGCTTTTAACATGACATATTTTGAATGATAAATGGGGCTTATATTTAGATATATCTGGCTCCCAGTCTTCTAAAGTTCAATATATCTCAAATGAACAAAGATCATCTACTCAACTCCCCTCATCCTAGAGATGAAAAAACTAAGACACGGAGAAGTAAAATTGTTTGTCTAGGCAATCAGCTACTCCTGACAGAGGCACATCCAGAATCTAGACCTTACTCTCATTCCACCATTTGGAATGCCACGCAAAGCCAATTTCTAGTCTCCTTGTCACAGAAATGAACCATGAAAAGAATACCTTTTCTCCTGTCACTCTTCCTTCAAATTATATGAACCCAAGAGCAAATTTTAAGATGAGAAATGTCCAATGAAGTTCGTAAGATCTCCAAATTTTCCAAAAGTCAGCTTCATTAATAGCTCATCTGCAATATAATATTTTATAACCTATAGTGTTTTCTTCATAGAATTTTATAAATTGGAAAGAAAAATATTATTATTATTATTATTATTATTATTTTATAAGTTAGGAAACAGAAGGGCAGAAAAGTTAAGCAACTGTCTTATGGTTATATAACTAATAAATATATTCAAACCAGATATTGCCTACCTCTTTAGGTAAGGTAGTGATCAGGAAAATAAGGTTGAATGTGACATACTAGCATTTTCTTTTAAAAAAAGTAGATGTTATGATAATGTATGTTATAGATTTCCATTAAAACAGAATAGATGAAATTAAGATACAGAAAAAGCAAAAAAAGGAAATTTCTTAATAGTGAGAGATGTTCAGGATTTACAGTTGATCAATAATAGAGATTTGTTTCTTTTGCTGGATGTCTTTAACTATAGTGTTGGTTCTCATTTATTTATTTTAAGTGTAGCACTTTTTAAAGGATTGACTCTAGATAGCTTCTCAGAAATCTTTCCAGTTTGTTATTAATAGAAATAATGATAGTAATGTTAATAAAATATTGTAGCTATGTAGTAAAAAATGAAAGCCCTATCCTTAGAGTCAAATATACTAAATAGGCACAAAAATAATTAACAATTATACATGTATAATTATATTACACACATACACACGTATTTAGAGCTTTGGTGTAGCTAAGTGGTACAGTGGCCATGGAGTCAGGTAGACCTAAATTTAAATCTGGCCTCAGACATTAGGTGTATGATCTTCCTCAACTCACTTGACCTCTTTCTATCACAGTTTCCCCAACTATAAAATGGTCATAATAATAGCACCTACCTTCTAGGATTGTTATGAGGATTCTGTGAGATAATAATTGTAAAATAATTGTAAAAATAATATAAAAATAGTATAAAAAACAGAGCTTATTACATAGTAGTTGTTTAATAAATGCTTACTCCTTCACCTCACCTCATGATACCATATCTATATTTTTAAGAAGTCATGGAGTAGGGGAGTTGAGGCTTAGAAACCAACATATATATTAACTATATTTCTTGAGATCATGGATTTAAAATCAAATCAATTCAGGTCATGCCTTCACAATTATTTTCACACTATTCATTCCTCAGAAGCATGAGGCTTTGAGTTTTCACTGAAGATTATTATAGTTTAAGTGAATGAAGTACACACTTTGGATATATCGACCACTTAGTACTTGTATAGTGTCTAGAACTGCAGTTGTGTCTCAATGCGATAATTACTTAGCTCTAAAGACACTCCTACTCTAGAGTGCAAAAGTATCTCTGAGAGGATGAAAAGTATTTTGTGCCATTTATATTTTGTTAACAGGCACTTACAGGCACTCATGCTTTGTAGTGTTTTCCTGGAACTCATTTAAATAAATTGGCATCACACCTGGAGGGAAAAAACAAGTAAAGTAAATGTCTTTGCAATGCAGCTTAAAATAGCTATCAAAAAACATTCATCATGATTATATCAATTATATTTAATAATTCATCATTAATACTTCCTCTTTTATCACTGAATATAAGACCCTTTTAAAATATACTTATTTTTGCAGGTATGCACATATACTTAGCAAATTGGTTTAATTCTATTCATGAGATGTAAATATACATCAAAAAATCAAGAAGATTTATTTCATCATGTTTATTTTATTTACTAATAAGTTTATACTTCATATACCTTCATTTAAATTATATGCATGCATATATCAATATACATATATATTTTAATATTCAAAAAATAATTCATAGTTATATAGGCCTAATCAAATTTTTCAAAATAAAGACGTTAAAATCAAATAAGCTATCAAATATTTTGACTTCTAGAATCAAAAGATCTTATATTGAGAGCAAGAAGGAACATTAGAAGCTACCCTTCTCATATCATAAATGACGACTCTAAGGTGGTCAATGAAGCTTAACAGTCGTTGAGTTCACAAAGTGAATAAATATCAGAGATGAGATTCAAATCTCAGTCTTTTTATTCTAAAACTAGAAATCTTTCTTTTCAGATTTTTTGTTGATAGTTTTTTTTAAATAATCATTTTATGACATTTTGTGATACATGTTCTTCCCTTCCCTCCTGTAGGATTAGGGAAATTGTAAGATGACAGGGGTCATTGGCAATGAAGTCTCCCTAATCCCTGGTTTTTGGAGAGACACAGGCAGGCTTGAATGGATGGGAGGGGCAGGAGCTTGTGGAGTACTCCTTCACCTCCCCCCTCCCTCTAATCAGTTCGAAGTCAGTTAACTGTTTGGTAATGGTAGATATTTCTAGCTTGATAACTTCTGGGCCAAGAGGGTAAATGGATGGAGACTAAATCCCTTTGTGATAATATCTTTCTCTGTATTATTTCCCCACAGGATAGAATAGGTGAAGCTTGATGACCTAGAAGTAATTCATTGGCTCAGAGGTTAGGAACAACTTCAGAGCCACTAGCAAAAGGAACTTGGCTTATGAAGGATGTAAGTATTTCCCCAAATTATCTGTATCCAGACACAGTTCCTAGATGATAAGGGTTTAATGATATCTTGGTGTAGGAAGGCGGGAAAATGATTTAGGATTGAGAATTAAGGAAAAACTACCTAAAACAGATATATCAAAAGTAGTCCCTGCCCCCAAAGGGGGAAATGTATCTTAAATGGCTGATCTCCTATCTAAGCCTCTAAATATTCTTATTTCTAAACCCATATAGCTAAACTAAGGTAGACTGTGGTATTGCTTGAAGGTCTAACAGAAGTAAAGCAGCTTTGGCTGTCAGAGACTGAATGGCTCCAGTAGCTACATAGATTGCCCCTCTGCTCAGATCCAAGAGCAAAAAGTCAGCACCAGGATCAGGACCCAGACCCTGCAAGAAGGGTGACCTGCCTTTTTATACCAGGACTCCAACTGCCTTTAACTGCCCCTCTCTTGGAGTTCTGGGGAGCACTATGGAATTCTGTACTGCAGCTTGAACCCCTCTCAGCAATATGGATCCCACACTCCCAACCCTCTTTTGTCCCCGAGAAGGTAGGCAATATAATCTATGTTGTATTTGCATTATCACACAATACATATTTCCATGATCATGATGTTGTGAAATAAGACACATATTGCTTACAAAAGAGAAAAATTTACAGAGGAAATAAAATGAAGAATAGTATGCTTCAATCTGCATTCAGACTCTACCAGCTCCTTGTATTCCAGTGGTTAGCCTGAAAAATCATGAGACCTTTGGAAATATCCTCAATTGTCTCATTGCAGACAATAATGCATTCAGTCACAGTGATCATCGTACAATCATTGCTCTTACTATATATAATGTTCTCCTTATTTTGTTCACTTATTTTACTCTACTTCATATCAGCCATTCAAGGGGTTTTGGGGGATCATCTTCTTCATCATTTCTTATGGCACAATATTATTCCATTACAAACATATACCACAGCTTAATTAGTTATACTCCATTTAGTGGACACCCATTCGGATTCTAATTCTTTGCCATCAAAAAAGAGTTGCTATAAATATTTTTGTACCAGTAGGATCTTTTCCACTATCTTTGATTTTGGGACACAGAGTTAATAGTGGCATTTCTGGGTTGAAAGGTTTATAAAGTTCTAGCAATCTTTCTATTATACCTTTGGTTCTCTTACAGTAAAAAGAGCCCAGGTCAACTCATTATCAACTCATTATCTGGCTTTGTCTCTTTCTTCTCTCCTTTCCCCTCTCACATAGATATAGAGTTACACATAGATAGGAAGTGCGTGTGTGTATATATATATGTGTGTATATATATATATATATATTGATATCGATATTTTATGTTTATAGAAGCTTTTATATAGGTGCATATGTAAACATACATATGAATGAAGTAAATTGGGCAATAATGCTTGTACTGCCCAACTTAAAAGATAAAGGGATAAAAACACATTATATATGTGAAAGGACTATTCATTTATTTATTCATTTTTTATTTTTCATGAATACATTTATTTTATTTTTTAGCATTTTTCATTCATTCATTCATTATTTGTGTATTTGCTTACTTATTTAGACTAAAACCTCTGATTTCAATGGTATGAGGAACATTTTTTCTGGAAACTCCCTACACTCATAAATGGCAGTAAGTCAATTGTCAATCATACTCCCAAGTGTGAAACTGAGCACTAAAAGATGAAGTGACTTGCTCATGATCATAAAGTCAGTATGCATTAGTCAGAACTTGAACCTAACTTTTCCTGACTCCCTTATGCAGTATACCACTTTCTTAATTCATGATCAAGTTGAAAAATAGAACTGATATTTTCATTGAAATTTTAATTAGGAAAATAGACAAAAACGTAAAACCTAACATCATACATTTTGAAATTATCTTCATTTTATGTTAAGGAATTATATATACATATATAATATTACATTATATATATATATAAAGTTTTCTGCTCAAATTTTTACCATTTATTTTATTTTATATATAATATGTAAATCAAAATAATATGATATATATGATTTCTTATAAATATGTAATAAGTGATAATAAATATGTTTATTTCACATTAGTTATGTAAAAATATCTACGTCCCATTTTTCCCTTCCCTCCCACTCTACTTATTGTCTGCAAAAGTCAGATAATATGATACAGGTTGCATGTATATATCAAATAATGCATATTTCCATGTTCATCATGTTGTAAAACAAAGATACTAATGAAAAATCATGGAGGAAATAAAGTCACATATGAAGTGATGCACAGTGAAGTGAGTAGAATCAGAGCATCATACACAGTAAAAACAATAATATTCAATGGTCAGCTATGAATGACCTCTTATGAAAAAGGCAAGGATCCAGGACAACTCCATGGACTTGTATATTAAAAGGGATATCCACCAACAGAGAAGGAACAGATAGAATACAAAAGCAGATGGAAACATACTAATTCTTCACTTTATTTCCTCCATGATTTTTTCTCTTGTAAGCAATGTCTCATTTCAAAACATGATGAACGTGGACATATGAATTTTATATCATATGTACAACCTATATAACCTGACCTCTTGGAGAAGGGGGAAGGTGCAGGGGAGGGAGAAAACAATTTGTAAAATATGAAAAAAAATGAGTATTAATAATTTTATCGACATGATCTAGAAAAAAATCAAAATAAACTTTAAAAAGGAGCGGTGGCTGTCAGGAGAAGTAAGATAATAGAGTTTCAGTGAAATTACCATTTCACTTAATCTGCATGTAAAACAGCAACATTTTCTGATAGAAGCGGGCCTTCAGACTAATGCAGCTTACTGTGAGAAAATACATAAAATGAATATGGGTCACCACTGATGGCACAGCCACTCCTGTTTTTAAAACCCACTAAATGAATTCAGCTGACAATATTGGAATGGCCATAATTTTTCATTAGAAAATTCAGAGATGATTTTAATAATGTTGGTTATTTATACCTCTAAAAAGATGCTATGTAATTAAAGCAGCAATTCACCTTAATTGCAAGAAGAGGATAATTACTTGAAAATGAGCCACACAATTTAATTGGAAAAAAAGTAAAACCATATAGATCATAAACAAAAGAAAAACATTTTTTCTTTCTTTTGGGGGGAACACTATACATTTTATTATAACTTTGCTTCTATACAGTGATGCTCTTGTCTGAAGGAATTCAAATATAACAATTATTTTTTGACAAACACCCGTATAAGGTTGCTTTCCTGTTATAATGGAAATTGGGGTTAGGCTATCTCCATTAACTTGGCAACAAGAAGTGGTTATAAAAGTAGAAATGCATTAGTTTATCATACAGAATTTATTCAAATGAAAGCTAAGTTGCAGTTCTTAGATTACTAATTATTTTAGAACTTTTTGAATTTAAAACATCCAGCTTGCTGTAAATAGAAAAAATACTTTGAGCAAACACAGGAATCCAAGATATGTATATAGTACCAAGGAAAGAAATAAGAAGAAAGCTCATATAATTTGCCATGATAATAATGAAAAATTGGTGAAAAAATTTAAATGTGATTGAACTACTCACTGAGATCATCATGTTCCATGGAAGCCATGAATGACAACGTGAATGATATCCACATCTATTAAAACCAGCCAACAGTCTCAAATTGAAGTTAGGTTTAACCTCTGAAGTTGGTAATCAGTTCAGAGCTGTGCAAAGTGAGTCACTACTCTAAATAAGAAAAATATTAATATTTCCCAAAAAAGCACACCTTTTAAAAAACTAAAATAGCCCATGGATATATGTGGGAGGAGGGAGATGTAGATATGTGAGTGTGTTAGAAGTATGGGTATAATTCAGAATTTATTCCATTCCTATGAACTCCAGATTCAAATAGTTTCAGTAAAAACCATCTTAGTGAGCCAGGCATGATGGTTATGCAGTGGATAGAATAATTATAAAATATATTATGCAGTAAAATAATAGTAAACAGGTTTCTCCATTCCACCCATTCCCTCCCTCAAGTCCATTCCCAAAGTAAGAACTGTTTTCTTTATTTTCATAACCAAAAGTATTTTTGTAGAAAAAGTAGAAGTAGAGACTTCTCCCAGAGGATCACTTGGAATTAAGTACATCTATCTTGAAAGTCGAGAGATCACCTATTTGCAGCAGTATATGCTGTAAAATGTACCTTTAACAGCCAATAAATGTGGCAAGAGTCATTGCTTGCTACCTGATAGCTAGAAGGTTTTCAAATTATAGAATTCATTTGTCACAGTCCACTTAGCATATCTATAACACTGCAACAAGTGATGCCATCTTCAAGCAGCTATTTTAATGGATCAAAGTATAAATGCTAAACTAAGAGGTAATAGGATAGAAAAAGAAATGAATTATGTTAAGACTTTCTTTGGGTGGTTTGTAGGCAAAGATGAGCAAGGAGGAAGAGTATTATCTCAAGTAGGCAACAGAGACTTATTTTTCTTACCATACTTTGATTATAAAATAATTGTAAATATATAGACCATATAAAAAGTAATGTGAGATAAAATGGCAACTTAGAATATATCGCATACTTAAATCTTTACCCATTTATGGAAGATAGTTTCATTAGTTTTCTAAATTTGAATTTGAGAAGAACAGGATATGGATTGATTAGAATCTTTCATTCTACCTCTACAAATCTTAAGAAATGTGAAAAACACAGACATTGTCAGTTAAAGTAAATCAGACATTAAAATTATGTTAGGTGTAATTTTGCTGTCATTGTTCATCATTTAATCATTTAAAGTGATTTATTGAGACTGAGTATATAACTCTAAATGTGTAAGTCATTTGTGACTATAATGCTACATGCTTGGTTTCCATATTATGATGCCTGCTCTTAAAGTGTGTAAAGCTATATATTTGGACACAAAAATAAGATTTTTGACTTTTAGCTATGGAGTATATTAAAAATAAATCTTCCAGTTCCAGAGGGGATTATATTACATAGATTTGAGAAGGGCAAATGAAACAGGCCAGAAAAACCTCAAATTTTTCAGTCATGATGTCTAAAAGGAGACAAAGGATGTAATCCTTTTCCCCCTCACTACTTCAGATCTTGACATAGTGTTGAGAATTCATCTTTACTCTAAATAGTCACTGATCTAGAAAAGAAGAGCAGGAAAGTAAGATTGTCCCGGTCTATTAGTTTGAACATATCAGCCTCACACACAAAATGGCTAATTGTAGTTAGTTATTCCCACTTATGTGGTAGAAAAATGCAGAAAATCTCCCAGAAATGATGTGGACATGAACTGCGAAGCTTTCAATAAATAAATTTTTAAAATGAAAAACTTCCTAAAAATCAGTTGATCAAAAGTTGAATGAGTTATCTTAGGAGTCAGAAGTCTCTTTCACCATAACATCATCAAATAAGACTGAATTCTTACTAGGGATTTTGTATAAGAGGTTTCCATTCAGTTTGGACTAAATGACTTCTGAGATCTTGTTAAGTAAGACACATATTTCTGTTTCTCTAATAAACATTTTTCAAATTATTAAATGTATTTTCTATTTTGTGAACATTAAAATATATTAAATTTTATATTTACTAAATCTTTTTTTCTCTCCACTAAATCTATTCTCTTTCTTTTCTGTCATTAAAAGTATATCCTAAGCACAGCTTTAAATCTATATCCAAGGCAATCCTTATCCATAGGCAGAAAGAATAATTACCATACATGGTATGGCTCTCCAAAGGCTTCAGAAAGATGTTCTGCTACTTCTCTGTAAGATACCCCTCTGTGCCCTCAATTCCTTTAGCAGGAGATAAAGCCTTTCATTCTACAATTAGAAGTAAAGCTTAAAATTCAAAGAATCCTGAAAAAGATAATCATGTTTATTTCAGTTTCAGTAAGGTGGCAATGATTGATACCAGATCCTTTACTGAGACTTGGTTTTGACCACAGAGAGTTCATGAAAGAAGTTCTGACTATTTAAAAGGACAGCGTAGGTTCTGCAAAAACTGGAGATTTGGAATTAGGGAATTTGGTCTATTTTGTATGTTTGGGTAAGGCTTGTACTACCCATCTCTATCCAGTTGGGTCAATTGAGCCATGAACCTGTGCTTCAACTACAAGATCTAACTTTCACAATCTCCTCTCTTCACAATGCATTCAGATGATTATTTCAAATGTCTGTTTCTTATGCTGAGTTTTTAAAAGTTTATATAGCCTTTTTTTTTCAAGAAATTACCACTGTCATCTATTCATATAAACATTTTTCTCACACATTATTATAATTATCACTTAAACCATTTAATCTTGAAAACTGAATTCATTACCCAGAAAATACGAATATTAAAATTCATTTTTTTCCAGTTCAATAAGCTATCTTCTTTATCCACCATTATTTTCCTCTAAAATTTCTATTCTATCTTGTGGTTTTTTATATCTATAGAGGCAGCTCCATCTACTGATTATAGATGTGCTGAACTTGCTAATTTTTTCTTTATTCTTATTGTAAAAAAATAACATTTGTTTCCTTTTTCTTAAGTCTTCTGGATCCATCTTAACAAATCTGTGAGGGCTGAGTCTAATAAATCAAACAAAAGGGGAAAGTGTTGAAATTGTTTTCATGAATAATTGTCTAATCTGCCTATACTCAAAAATACAACTATTTCTGTTCTTGTAACTTGTGGTCATGCATTGATAATTGTGGACATATATTTATTACAAATATGTCATTTGTCTTTCAGTATATTTCAGGCTAGTACTGGCAGATC
This sequence comes from Gracilinanus agilis, assembly GCF_016433145.1. Lineage (NCBI taxonomy): Eukaryota > Metazoa > Chordata > Mammalia > Didelphimorphia > Didelphidae > Gracilinanus > Gracilinanus agilis. The sequence goes on along the minus strand of NC_058135.1, from coordinate 152,472,371 downwards.
ATCTTGAGAGACAGATGAAATAAATATATAGTATTTCTAGAATTTCATGTAGTTGAAATACCCATCCCAATTAAAGGCATACATTGACCTCAACATCCAACAACTAAAATGAAAACAACACAAAATTCAAAGTTAGTCCTACTTAGCTTGTGGAAATAGAAATTAGAGTTAATTTTTTTCTGGAGTGCAACAAACAATTAAACACATCAATTGTTTTAAATGAAATTAAATACAGAATCTTAATTTTTAGTAATTTATAAATTCCAATGGATTACCAAATGTTGTCTTTTTTCAGAACTAAATTAGGCAACTTTGGAATTCATACAGATCAAATGCCTTATGACAAAATTTTTAAATTATAATTTTATATATTATATTTTTTAAATAATAAGGAATTAAATGTTGTTTGTGTTTCTTCAGAATGATGAGCTTGAGACAAAATGTGCTATAATGGATGGAGAGCCAGCCTCAAAGTCAAGATGATTTGGATTCAGGTAATGTCTCCTAAATACTGGGTTAGTGAGCCTGTGCTACTTAGAGCCCCCATACCACCTCAACCACCACAAACAACTTCAGTGCCCTAGAGCATATTTTAGGACAATAACTTTCAGAAAAGGTATTGATAAAAGCGTTTCCTCTACTCAAAGTTCTTTATACTAATGAAATGAAAAATTCACTTCCTATTTTTTAGTGTTTTGTGCCCTAAAATCACTTGGAGGATCATCCTCTCTTAGAAGTAGCCAGTGACATATTTAACATGGCACTGGGGCTATAGTCAGGAGCACTTCAATTAAAAATCTGTCCTCAGGCACTTACTGGTAGGACCCTGGGTAAGTCATTTATCCTCAGCAAGCCCTAGTTTTCTCAGCTGTAAACCAGGAAAAAATAATAGCATCTACATCCCAGGACTCCTGTTGGTCTCAAATGAATTAATATTTACAAAACCCTTAGAACAGTGCCTGGTTTATAGCAGGTATATAATCTTTCTTTCTTTCCTACCTCTTTTCTATCTTCTTTCCTTTCTTCCTTCTTCTTTCTTCCCTGTCCTTTCTCCCTTCCTCCTTTCCTTCTTTCCTTAGTCTCAAATTGTTGTAAAGTTTGCTTCTACGATGTATGCCACAAGTATCATTTTCCTTATGTTAGTATTGCTATTTTATGTGAATTTATTTTCCCCTCCCATAGTGATTAAGCACAACTTTGATGATGTTCCATGAGGGAAAGATGCTTTAGAAAATGATTTTATGACCAATAAAAGAAAGGTTACAACAACCTTAATTGGTACAGTAGAAAAAGATGCAACAACAAAATTTCTTTCAACCATTGAACAAATTAAAGAAAATAATCTGACAAACTATTCAAACATAATGTTTATAATCAAACAATATTTTGACATCCACTACCTAGAGATGATATGACAAATATTGGGAGCAATTAAAAGTTAATTAAAGGTCAGGACATTATATTGGTAAATGACTAACAATTGGCTCTTCAAAAACTGTTAGAGTAAATGCTGTTAGAGTAAATTTCTGAAGTCTAGACAATCAATCTAGCAATCTAGCAATCTAGATCAAGTTCTGATTGGGAGAGTAATATAAAAGATATAAATGCTGACTTTTTAAAAATTAGTTCCCTTGAGTTCATATGTATGAAATCCAGGATACCCCAGTTTACAAGACACAAGGCCCTTCTTAAAGGAACTTAGTATATGTTTGTACTAATTAATAGCAAATGAATCTATTAAAGACAACACTAACAAAGATATCAATACTTTCATTTTCCATATATCTATATATGTTTACACACATACTTACAAATACATATATCTTCATACACATGTATTCTAGTTCTTCCTACTTGGAACACATCAATAAAAATGTATTTCAATAAAAATGCATAAAATATAGAAGAAAATAGGCAAATCATTCACTATTTGAATCATTATTTTAATGACAACACTACCATTAAAATAAACAGCTGACTTTTTATTTTTAAATTTATTTTTTTTTAAAATAGCATTTAAAAAAAAAGCAGTTTCCTCTTAATGTACCTGCTATGTGCAGATAAGGCAAACATTATTGCCATGATTTTACTGATGAGAAAACAAATTTAGGGAAATGAAGTGACTTGATTAAGATTGTGTTGCTATTAAGTGGCATACTTCAAATGAAATCCAGTTCTTCTGCCTCATAGTACTCATTGTACTTCACAGCTAATCTTTCTTTTTTTTCTAATTTGAGACTGATCTCTAAATTTAAATGCAGTGACTGCTATTTCTAAGTTTAGTTATTTCAAATAAGTTATGCAAGCAAAATATTAATGCTATCATCCATCCTGAAAATATAGGACTATTTAATTAATTGCAAACATCTGTCCTATACTTCAAAAGGCATAAGGGCAGAAGAGTTACCGTACAGAGTTATGCCTACACAATATCATATTTTAATGATGTATTTTAATATCCACATCTTCCTGTGGCATGCAGAGATTATATTTTTAAAGGGGAAAGGTAATAATGTTTTGATACTAAAATATGGACACAATGTATTGGGTAAGGGTTATTGCATATTATAAATTTTGTTGTTTTGAGGTCCATGAGGAGACAAATTAATTAAAAATTCATAATTGTGGAAATTCCTTTGCAATTGTTTTAAGTACTTCTTATTCTACTTTATTGAATAAACTTCTTAAATCACTATGACTTGAGTAAAGCATTAATAAAGTTACCCATATTAAGTATTTACTAATACTTTTTGAAATGCAGCAGTTGGCATAGGAAGATTCAAGTTCAAATTTGGCCCAAGATATTCACTAGCTCTGTGATCCTGGACAATTCACTTAACCTTCCTTCCATTTGTTTCCTCAGTTGTCAAATGAGCTGGAGAAGGGGTATCATTTTTTAATGTTTTTAAATTTAATTAACAAATTTCCGCATAAGTTTTCCGAAGTTATATGATCCAAAATTGTCTCCTTCCTTTATTCCCCTTCCCTTCCTAGAGCTGATAAGGAACTCAATTTCAGTGACACATATATTATCACGCAAAGCATATTTTCATATTGCTCACCTTTGTAAGTGAATAATATTATAAATCAAAACCCCAAAACATATACCTAAATTAACAAGTGATAAATTATATGTTTTTATCTGCATTTCTATTCCAACCATTCTTTCTCTGGAGATAGATAGCATTCTGTGTCATAAGTTCCTGAGAATTATCCTGGATCATCGCATTGCTATTAGTAGTAAAGTCTGTCACATTTGATCATTGCACAATACTGCTTTTACTGCATATGATATTTTCCTGGTTCTGCTTATTTTACTCTGCATCAGTTCACATAGATCTTTCCAGCTCTTTTGAAATCATCTTGTTCATCATTCCTTACAGCTCTATAATATTCTATCACCATCATATACCACAATTTATTCAATCATTCCCCAATCAAGGGACATTCTTTTACTTTCCAATTCTTAGCCACTACAAAAAGCACACCTGTGAATATTTTTTTTAAAAAAAACAAGTCCTTTCCCATATTTTTTTTTATTTTGGGGATGTAGACCTAGTAGTGGTATTACTGGATCAAAAGGTATGCATTTTATGCAGGTCTTTGGGCATAATTCCAAATTGCCTTCCAGAATGATTGGGTCAATTCACAACTCCACCAGCAATGCATTAATGTCTCAATTTTGCTACATTCCCTCCAACATTTATCATTTTATTTTACTGTCATGTTAACCAATCTGATAGCTGTGAGGTGGTATCTGAGAGTTGTTTTAATTTGCATGTCTCTAATCAAGAGTGATTTAAGATATTTTTCATATGATTTTAATAGCTTTTATTTCTTCATCTTACAACTGCCTATTCTTATACTTTGACCATTTATCAACTGGGAAATGACTTGGATTCTCATAAATTTGACTTATTTATATATTTGAGGAATGAGTCATTTAACAAAGAAATTTGTTGTGAATTACTTTCCCAGTTTGTTGTTTCCTTTTTAATTTTGGTTGCATTGGTTTTGTTTATACAAACACTTTTTAATTTAATATAATGAAAAGTATTCAGTTTGTATCTTGTGATGTTCTCCATCTCTTTTTTGGTTATAAGTTGGTCATGAAAATAAAAAAGAAGGTGTATCTTTGCCAAGAAAACCCTAATTGTGGCCACAAAGAGTTGAACATAACTGAAAACAACAAAATGAAAAACAAACAACTAATGAAATTTCCAGGAAAATTCAGGAAGACAAATTTGAATTTGATGTAAGGAAAAAATTCCTGAAATTCAAAGGTAACTCAAAGCAGAATAAGTTCTCTCAGGATCTCATGTTTTATCCTTTATTAATTTACTTAATTTTATTAGCATAAAGTCTGGTTGATAAATTTCAAACTACATTGTACAGAAAGTTCTTAAGAGGCAGTTAGGTGGGCACAATGAGAAGCTTGGCTTGGAATCAGGAAGAACTGAATTCAATCATTTGGTAGCTATGTGACCCTGAGCAAATCACTTAAACACTGTCTTTTTCTGTTTACTCAATTGTAACAAGAGTTTTATAATAATATAGCACTTCAAGGGGTTATTGTGAGTCTCAAATGAGATAATACTTATAGAGTGCTTTTTATAGTTCATGGCACATATTAGATACTTAAGTGTTTATTTCCTTTCTTTGATGCAATGTGGAATAGGAAAGTAGAGCCAAGATGACAACTTTGTACGTGCAAAAGCTGAAACCTCTCTAACAATCCTTCCAAACCAATCTTTAAAAAGCACCTCCAAAAAATAGGATTCAAAGATCAATAGCAAGATGGAGTGAGAGGACTCTCCCACTGAACACAACTTGGAAGGTAGGCATACAGAGTCAATTTTCATGGGATTTTCATGGAATAATGGGGAACTAGAAGCAAAATTGCACAGAGAGGAGTTCTGGCTGACCAGCCCCCACTTCTCCCCACCTACTGCTCCAGGTTCCAAGCCTGGACATGGGCCAACTTCAGGATTCTGGGACCTTGGATACACCAACAACAGAGCACCCCAGACTCTAAATGCATCCTTTGATGTCCCAGGCCCTGGCAGCAAGGAGGACTTGAAGTCCATAGTGTTTAGCCCTTTCAAGCCTATGCTTTGATAAAGACCTAGCCTCAGGGCAAAATATTTTCCAGACCTGCAAGGCCAAAAAAAAAAGTTGTGAAAATTAGCAGACATAATTTAGAACAAATGGTGTCTGGTGGCCCTCCTAACTCTTAAATGATAGGATTCCCATCTGTTGTCTCTAAGATCTATTACACTTTTATCTATAAGATCTGAGCTTTGAAATTCTAACTTCTGAACACAATCTCTTACATTCTATTTTTCACACTCTTTCACTTGTACTAAGTCTTTTTTATTGACATTATGACCCATGATCTCCATTCTTCTATAGCTCTTACTCCTCACCTAAAATCGATTACATGATCCAACACGTTAATGATTTCCTAATGACCACCTAAACTACCTACCTCCAACCCACTTTGAATATCTCCTGTTCTACACTTTTGCATCTTCATTCTTAGTTACATTTGCCATTTTTTCCCTTTCTCTTGTTCTATGGCTGCTTTCACTGCACAAAGAGGTACATTAATCATGCATTGTCTCAATTTGGCCCCAGATGATTCTAGATTTTTTTCTTCTTTTTCTTCTTTTCTTGTTTATACCTGGTTTATTTTTTTATTTAATTGATTAACTATTAGATTATTAAGCTATTAGATTAGGTCACCCAGCAAAAATCTTTCCTGGGTCAGGAAAAGATTGATAGTTAGATGTTATTGATGAAGATGATGTTGATGATGATGACTGATGTTGATGATATTGTTGTTGATGATGATGATGTTGATGTTGTTTTTGATGATGGTGATGATGATTGAATTTGGAATTGAAAGTTTTCCTTCCATTTGAACCTTTCTTACCCTTCCCACTAAAATAATTGGAGTCTGTCTCCAACCCCTTTCACCCTTCTATTTTATTGGTCTTTCCCTCTCCCCCATTTGCTTCTTTATGAAATATAAAATTATCCCATTTTATTTCTTTCCCATTTCTCTTAGTATTATCCTCTTTTTTACCCCTAGTTTTATATATATATATATATCTATATATCTATATCTATATCTATACATATCATCCTATACAATTTGTCACTGTACCCTCCAAGTATACTTCTTCTAGCTACCCTGATGATAAAAACAATTTTAAGAGTTATCAATATTATCTTTTCTTATAGGAATACAAATCATTTGAACTTATTGGGTCCCTTAAATTTTTTTCCCCTTTCTTAATTACCTTTTGGTGATTCTCTTGAGTTCTCTGTTTGGGCAACAAATGTTCTGTTTAAGACAGGTCTTTTCTTTAGGAATGCTTGGAAGTCTTCTATTTTATTAAATGACCATACTTTTACCCCTGTAAGAATATGGTCAATTTTGCTGGGTAGTTGATTCTTGGTTGNCATTTGAACCTTTCTTACCCTTCCCACTAAAATAATTGGAGTCTGTCTCCAACCCCTTTCACCCTTCTATTTTATTGGTCTTTCCCTCTCCCCCATTTGCTTCTTTATGAAATATAAAATTATCCCATTTTATTTCTTTCCCATTTCTCTTAGTATTATCCTCTTTTTTACCCCTAGTTTTATATATATATATATATATATATATATTTGATATTTCATCCTATACAGTTTGTCACTGTTCCCACTAAGTATTCTTCTTCTAGCTACCCTGATGATACTAACAATTTTTAAGAGTTATCAATATAATCTTTTCTTACAGGATCATTTGAACTTATTGGGTCCCTTAAAAAAGTTTGTTTTTTTATTTGTTTGTTTTTTTTCCCTTTTTAAATTACCTTTTAATGATTCTCTTGGGTTCTGTGTTTGGGCATCAATTTTTTTTACAAAACCCTTAACTTCTGTGTATTAGCTCCTAGGTGGAAGAGTGGTAAGGGTGGGCAATGGGGGTCAAGTGACTTGCTCAGGGTCACACAGCTGGGAAGTGTCTGAGGCCAGATTTGAACCTATGACCTCCCATCTCTAGACCTGACTCTCAATCCACTGAGGTACCCAGCTGCCCCCTGGGCATCAAATTTTCTGTTTAAGTCAGGTCTTTTCCTTAGGAATGCTTTAAAGTCTTCTTTTTTATTAAATGACCATATATATGGTCACACACATATTGTATATAGTCAATTTTGCTGGGTAGTTAGTTGATTCTTGGTTGTAGACCCAGTTCCCTTACTTTCCATAATATCATAATATCATATTCCATGACTTCTGGTCCTTCACTATGGATGAAGCCAGGTCCTGTGGTTCCATGACATCTGAATGGTTTCTTCTTAGCACCTTATAGTATCTTTTCCTTGGTCTGGTAGTTCTTGATTTTGGCTATAATATTCCTGGGCATTGTCAATTAGGCATTAAATGCAGAAGGTGATCTGTGGATTCTTTCATTCTCCACTTTTCCCTCTTGTTCAAGGATGTTGAGGCAGTTTTCTTGATAATTTCTAGCAGAATTTCCAGGTTTTTTCTTTTGTCATGATTTTCTGGTAGTCCAATAATTCTTAAATTGTCTCTTTTGGATCTCTTTTCCAGGTCTGTAGTTTTATCAATGAGATGTTTCATATTTTCCTCAATTTTTTCATTCTTTCGATTTTGTTTTATAGAATCTTTCTGCCTTATGAAGTTATTTGCTTCTAGTTGTAGGATTCTAATTTTTAGAGACTGAATTTCATCCCTGGCTTTTTGGTTATCCTTCCTCTTCTGCTCTGTTTTTCTTTGTAAGTCATATTTCACTTTCTTTACCTCTTTTTCAAGCTGGTCAATTCTGGCTTTAAAGAAACCATTTTCCTGTTTTAGTTCATGTGCTTCTTTTTCCAGATGATTTATTTTGCTTTTTAAGTTCTTTTCCCAATTGTCTTCAGTCTCTCTTAATTTTTTTAAATTGTGTTTTGAATTCTTCAGAGCCTGAGTCCAATTTGCTGGAGTTTCTACGTTTTTTCTTCGTGTTCCTTGGTCCTCCTCTGTTCCATTTGCTATTTGTTGATTACCTGGATAGAAGCTGTTAAAAATAATTTCTTTTTTTCTTTTTCTGTTGCTACTCATATTTTTCCTTCTTTGCTCCCTGTCATTGGTTGAAATCTTGCTCCTCTGAATATTTGCTGGATCTGTGGGTTTGGACTCTTCTGTCCTGAAGGTGCTTCTTCTTTGCTCTGTTGCTTGACTAGATTAGGCTGATGGAATATTAATGAGCCGAGGTCAGATCTTCCCTAGCTGGCAGCAGAAGCTCAAGGTGGAGGTAAAGATGTTGAGGCTGAAGGGAGCTGTGCTCTCCACCCTGTTATCAAGGTATTCTGTCACACTCGCAGCCCTTGCCCTGGGATCTGAGTCAGCTGGATTCTTATGGCAGTTCTCTGAGCAGTTGGTGGGGGAAGGGTATTGGAGATTGAGCTTCCCTGCCCTCTGAAGGCTTTTTATATGCCCTATTGATAGACTAGATTAAGCCTGGGCAGAGATGATCTGTAGAGGTGGATGTGCTCTGAGGCCTGTTACAAATAAAATTGGTATAGAAGGACCTCTGGTCCAATTTAAGTTTCTTCTAACTGAGCTCTGCACTGAGCACAGTGTGGATGACTCCATAAAGGTATATAATCCAGAGTCTTGGGCAGGCCCAGGCTGTTTGAAGAGTAAAAGCTAAAGCCCATGTGGAAGCCTACTGGGGTAGGGGTTAGAAAAGCCACAGGTTGGACATCCCACATGGAGGTTTGTGGGGGTAGAAAGGGGGCTAGAGAAGCTCTCTTCAGGTTAAAAGTCATTAATGTCTAGGAGGAAACTGGGCTTCCCTGTAAGAGGCTAATTATTGTCTAAAAGGAAACACACTCAGAGCAGCTAAGTAAGGACTGTTCCCACTGAAAAAGAAATTATACTTTCCAAGTTTCAAGCAGTGGCAGCAGCAGGTCCAGGAGCTGTGGCTGGGATCCTGGGATCAGCATTAGCAGCATTTTAGTAGGGTCAGCAGTAGAGGCAGCAGCAGCAGGCGGGGCAGCCGGAGTGGGTGGCAATGGCAGGATCTGGCATTGGGCATCCAAGTGGATTGGTGGCCATCAGCCCTCAGTTGAGGGTCAGGGAGGTCAGAAACAGCTTAGGGTCAGGCGGGTGGGGCCTGAACTGGCTGAAGCAGCTTCAGAGGGAATCAGAAAGATAATGATCAGCAGGCAAAAATAAACTACTGCTATCAGCAAAAACATGGTATTTGCAAGCAAAGTCACTTTCCCCTTTCTCTGAAAAGCAGCATGGTGAGAATGGGGAGAAGAGAAAAAACAAAACCAAAAACTTTCCCCTATTAGATGGTTGCTCAAAAGAACTGAGCAGAGTGGCCAAAAATAGCACAAAAATGGCAGGAGGCGGTCCAGAGCTCTGGAGAGAATTCTAAATGCTCTCAGAGTTGTGTGGCTTGGTAGGCTATCTGAAAATTTGAGAATTGCATCTCCAAAGTGATTGCCAAAACTATAACAAGCAAAGTTAGGAACACTGACCCCAAGAGCCTTCATAAAGCAATGCTTCCAGTCAAATGCCCTCCAATAGCATCACCATGGTAAGCAGTGCTTGTGGAGTTATTCAGGCAACTGGAGATGCTAAAGTTTCAGAGACTGAAGACTCAAGAAAGAAAACTCTTGCCACAAAAATCTTTGGAACTGTCAAAATGATCAATATAACAAACTGATATGATTTTTTTGGTGTAAATAATATTAAAGAAGAAGCATTGTATCTGTTTTGCCACTGAACTCTAATGATTACAAGATCTTTCCATTTGACTTGCACCTGAAATCTTCCATGTGTGTCATTTCCAGAATTAGAATTTGAATTCCTTGATATATCTTTGAATATCTTTCTTTTTGTATACCCAGAGTTAGCATAGATTTTTGTACATAGCAGTACTAAATTAATGCTTTATTCATTCATTCATTTAAAGATAATTTTCATGACCCTGGATATATTATGAACATCACTAAGAAAGATGACCGCCAAAATGTGCAATCTCCAAAAATTAATGGATTTACATCAAGGTTCACAGATATTTTACTTAATCTCTAACCTATCCATATCATTGGGGAAAAGGAATACATACATCTGAATCTTATGTGTGTATGCATGTGTATGCTTGGAAATTTTCTAAATCTGTTAGTTGGAAAAAGCAATTTTGCAGGTGATGGAATATATATATGTATATATATATATTGTATCCATATTGAACATATATTTATATGTATAAATATTTTTTAACTATTTGGATGGTTCAGAGAGAAGCAATCATATTAATTATCCTGATAATTGCCTCTGCTATTTCCCTTTGTATGTATTGACAGAGCCAAAAATTCCCTGTACATTTTCATGAGAATTTAACAAAAAAGAAAAGGCTAAATCAGAAATTAGATGTGTTACCTACCTAGATAAACTTCTTTATCAGCACTTTCTGAAGTCTTTGGGACTCTAAGTATATGAGCACTTTAACATTTTTTTTCACTCTAACTTTTGTATGGCTGGGTTAAATTTAATTCATATTTATAACTTAGAATTTAAATATGGAGTTTAATTTACTCCATGAAAAAGATTATCATTATGCTATTCAATCAATCAATATTTATTGATTATCTTTAGGGTAAATAAATGAGATAAATTACAGAAAGAATGGGATTGGGTTTCTAATTGTGAACTTATTTTCTATTTTGACAAGGGTAAATAACTGAATACTTTGAAGGAAAGAAAGTGATTGTGTAGTAATATTGCAATAGTATCTAGAAAACAAAAGTAGAAATGCCAATCAAAACACTTTTCAGTGTGCTTTCCCTTTAACTACAGAATCTGTTCAAGAAGTAAAAAGTTATGTCGCTGACATCAGTCATCCACCTTTCAGGAAAGTAGCCATCCATAGCAACCTCATCTCTCTCAGGATAGACTTATACTGATTTGTTACTCAATATCAAAGAAATTAGTTACCCCACTGGAAATAACATGCATAATAATATATGGATTTGTATTCATGTGTATGTGTATATTATATTTTTTGCTCAGTTAATTTGACAGTTTCATTTCCATAGTCTGCTGCTAAAGCTGATTCTTCTATTTTCTCACTAATCAAAATAAGAGACTGAAAGAAAATCAGGAATGGAAAAGGGTCAGTCAAATTGTGAAAGAAATTAGTTATTCTTTATTTTCATCAATACGAGGATGGCCTGAACTTACGGAAAACATAAGTCTTGAGGTCTTACCATATACATGTCTTATTTTTGTTTAAAAGATCCTTTTCTAGTATAACAAGCTAATTAATAACAATTTACTTAAAACATACTTAAGTTTAGTTTCTTCCTTCTTCAAATGAAATGTTTGCATAATTGTTGAACTAATATTTCTAAAGCACAGGATTGACTATATTCTTTCTCAAAACGTTTATAATCATTGTTTGTCCTTATATGTTACTAATAAAAATTCTAACCCAACAGCACTTGCCTAGAGAACTACTTAGTTTAACAAGCATAGATTTTGATTCTAGGTATTCAAGTACTAAATTGATCCAATTGTGTGGAGAGAATTTGGAACTCAAATTTTTAAAAAAGAAAGAATGTTTAAAATAAATAATAGATTTGTATTTGTTTTTTGTCTTTTTGTTTAAGATTAAAGGATTATAGATGCATGGCCAGAAGGCCACATTGATACCATCATGGTTTTAGAAGACATTATAGAAGTCCTTCAGTATGCTGGATAGAACCTTGTTGGTAAATTTTAAGAGGCTATGGAAGAAAGTTACATTGAACACATGGGAAAAAGGAAGTCTTGAATTTTTGAAATTTTGAGAATGTACATTCAAGTATATAACAGAAGTTTAGGAGGCTGATCTGTTCATATGAAAGGGCTGCTAAGCCTCACTTGGACTCTGTAAGCTGAGCCTACCAAGCTGGATCCTCAAATGTTAGATGGATCGGGGCTAAGTGAGTAATGTGTTTGCCTGGGTGGTTACCCCATGTGCTGGTAACCCCAGGACTTATAAAGTACAGTTTAGCCAAGCCTCTGCCTTTTCAACAGTGCCCAAGCCAAGGTAGCCAGTGAGGAGTTAGTTGTATGTGTGTTAACAACTTCTCTAGCTTCCTTACTTGGGGTTGGGATTGCTGGTAAATTGTTGGTTGGGCTGGTGATGATGTACTAAATGGATAATGCTGTTCTGACTGTAGTATGATAAATCCCTTCCCCTATTTAGCTATAGATATTCACTAATTAGGAAAGGAATACCAATCTTCTTTTGGTTTAAACCAGTGATTCCCAAAGTGGGCGCCACTGCCCCCTGGTGGGTGCTGCAGCAATCCAGGGGAAAGGTGATGGCCACAGATGCATTTCTGAGTTCAATAGTTTCACACACAACTATATATGAAAAGGCATATTTTTTTTTACTTCTTCAAGTTAGCAAGAATTTATTTAGTCTATTTTAATTGTTGTTTGTCCTTCATTTTATTATTTTCTAACATAATATTCTTCTCCCCCTTCATCCTGTTTTTGCTTCAATTTCTCAAGTATAAAATAAGGAGAATAAAATAGCACTATCTACCTCAAAGGATTGTGATGAAGAAAGCACTTCACAATCTTGCAGGCATATTAAAATGGTACTCTATTATTCTTATTGATTGAGCTAAAAGTACTACCACACTACCTCTATTATTTTCCATTTTCTGAAACTAAGCTGCTCATATTTCTTTTCTTTTTTTTCTTCAATTGTTTCAGTACTATGCAACATTTTGTGACTTCTTTTGATGTTTTCATTATAAATATGGTAGAGTGGTTTGCATTTTCCTACTCTAGATCATTTTATAGATGAGAAAACTGAGGCAAACATGGTTGAGTGACTCAACCAGGGTCACATGCGTCTGAACTTGGATTTGAACTCGTCTTCCTGATAACAGGCCTGATACTCTGTCCACTGTGAAGCCTAATTATTCTAGTATATCCTTTAGCCAGGTCAGATACACTGGTTGTCATTTCAAGTTTCTAGGACTGGATGCTACTGAAACAGGCTTCTAAATTGTTCTGAGCTCAGAAATGATCAGTATCACTTTCATACTAGCAGTGCTTTTGTTTCCTCAAAATTTTTCCATTTCTCCTTTCAGTCATCTAAAACAAATTACATTTGCTTGAAAGGATGAGAGCCTGAGCAACAAACAATAATGTATTGTTGGGATGTTTAAAGGTAATGTTGTACAAATATCAAAACCTAATTAAAGAGAACAGGTGATATTTAATTGACCTGGAAACTGAACAAGACAAAAATCAATTTTTGTCTCATTGGATTAAATTACTTTTCAGGTTGATTGACACAAGGGGCTTTTGTTACTAATCATGCAGACTAGGTAAATATGTTTGCTGTTATTTATTCATGAAGCCTCACTTACCACTTAACTTTTCATGGAATGATATTTTAACATTTTGTTATTGAATAAATATTTTGACAAGTGATGATATTTTGGAAGACAAATGGAAATATATATATAAAATAACAGATTGATTCAGAATTAAAGAATCAGGGGCAGGAACAGTGAGGCTAATTCACAGGTCTATTACTGACTCACTGACTGATCTTGACAAGTCACTTTAACCCATACGCTCCATCCCTAGTTTATTGATTAGTAAATTCAATGAAGCTTAATTAAGCAAACCAGAGTCGATTAATGCTCTTTGGTCATTAACAGTCTTAAAGACTGAATTAAAAGTCATGGATGAATGAAAAGTAAAGTTAGTGATTGTTCATATGGCTATGGAGATTATTCATTTTATGGGTATCAATGACAAATATTTAATTTCAAGGTAGTTTACTACTGCCATTTAAGTCTGATTAGTAGTGCCTCCTTTCAATATTATCTAATGCATTCACATCGAGTAATTGCTGATATTATCATAGGTAAATATAGTTAGGATAATAAATCTGCAGCTGGAGATATATGAAGTATAGAGGAGTCACAATTCATCTTCTAGGTTAAGAAGGTGTCATTAAATAGGACTAAAATTCTTCAGCTGGGATAGGAGGAAAGTGAGGATTGAAGATCACACTGCTAATTTGCTTTGACCATTCTACTCCACAAATTCTTATTGCATACCTACTTGGGCTAGAGGCTCTTGAGAAGTGAAACAGTCTCTGTTTTTTGGGGGCTTAAATTTTAATGAAAGATACAGAATGCCCATTGTACAGACAAAAATTCCTATCAGTTCTATTATTAAGAAAAAGCTTTGAAATATGATGCAATAGTCTGAGTTTGTTTTCACTGATCAGACTAACTATGAAGACAGTCTCATTATAACATAAAGAAAATAGGAAATAAAATGTTTTTATAATGCAATACAAATGAATTCAAAGGAGAAGAAAATACTAACACTGTGGGGGCTGGGGAGATATTGAAATGCCTTATGCTGGAAGCAGGTGTGCTCCATTCTCATCATTCTTTTTCAAAACCATTGCCACACAAAATACAGAACCAATATAATTATTAGTTTTGAGGAAAACATAACTTGCCATTTTTCACCTAAGGGGAAATTAAAAAAGAGGGGAGCGGTGCTGCTTAGAATTTTCCACATTAGATCTCTAATTTGATCTTTTTAAAAACAACAACAACAACAACAAAAAAAAAAACCTAAGTCCTTTATTTCAATTGCCTATATGTTTTTAACCAGTATCAGATATTAGCAATCTTTTTTTTTTTTTTTTTTTTTTTTTTTTTTGCCAAATGTGTATTGCTGTGAAAGGGAATTTAATGCCTCCCTTTCTAAGTTTACTGTACTAAATGAATATCCTCCATAAAATTATTCATTTATAATTAGAATGATTTTTAGTTGTCCTCACACACCACACTTTCTAAACAAAATGTATTATAAGCTTACGTCTTCCAATTACCTTAAAATTCTTCTCTTTGTGTAAGAATAATGGGAGCTAAAGAATAAACATAACTAGATTGTAAAAGTAGTCATTTATCTTTTTGCTCTTCAAGAAATAAGGAGAATTTTTAAAAGGCATCTCTACTCTTTTCTATTTTTCTGTTGTGGTAAAGGGGTCGATAACTTGGTGAGGGAATCTTCCCTCTCCCAATAGGACTACATAGAAGCATAGCTTTAGGACATATTTGAGGTGAGGTATGATTATATATGTGACCATGGGTATAGTGTATATGGTGATTAAAGATTCTTGAAGGTCTAGAGTCTAAAAGAGCCAAACAATCTTTTTCACATCGAATGGTTTATATATAAAATGTAGCACTAACTAGGTCCATTGTCTAACTATGTTTAAAGATCTTTTATGTCCTTTAATAATTGTTATACCATCAGTTATAGGATAGAATTATAAAATCAAACTCTCAAGTGCAATAAGTGCATAGAAATTAGATAAACATAATGAAGCATGACCAAAATGTTTAAGTTCAAATAAATATTCCTATATCCACTGACTGACAGAGGACATAATATCTGCTATTATCAGCATCACTATGAATATGATTGTTAAGATAATTGATCTAGAAGAAAATAAAAAGAAGAAAGAGAAAGAATAAAAGATTATAGCTTTCTATTAATGAGCAGAGAAGATAGCAGAATTTGGTGACATGAAACATTTCTTTCAGTAAAAGGAATAAGCACATCATACTGATTTTTTGATTGAGACATTTGACAGATTAGATGGCAAGTCACAGCTGAAATGCCAGCTGGTGCTATGCATTACCCATCACTCATATGCCAAAAAAATGCTGCAAACTTAACTCTGTATTCTTCAAACACATGTTGCCTGGATTCAGGATCTAGCATTACATCAGAAAATAGAGCAAAACAATTGCTTGGAATAAAACAGAGTCTTTACATGTCATATACTATATGCTGTGGATTAAGGCGTCATAATCAGAATGAAATATTTTCCTGGGAAACTTAATCCATATAAGCAGTCACCTGTGTACTTTAGAGACTAAGGGCAGATTAAGATGATGTTTGGGTGGAAGCAGTAAATTTTTCCACTTAGTTGATTAATTTAATAAAGTAGTTAGCATCTTGCATCACTTTTTATGTGAAGATATATATCATAGATCCAAAGGGCAAAGTTGTATATAACCAAAAGTTTTGTACTTTTAAAGACATGAATGAATAATTACCACATACTAAGAAAAATAATCAAAAAAAATTTTAAATGCTTATAATGTGTCAGGCAATGTGCTAAGTGCTTGAACATAATATATATCTATATATATGAACATAACATAATATAACATGATATAATGTGATGTAATAAAATACAACAAAATATAATTTATGTAATAATTCAATAATGTTACATATAATCAATAAAATAACTCTGATATTTTAGTTTATAATTTTTTTTCACAAATCTGAATTCCTAAACACGTTCCGAGTAGGGACATTTAACAAATAACCAATTAATTAAACAAATATTTACACATGATGAATTTGTTACTTATAACTATTAAGGTATGATAGAAGCATGACATATCTTAATATTCTTTGCCATAGCTTTCTGCATTATGGATTGTTTAAATGATATGAGGTGCCAAACTAAGGCAATACAAATGGAGGTACTCTAAAGGGTTATTTGTTCATAACAAAATAAGGATTTGATGATTTCTAATGTCTAAGACTTTTTAAAAGTTGTAATATTTAAATTTTGTAAATTGCATTCTAGAGTGTATATATATATATATATATATNAATATAATTTATGTAATAATTCAATAATGTTACATATAATCAATAAAATAACTCTGATATTTTAGTTTATAATTTTTTTTTCACAAATCTGAATTCCTAAACACGTTCCGAGTAGGGACATTTAACAAATAACCAATTAATTAAACAAATATTTACACATGATGAATTTGTTACTTATAACTATTAAGGTATGATAGAAGCATGACATATCTTAATATTCTTTGCCATAGCTTTCTGCATTATGGATTGTTTAAATGATATGAGGTGCCAAACTAAGGCAATACAAATGGAGGTACTCTAAAGGGTTATTTGTTCATAACAAAATAAGGATTTGATGATTTCTAATGTCTAAGACTTTTTAAAAGTTGTAATATTTAAATTTTGTAAATTGCATTCTAGAATATATATATATATATTATTTATTCTATTTTTTTTCTCTTTTAATGATCTTCCACTGTGGCGGGGTGGGGGAACGAGGCTAAGATGGCCACAGAGTAGCAGGAACTTTCTAAATCTCCTTCCAACCAATCAATGCAAAGCATCTCAAAAGGGCAGAAATCAAAATCAGATGAGTAAAGGGCCTCTCCCATGGGATACAATCTTAAAGGTAAGCAGTGTTTGAGGATTTCCAACCTATAAGTGGGTGAAATTACACTTATTAAAGCATGAGCTGACCACATCTCCCTCACACCACCTACCCTACCAGAGTTAGAGTAAGGGCCAGGAAAACTCTAAATTCTCCAGGGCTGGCTGGGACTTACACCTGAGGGCAATGTAAGGTGTTGGCAGTAAGGTGGGGGATCCAAGTCTGAAGAGCATAGAGCCTGGGCAGCAAAGCAAGGAGGTTGGGCAGAAACAAGGCTGACCACATCAGAAGCAGCAGGAACTAGAAAAATTGTCTTGGGGCAAAAAGCTTTAAAATAAATCTACGCAAAGAACTTCCTGGAAGATACTACCACAGTAAAGCCCTGTGAGACAGAAGCTTAAGAAAGGAATGCCCACCAACATGCAGAAACTGCAATTCTTAAGTAGCAAAAGAAATAAGCAACAGCAGAAAAAGCCTTTGACCTTGGATAATTTCTGTGGAGAAAAAGAGCAAGATACAGATGCAACAGCAGAGAGTGACAAATAAGCAAATACATCCAAACTTTCAAAAAAAATTGAAATTGGTCACAACCTCTTGAGGAACTCAAAAAGGAGATCAAGAACCAAGTAAGAAAGAAGAAAAAAAGTTCGTTTGGAATAACAAAAGATCAAGAATATCAAAGGAAATAATGAAAAAAATGTGAAGGAACGGGGCCTAGCAGTACCAGATATTAAACTATACTATAAAGCAGCAGTCATCAAAACGGTATGGTACTGTCTAAGAGACAGAAGGGAGAATCAGTGGAATAGACTTGGGGTAAGTGACATCAGCAAGACAGTATATGATAAATCCAAAGAGCCCAATTTTGGGGACAAAAATCCAGTATTTGACAAAAACTGTTGGGAAATTTGGAAAACAATATGGGAGAGATTAGGTTTAGATCAACATCTCACACCCTACACCAAGATAAATTCAGAATGGGTGAATGACTTGAATATAAAGAGGGAAACTATAAATAAGTTAATGAACACAGAATAGTATACTTGTCAGATCTCTGGGAAAGGAAAGATTTTAAAACCAAGCAAGAGTTAGAGAAAATTACAAAATGTAAAATAAATTATTTTGATTATATAAAACTAAAAAGCTTTTGTACAAACCAAAACAATGTAGGCAAGATCAGAAGGGAAACAACAAACTGGGAAAAAATCTTTATAACAAAAAACTCTGACAAGGGTCTAATTACTCAAATATATAAGGAGTTAAATCAACTGTATAAAAATCATGACATTCCCCAATTGATAAATGGGCAAGAGACATGAATAGGCAATTTTCAGGAAAAGAAATCAAAAGTATCAGTAAGCACATGAGAAAGTGTTCTAAATCTCTATTAATTAGAGAAATGCAAATCAAAACAACTCTGAGGTATCACCTCACACCTAGCAGAGTGGCTAAAATGAAAGAAGGGGAGAGTAATGAATGTTGGAGGGGATGTGGCAAAATTGGGACATGAATGCATTGCTGGTGGAGCTGTGAGCTGATCCAACCATTCTGGATGGCAATTTGGATCTATGCTCAAAGGGCTATAAAAGAATGCCTACCCTTTGATCCAGCCATACCATTGTTGGGTTTGTACCCCAAAGAGATCATAGATAAACAGATTTGCACGAAAATATTTATAGCCACGCTTTTTGTGGTGGCAAAAAACTGGAAAACGAGGGTATGCCCTTCAATTGGGGAATGGCTGAACAAACTGTGGTATATGCTGGTGATGGAATACTATTGTGCTAAAAGGAATAATAAACTGGAGGAATTCCATGTGAATTGGAAAGACCTACAGGAACTGATGCAGAGTGAAAGGAGCAGAGCCAGAAGAACATTGTACACAGAGACTGATATACTATGGTAAAATCGAATGCAATGGACTTCTGTACTAGCAGCAATGCAATGACCCAGGACAATTCTGAGGGATTTATGGAAAAGAATGCTACTCACATTCAGAGGAAGAACAGCAGGAGAGGAAGCACAGAAGAAAATCAACTACATGAATACATGGGATGATGAGGACATGATCAATGCAACTATCAACAATTTGGAAATAGGTCTTGATTAATGACACATGTTAAAACCAGTGGAAATGCATATCGGCTAGGGGAGGGGGGAGGTTGGGGAAGGGTGAAGGGGAAAGTAAAAGCATAAATCTTGTAACCATGTTAACTTTTCTAATATATAAATATTAATAAATGTTTAAAATTTAAAAAAAAGAAAGAAGAAAAATAGGAAGAAAAATGGGGGAAAGAAATGAAAGCAATTCAAAAAGAAAATAATAGCTTAAAGGACAAAATTTTCCACATGGAAAAAGAGGCACAGAAATCAATTGAAGTAATAAGTAAATTGGAGACCAGAATTGATTTGCTGGAAGCCAAGAAAAGCAGAATAGACCAAACTGAAAAGGAAAATCAAAAGATCATAGCTGAAAACCAGTCTTTAAAGACAAGAATTGATCAAGTAGAAGTTAATGATTTGACAAGACAGCAAGAATGAATAAAGCAAAGTAAAAAGAATGACAAAATAGAAAGAAACATGAACTATCTCATTGAAAAGAGAACTGATCTAGAAAACGGATCCAGGAGAGACAATTTGAGCATTATTGGTCTACCTGAAAGCCTGGAAAAAAATGAAATGCTAGAAAAGTGCGTGGATATTCTTGAACAAGAGGGCAAAATAGGTGTTGAAACAATCCACAGATAACCCCCTACATTAAATCCCCAAAAGACAAACCCCAGGAATGTTATAGCCAAATTTAAGAGCCTCCAGGTCAAGGAAAAATACTTAAAGCTGCCAGAAAGAGACAATTCAGATATCAGGGAGCCCTAATCAGGATTATGCAGAATCTGGCAGCCTACACACTAACGGGCCACAAGGCTTGGAATATGACATTCAGGAAGGCAAGAGAATTGGGTCTATAACCAAGAATCACCTGCTCATCAAAATTGACTATAAACTTTCAGGGGAACATATAGGCATTTAACAAAACAGAAGATTTCCAAGGATTCCTAAATAAAAGACAAGAACTAATGGAAAATTTGATGTCCAAATACAAAACTCCAGAGAATCATAAAAATGTAAACAAGAAAGAGGGAAAAAATTTAAGGGCTTCAGAAGGTTAAGTGAATTATATTTTATATGGAAAAATGATATCTGTAACTCTTAAAAATTGATTTCATTATCATAGTAGAAGAATTATTCATAGGCAGAGATCATAGTACTAAGGTTTTAAGATGATATGTAAAAGAAAAGGGGGCACTTGGAGAAACTTGAAGGAAGAAGAAAAATATAATAAAGTATACTGTTATTTTCAAAAGTGATGAAGCAATAAGAAAACAATGCTTTCAAGGATAAAAAAATGGGAAAAGAACAAATACAGCATTGCACATGTAAGGAAAAAAAATAAAATGTTTTAAAAATCAAAAAATAAATAGCTTAGAACTAGTGAAGTGTTTTTCACCCCAAAATGAGATTCATTTCCTGTTAAGCCTTTGCATGAACTGTGAGTGTGAATGGGTTTTACAAAATGGCAGATTCACAATGCACATTCAAATAAAGTGCCATAATTTCTAATAAAACATTTGAAAACAATAATAAACAAACTCATTATTATAATCACTTGCTATGATGTGTAAAAAAATCATATTCTTGTTACAAATTCAACAGGTATAGTAAACCTTGGCTATTATTGCCTACATAGCAATTGTGGGGCAGAGTCAAAAAGTCAAAAAATCTGATTAAAAAAAAACCTTCTGGTTATCCTTAAGAATTCTAGATCCTTTTGATAAAAGCAGGCTAAAAGACAGAGACTAACATCACCATACAGGAGCTCTCCTGGCTTCCTGTTTAAAATAAATAGTCAAGAGACTCAGACAAGGCAGTACTCAAGGAAAAAATTTTTTTATCCCTGTGTACATATATCAAAAAATCAGAGAGAGAAGAGGTCAATAAATTGGACATGCAAATTAAAAAAACTAGAAAGAGAACAAATTTAAAACCCTAAAATGAAAACTAAATTGGAAATCCTAAAAACCAAAAGAGAAATTAATAAAATTGAAAGAAAAAGAACTATAGAATTAATAAATAAGACAAGGAGATGGTACTTTGAAAAAACAAATAAAATAGATAAAGTACTGGTTAACCTAATTTAAAAAAAAGGAAAGAAGAAAATCACATTAATGGTATCAAAGCTGAAAAGGCTCACCTCACCTCTAATGATGAGGAAATTAAGTTCATTATTAAAAACTATTTTGCCCAATTATATGGCAAAAAATACAACAATCTAGGTGAAATATGTGAATATTTACAAAAATATAAATTGCCTAGATAAGTGGTTCCCAAACTTTTTTGGCCTACTGCTCCCTTTCCAGAAAAAATATTACTTAGCCCCCTGGAAATTAATTTTTAAAAATTTTAATAGCAATTAATAGGAAAGATAAATGAACCTGTGGCCATCACCACTCCCTAAATTGCTGCAGCACCCACCAGGGGGAGGTATCGCCCACTTTGGAAATTACTGGCCTAGATTAACAAAAGAGGAAATTGAACACCTAAACAATCCCATCTCAGAAAAAGAAATTAAACCTGCCATCAAGAAACTGCCTAAGAAAAAGCCCCAGGGACAGATTGATTCACAAGTGAATTCTTTCAAACATTTAAAGAACAACTAATCCAAATTCTTTACAAACTATTTGCAAAATAAGCAAAAGAAGGAGTTTTACCACATTCCTTTTATGACACAAATATGGTACTGATTCCAAATTCATGTAGACCAAAAACAGAGAAAGAAAACTACAGACCAATCACCCTAATGAACATAGATGCAAAATTCTGTTATAAAATAAACTAGAATGTAGATGTTGTATAGATGGAGAGGGAGAGAATGATATAATACCTCCCTCCTTTATAACAATGCCCAGGCAGGATCCTGCAGGTCAATGGATGATATCCTTTCAGGTCCCACCTGGGGTTGATTGATATTATATAATGGGCTCTTTCAGCTTGGTAACAGTTTGTCTCTGACTGCGTATCTCCCTTCCCAGAGAAGCTAGGAAATAACCACTCCAGGAAGGTACTTTAAAGGCTTTGACTGTATTTAACAAAGATGGGGTATTGGAATTGGATAGAGGTATATTGGGAAACCCTAATTAAATTTGGTAACGATAAACCCTTAAACTGTAGGCAAGTAATGAATCAGGATGGTTAGTTCCTCTCTGGTTCAGCCTGGCCGCAGTCACACCAGAGTAGGCAAACTGCTGCTTGATGTTTCAGCTTCTTCTTCTTTGCTAGATGATATGCCTGAATAGTCTTTGGGATATCCACCCCTTTCCATCTCTTCTTCTTCTCCTGCCCACTTCCCTGATCCCTCCCGGGCCCTGGGAAACCTAGATAACTAAGATGATTGATTTTCTAATATCTAGTGGCAGTATAATCAAAAGATGATGGTCTGGGTACAGGTTGATGATCTTATTGGAAACAAACAGGAGGATCTTGCAGGGTTGAGCCCAGCAAGTCTCAATCCCACAAAAGACCAGGATCCACAGAACTCAGGTCTCAGGGAAGGAAAGGAACCTCAGCCAGGGCTGCTAGGGTGTTTTATACCCCCCCTGGGCCAACTGCTCTCTTCCCTGTCCTCACGGCCCTCTGGGAACATTCCGATATCCAACGGATCCACCTGTCAATCAACAGTGTGGACTCCTGGCTTCCAGAGATTCAATATAATGAATCTTAAATAGAAATACTAACAAAAAGACTACAGAAATTTATCATGAGGATTATTTACTATGATCAGGTGGGATTTATACCAGGAATGTTAGGATGTTTTAATATTAGGAAAACTGCTTATATAATTATCTGTATCAACAACCAAACCAAAAGAAATCAAATTATTATCTCAATAAATGCAGAAAAAATTTGAAAAAATAAAACATTCATTCCTATTGAAAACACTAGAAAATATAGGAATATAAGGATCTTTCCTAAAAATAATAAAGTATATATTTATAACCATCAGCAAGTATCATCTGAAATGAGGATAAGTTAGAAGCCTTCTCAATAATATAAGGGGTGAAGCGAGGATACCCACTATCACCTCTAATCTTTAACATTGTACTAGAAATGCTAGCAGTAGAAATCAGAAAAGAAAAATAAATTGAAGGGATTAAAGTAGACAATGAGGAGACTAAACTATCACTCTTTGCAGAGTATATGATGGTGTACTTAAAGAATCCTAGAGAATCAACTTTAGCAACGTTTCAGGATACAAAATAAACCCACATAAATCATCAGCATTTCTATATATTTTGTTGGAGATTAATTAATAAAGTGGAGTATAAATGTTTAAGATTAGGTATTATTAGGAGGGTTATCAAACAAGGCTGGAGAATTCTGAATGGAATGGGGAAGCAGGAAGTGGCTCTCTCTCCTGGGATGGACTCCATGTTGGCTGAGTGCAAGTGGCTGCTGACCAACTGACTCAGTGGGAGACCTCATGGAAAGTGAAGTTTGTATCATGGTATCCTGAAGGAAGAATCATCTGCCAGTGGGAAGTTAGGTCAAGAATGTCAAACCTGACCTGGGCTGCTCATTGTCTCAGGCTGGTTTAACTCCGTAACCTTACCCATCTCAAGGATTACTGGCTAAGGACCTGGGAGAGCTGCATCATCACTAGAATCAGACAGGACTCAGCAGTGAGGATCCCACTTGCATCCCTGATAGTCCAGCTGTGCCTTGATATAGCTTTTAGCTCAGTGTAGATAAGTTCCTTCTCTGACCCAGAGACTTGCCCATAGCTTCCTTCATAATCAAAGTTTATCTAATTAAAGCTGTCTTTATAAATCTTTGGTCCCAGACTACTCACTTGTTAGTTTCACAGATTCCCAGGCTAAGTGGATCTGTAGTGGCAGTTGGTCTCAACTGCCAATCCATAATCTCCCATTCCTTGTTCTTTGGAGGGGTTTGTGGTTTCCCAGTTTGTTATTCCCAGTCTGTTGCCCTGTCCTGTCAGTCCTCTTTCTCTCCTTTCCTCTAAACCTAGTAATAGTTAAGTTACCCATAAGAGTTTCACCATAAGAATTTCCAACACGACTCAGCAGCAAGAGTTAGAGAAATTCCACTTAAAATCACCCTAGACAATATAAAATATTTAGGAATCTATTTGCCAAGAGAAACACAGGGATTATATGAACACAACTACAAAACACTTTCCACACAATTAAATCTAAATAATTGGAAAAACATTAAAATAGGACAATCTAATATAATAAAAATAAAAATTACAATCCTACCCAAATTAATTTATTTATTCTGTGCCATATCTATCAAAGTACCAAATTTTTTTACAGAATTAGAAAAAATTATAATAAAGTTCATTTGGAAGAACAAAAGATGAAGAATATCAAGGGAAATAATGAAAAAATGTGAAGGATGTGGGGCTAGAAGTATCAGATCTTAATTTGAACTATAAAGCAGTGGTCATCAAAACAATATGGTATTGGAGAAAGAAGGGTGGATCAATGGAATAGACTTGGGGTAAATTTCCTTGACAAGAGTATATAATAGGCGGCAGCTGGGTGGCTCAGTTGGTTGAGTCAGGTTGAGTCAGGAGGTCCTAGGATCAAGTCTGGACTCAGACATTTCCTAGCTGTATGACCCTTGGGAAGTCACTTAATCCTCATTGCCTAGCTCTTACCACTCTTCTGCCTTGGAATCAATACCCAGTATTCATTCCAAGATGGAAGGTAAGAATTAAAAAAAAAAAAGATAGTATA
Organism: Gracilinanus agilis; assembly: GCF_016433145.1. NCBI lineage: Eukaryota > Metazoa > Chordata > Mammalia > Didelphimorphia > Didelphidae > Gracilinanus > Gracilinanus agilis. The sequence goes on along the minus strand of NC_058135.1, from coordinate 152,447,228 downwards.
CAATAAACCTAAAGATCCCAGCTTTTGGGACAAAAACCCATTAGAGGACAAAAACTGCTGGGAAAATTAGAAAACAGTATGAGAGAGATTAGGTTCAGATCAACATCTCACACCCTATGCCAAGATAAATTCAGAATGGGTAAATGATTTAATTACAAAGAAGGACACTATAAGTAAAATAGGTGAACATAGAATAATATACCTGTCAAATCTATGGGAAAGGAAAGAATTTAAGACCAAGCAAGAGATAGAGAATATTACAAAATTTAAAATGAATAAGTTTACATTAAATTAAAAAGGTTTTGTACAAACAAAAAAATGGAATCAAAATTAGCAGGGAAGCAACAAATTGCGGGAAAAATATTAATAACAGAAACCTCTGAAAAGGTCTAATTTCTCAAATTTATAAGGAGCTAAATCAATTGTACAAAATATCAAGCCATTCCCCAATTGATAAATGGGCAAGAGACATGAATAGGCGGTTTTCAGATAAAGAAATCAAAACTATCAATAAGCACATGAAATAGTGTTCTAAATCTCTCATAATTAGAGTAATGCAAATCAAAACAACTGAGTTACCACCTCACACCTAGCTGCTGGGCCAATATGACAGCAAAGGAAAGTAATAAATGTTGGAGGGGATGTGGCAAAATTGGGACACTAATGCATTGCTGGTGGAGTTATGAATTGATCCAAACATTCTGGAAGGCAATTTTGAACTATGCCCAAAGGGTTTTAAATGATTGCCTATCCTTTGATCCAGTAATACCATTGCTAGGTTTGTACCCCAAAGAGAAAATAAGGAAAAATACTTGTATAACATTTATAGCCACGCTCTTTGTGGTAACAAAAAATTGGAAAATGAGGGGGTGTTCATAGATTGGAAAATGGTTGAACAAATTGTGGTATCTGTTGGTGATGGAATACTCTTGTGCTCAAAGGAATAATAAACTGGAGGAATTCCATGTGAACTGGGAAGACCTTCAGGAATTGATGCAGAGTGAAAGGAGCAGAACTAGGAGAACGTTGTACACAGAGACTGATACACTGTGGCATAATGCAGTGTAATAGACTTTTTTACTAGCAGCAATGCAATGATACAGGACAATTCTGAGGGACTTATGAGAAAGAACACTATCCACATCCAGAGAAAGGCTTGTGGGAATAAAAATGCAGAAGAAAAACATATGATTGATCACATGGTTCAATGGGGATATAATTGGGAATGTAGACTCTAAATGATCACTCTGTTGCAAATAGTAACAATATAGAAGTAGGTTTTGAACAATGATACACATAAGGTCCAGTGGAATTGCTCGTAGGCTCCAGGAGAAATGAAGGAGGAGGGGAAGGAAAGAATATGAATCATGGAACCATGGAAAAATATTCTAAATTAATTAATTAGAATGAATAGTTCATTTTAAAAGACTTTCTATAAAAATGTTACATTATCCCATTTACTTTTTTTTAAAACAAAAATTTTAAAATTGCAACTATTGATATGATGGCTAGTTCATATTTAAAGTATTTCTCTTATGAATAAATAACTGTTACTCCTGTTCTTAAAGGACTCTGAGACTGATGGATTGTTTGAGTTTGGGAGTTTTGAGTTGCACTAGGCCTAAAATCAATTAAGATGCCCAAACTATCTTTGGCTTCAAAATGGTGAGATCTTGAATGCAAGGAAATATCAGGTTGTCTAAAAAGGGGAAAGATTGACAGAAACTGAAAAATAAAACTGAATGAAACATCCTTGCTTGTCTGCATTGGAATTGGGTCCATGATTGGCCAAAGAACAGCAAGAGAGGCAGATATAGTCTCCCAAGGACCATATTGGAAGGGAATGGGGAACTGTACACAATGTGCATAGGGAATGTATTCTTTTTTTTTTTAAACCCTTGTACTTCGGTGTATTGTCTCATAGGTGGAAGAATGGTAAGGGTGGGCAATGGGGGTCAAGTGACTTGCCCAGGGTCACACAGCTGGGAAGTGACTGAGGCCGGGTTTGAACCTAGGACCTCCCGTCTCTAGGCCTGACTCTCACTCCACTGAGCTACCCAGCTGCCCCCTGGGAATGCATTCTTAATGGGAACTCTGTTTTAACTTTTCTTATGTTCAGAATTTACCATTACTAAAACTATATAAAATTCTATTGTTAGTATAACTATCATGAATTTTTTAAATGATGTTTCTATGCTCATCTTTTTTGAAGTATCATAATAATTTCTAAAATTAAATTAGTTTGGAGATGTCCACATTAGGCCTGTATCTTTGAGAAGGTGGGGAGAGGGAAAGATAGAGGGGAAAGAGAGGAATATAGGGGTTTTTTTTTTAGAAAATTCAGTTAAAATGTCAGCATGATTTTCTTGTTCTAGGATATTTCATATGTACTTGAGTTTACTCAGCAAGTTATTTAGTAAAAATATTTTTTAGACCATGGTAGCATTTTTTTCCTTTGCTATCTGTATGTTTCAAATTAAATTTTCTAATTTGCATTCACATGTATTGAAAAATATTGCAATATCATGGCTTGGTATAAACTACAATATTAGAATTCCTTGAGGCTGAAATATTTACAAATCTCTCACTAATGATATTATGACAAATTAATATTTGAATATTCATTCCTTTATATAATCTCTAATGTGGAATAGCAAACTGGTAAACGTTATCATTTTTTTATTTGAAAAAATTTATTTAATTAATCAATTTAGAATATTTTCCCATGGTCACATGATTCATGTTCATTCCCTCCCCTACTTCCATCCCCCTCCCATAACCAATGAGCAATTCCACTGGGTTTTACATATATCATTGATCAAGACCTATTTCCATATTATTAATATTTGCATTAGGGTGATCGCTTAGAGTCTACATCCCCACTCATATTCCCATCAACCCATGTGATCAAACAGTTATTCTTTCTTCTGTGTTGCTACTCCCACAGTTCTTTCTCTGGATGTGGGTAGTGTTCTTTTCCATAAGTCCCTCAGAATTGTCTTGTATCATTGCATTGCTGCTAGTAGAGAAGTCCATTACATTCGATTGTTCCACACTGATAGTCTCTGTGTATGAGGTTCTCCTGGTTCTGCTCCTTTCACTCTGCCTCACTTCCTGGAGGTTGTTCACGAACTGGTAAACATTAGAGATAAAGTTTTCTATCTGCCTGAATTCTTACGCAATCACTTTGATTGTTGTAGACTATTCTCTCAACCAACTTAAAAGCTCTTGACATTAAACCAAATCTGAAAAAAAAAGTTAAAAATAAATAGCTACTTATATGTAAAGAGATTTTTACAGCCTTTTCCTTAGATGTTTTTACTAATTACTATTTACTCAAAAAATATTTCTTTCTTCATTATTTATCAATTCATTATGCTTTTTTTTACTATACTTCTATATATGATTTTTAAACTTAAATTTCCTCATACATATATCAAGTGTGAAGTCAAAGAATCCTCAAAGTTTTAAAAAAATCTTCCAAAATAATATGTGCTCATATCATAACTAAAGTATAAACGTGTATATGTACATATATGTTTATGGGTATGTGTGTCAATTTTTTAGGTTCAAGAATGTATCTTTTTGTATGTGATTCTAAAAATATATTGTTTTCCCATGTATTTCCATGTATATGCATGTATGTATTATGCAAATTATATCTGCTTTATCTCTTTTAAAAGTATGTATTTTGGCATATTAGCCACACAAGTTAATTGAAATCATCATTGTAGAAATATAAAATTTCCATGTAATATCAAAATTTTAAAAAGAGATATTTCTTAAATCATTTTAAATTTTGGCTATTTGACTATGGATATTTTTCCCTTATTAGACTGGAAATGTTCATGGGGTAGGGGTGAATCTCCCCAGCCACACTATTGTTAGCATTATATACACATTATTATACACATTAGTGTGCATATAATGGGCAACTAAATATTTTTGGAACTATATTCTTTCAAGCAAAATATTTACAGAGAAAGCCTACAAAGAGATAACATTCCTTTCAACTCAAGTTCACTGTACATTGATTAATCCCAATAAAATAGAAATATCCAACAGGTTATTTATAAGGGTTGTGTTTAGCATCTGAGTTTGAGTCTTGTCACTTTTTAGCATATATAAGTCAAAGTAAATCATTAATCTCTGTGGGGCTCTATTTAGAGGGAAAAAGTAGTAGAGTGGAATGAACGTTGGATTTTGAATCGCAGGTGAATTTCAGGGCCAACTCTTCTACTTAGTAGTTGTGTAAGGTAACTAGATATCATAGGCCTCAGTTTCCTCACTTGTAATATATGAAAGATGTACTAGAGTATCATCAAGTTTATTTATACCTCTAATATTCTTCAATCTCTATTATGGAGATCATAATAACACTTTTACTCCTCTCTAATATAGTATTTAAGAAAGCACTTCATAAACCATAAAACATTCAATGTTTGTATTTATTATTATTACTTGCTAGCCTGAGGTTTTCTCATCTTCATCAGTATCATAAAATTAGATCCAAATTCCAAGAAGAAAGTAAGAAATATATGGCAAAACATTAAATATTATACATTAATCATTTGTAAAGGAAGCAATTGATGGTAAGTTGCAAGGCAAATGCCTTCTCATAGCCTTCCACTGAAATATCAGAGAAATATTCTCACAGATAAATTTCAGCTCAATTTGTAATAAAATTTTTTACTCAAGAATCTAAACGTTTATGTCAAAGAGCATTCTGATTTTATTGAAGACTGTGAACATTTAATTTATAGGTATTTCCTCTGAAAGCAGTTAGTTAAATGGGCATATCAAAATTATTTTGACACCTTCATTAAATATGTACTTAAGCAATTTTTCCTGGAAAAGGTCAAAATATTATATAGCATATCACTTCCCCATATCATACTGTACCTATTACTCTGTCATAGATGATTAAATTAATGTCACAGAACTTATCTTTATGAAGCCATGATGGATATGATACAATGCACCTATTCTTATTCAAGGAACTTTGAAATTGCTTTGGGAAGATTTTTTTTCCCCCAGCACTTTCCTAACTGATGACATGAAGATAAATCATCCTTTCAATTGATCTGATTTGACTTTTCCATAATGAAGGTAAAAATCCCAAATTCCTTCCAAAGATATGTGAGATAGAGGCAGGGGTTAGACCTGTGATTTTATCGGTACAGGCATCTTCCAGATGTAGAGATACCCTCTACCAAAGTGAATATCTTCTCTGCAATTTAAATCTTATAAAGATGCCTAAAGCACTGAAATTAAATGCCTAATCTTGTAACTATCTTTGTATGTTAAAATATCAAGGGGCACTGACTCCAAATTAGCTCATCTCATTTGATTATGCAGCATAAATTATAAGGCTAGAATATCTCTGAGATTTCCAACCTTGCTTTATTGCCCTAAAATAAGTGTCATGAAAGAAAAAAAAATGTAAATTATACTATTTTAGCTTTCTGGATTAAAATTTTAAAAATGTGGTATATACTTCGTTAAAAAATAAAATTTATTCCAATGAACCATGAATGGAAATCTAAAGCATACTTCAATGACTGTGTTTTGTCATATTCATGAGCTAGGATGAAAAGCTGAAAAAAACTTGAAACATTTTCTTTATGAGGAAAGTCTCCTATGAGAAAAGACCGGTCAGACATTTCTAATAAATCTATAGAATATAATTAGTTCTTTGAAATGGAATTTTCAAGTGACCATAATAGACAAATACATGGCAAATAATAGTATTAGAATAGATATCATACCTTTTTATGAGAGGAAAGTTGTCTTGATAAATAAAACGCCATATGTGCAGTCATGGATGCCTCTACATCCTACCATTAAATCTTACTAGTTATGGGACCACGTGAAAGTCACTTAATCTCAATTTTCTTCATCTTAAAATAGCTATAATATATCTAGAGTTCTTACACTGAAAAATTATTATGAAATTCCAAAAAATATATAAGGTGCTTTGTAAACTTTACATTACTATTTACGAGAAAAAATTTCCCACCTGCTTATAAAGGAGTAGGATTGGATCTATGATTTCTTTGGTATAGGACCATCCTGGAAAAGAAGTATCCTTCAGAAAATTATAGTTTATAGCCTATCACACTGAGAGGAAAAGGGACATGTCTAAGGTAACATAGAAGGTATACATAATATTTGGGATACCTCTGTTCAAAATATCCCTAAATTATGCCTGCTTAATTAATGCCCCTAAGCCAAAAGTCAATCCCTGCCCTAGAAGTTCATCATCTAATGGAGAAAACATGAAAACAACTATATAATAACAACTTTTATACAAGATGAATAGAAATAACAGAGAAGTCAATATAATTAAGAATGATTAGAATTTTTTTCTGTAAATTGTAGGATTTTAGTTAGAATTTGAAGGAGGCCATTAGGAGAGTTAAACAAGGAGAGCATTTCAGGGATAGAGGAAAGCCAGTGGAAATGCCCAGTCAAGAAAGACATGGAGTATCCCTTCCAAGAAACACAAGGAGACCCCTGTGATTGAATAAGTGGAAAGAATATGTGTTAAGAATATGTAGTAACTTGTGAATATTCACCTCCAGAGCATGACCTGAGAAGTGGAAACATAAAAGACATAATCTATGTGTTTTGATAGATGATACTTTATCTGATTTGGAGAGGGAAAGGATGTCCTGAATTTAAAATTTAAAAAAAAAGGAGCATATGGAAGGAATATATATAGTCAGTAATAAGACTGAAAACATATTGGTGAAGGGCAAGATTACATAGGTTTTTGAGGACCACACAGATTGTTTTCTTTTTGATCTTGAAAGTGAGCCATAGGTGTTTATTGAATATGGTGGTGACATGGTAGGACTAGGGCTTTAGAAAATTTTGAAAAATCACCAAATCACACTGGTGGCTGAATAGAGGATGGACTAGAGTGTAGAGACTCCTGTGACAGAAAAACCAACCTCTGGCAAGTTATTACCGTCTTTCAGGTGTGAAGAAATAGAAGTATGTACCAAATTGGTGGCAGCATCAGAGAAAAAAATGGACATTTTCAAGAGTTTTTATAAAGGTGATATTAATAGACTTTTGCAGCAATTTGAATATGTAAGGAGAGGAAGTGAAGAGTCAAGTATGTTACCTAGGTTGTCTAGAGCTTGAGAGACTTCAAGCCTTAAAGACAATAGTATGCATCAGGGCAATGGCCTTTGTGGGTGCTTCAGTATTTCAATTCAATTTACCAAACATTTAAGGATTTTCTAAGTACAGAGCACTGTGTCAAGTTCTATGAGAGTTAAAAGTCTGTCCCAGTGCCTTCACTGAGATTTTATATCTATAGACCATGAGGATTTAGGAAATTATTCAATGAAGAAAATAAACAGAATCTAGAATTTTACCAAATTCTGATTATTTCTACCAGACCTGATATTTCTACTATATTATCTAAGACAGAGATCATATTGAACAGGGTTTGTCCCATGTTTCCAAGAACTGTGCAGTAGAACAAGGAGAATATTCTGGGTGTTTGTACAACCTCTTTCTAACTCTTCCTCCTATGAACTTCCAGAAAAGAAAATGAAGCAGCCAGTCACAGGGAATTACATGGTGATGTGTGGACTATGGCCAGTGCCTCCAAAAGTAGTCAATGTATAGTAGCTGCCACAAGTCCTAAATGCCTTCAAGCAGGTGACCTATAAGAAATATTGCCTTTCCTTCTTACTTTTCATCCTCCATTTACTCCCCCACATAAACTTCAGACAAGTAATGAACACCTATACTCTCATTCTTTCTTTCCCCAAGATTGGTATTTGTTCCGTTGGAATCTCCCATCTGCGCCTGGAAATATGAGAGAAACATAGGAGAATTAGTAGGCAGAAATAGTGAATGACTTTCTCTGAATGGTAGAATTTGGTAGTTTCCATTTCACTTCATTTAAATAAAATGAAATTTACTATCTCAGCTGTCTATGTGCATTTGGAAGAAATCTTAAAGATTAGAGGATTTAAATTTTGAAAAAAAACATCTCATTTTTTTTCCTTTATTAAATAGGAGACAATGAGACTTATGGGGCCCTTTGTACATGCTCCTGAGAGTGACTGAAGAGTCCTGGCCAATGTTTTGGCTAATTGAGATATATTTGGCAAATTGCCAAGCTTTAGTTGGGAAATTATACTAGTGATATGTTGTCTCCTTGTATATTGAAAGGTTTACACTAAATTAAAAAGGTGTCACACAAAGCTTAGCTCACTGAGTTTACATTTAGAGGTAAGGACAAATCATCTATATTACAAATAAAGGAAGGATTTTTAATTTTCTTTCATGGTCAAGCCCTTGTAAAAGGACCTCCATCTACCAAGTCAAACTTAGGAAATAGGTCCTAATTAGGACAAAAAGGTTGACTTATTCAGGATCTAACAATTAACAAAATGTTCAGGTGGAATCTGAGCCTAGATCTTCCTGACTCTATGTGAACCATCTATTTGCTCTATTACCCAACATCTAAACAACATATAGATAGATAACTAAAACTCACAATGGCATATGATAAATACAATTCTATAGTGCAAAAACAAAATTTTATGCCAGATGTGAAGTGGAAAGTTCTTATTGGAAAAATTGTGTGGTAGCAGGAAGAGATTGGGACTCATTGTCAACAAACTTGGATTTTTTTTTTAAACCCTTACCTTCCGTCTTGGAGACAATACTTTGTATTGGCTCCAAGGCAGAAGAGTGGTAAGGGTAGGCAATGGGAGTCAAGTGGCTTGCCCAGGGTCACACAGCTGGGAAGTGTCTGAGGCCAGACTTGAAACTAGGACCTCCTGTCTCCAGGCCTGGCTCTCAATCCACTGAGCTACCCAGCTGCCCCCCAAACTTGGATTTTAACACATTGTCAATTCACTTGATTTCTGAGCCTCACTTTCCTTATCTGGAATATGTAGATAATAATCATTGTATTGCCCACATCAAAGGATTGTTCTTCAGACAGCACTTTGTAAAAGTTAGTATACTAAATAAATATGAATTATCATCACCAAATGGGAGATCAATGAGTTTTCATGGGAGAGGAAGAATTTCAATCAGGTTTTATAGAAAGAGAAGGAATTAAAAAGATAAGAGGGAAATTAAAGATATTGTAGGCTTAGTGTAAGATGCACAAAAGTGGGCAAATACAGATAATATCCCAGTGAAAAAAGTTAATACAGGAGGGTTCAAAAGATGTTGGGTGGTGGAGATAGGAGGTCATTTTGGAATGGTAGGTTGGTGTCAACTGGCCTTGAACTGAATCAGGCCATTTTAGTGCATTCATATAGAAGATTAGTATGACATTGTTACTAAGCACAGTTTTGAATCTGGAAAACATAGAGAAGGAAAGACCAATTAGAAGGCCATGTTCTTATCAAGTCATTAAACAATTATTAATTAATTTCAGTATGTATTGTATATATGAGTTCGACACCTTAAGGGAAGATGCACTTTTTGGATACAATAAAATAGTCTTTTCTTACCTCTTCAACTATCTATGCCATGGATGTTGGTTCTAAGTTCTACATAAAAGACATTCATTGAACAGGATTTTTAATCATATATAATCATATTATCAGAACTGTAGTTGTTATGCTTTGGACTTGTGGCCATATCCCTCCTTCCATATAAATATGTAACCATAATACTACCAAAGTTCTAATATATCAAAGAGATCAAAGATAGGGGAAAAAGGACCTACTTGTACAAAAATATTTGTAGCAACTCTTTTTGTGGTGACAAAGAACCTGAAATTGAAGGGATGGTCATCAACTGGGGAATGACTGAACAAGTTGTGGTACAATGTAATAAAGAATGTCATATGAAATGACAAAACAGGACAATCACAAAAAACCCTGGAAAAACTTATATGAAGTGATGCAAAGTGAAATGTCTTCATTTCTTACCAGGTGACACTATGGAGTACTCTATCATACCTCTGGGCTAATAACTTTCAGCCCAACACCTTTCAGACAATTTTTTTGTTATTTTTTACTCCCTGGATTGCCTTTGTTTTGTCTGCAATTTGTATTCACAGACCTCAGCACTGTCCCTTAATTTAGTGAGGGCTAGAAAAATGCTTGTTGACTACGTGTTGACAGATTTGGCAGACTAAATCTAGTAATCTGTCTAGCTTTCTGCTTCCTTATCTATAGAATTAAGGATTTGTATGGGATGAGCTCTTCATTTCCTTGCATATTTCAATCTAGGTACTTATTTGGGATAAGGATAGGGAGTCGACTTGTTATTTCATTATTATAGGGAACTTTCCGATGAGAAAACCATCTTTGCCAATGTGAATCAGTACTTCTCTACTATTTATAGTCTTACAAACTTGCATAGACTTCTGAAATTTTAATGGAATAATAAGAGTAAGCAAAGAGGTTGAAAAGATGTCAGAGTTTGTCTGACTCTTGGGGTGAATTATATCAGAATAATGAAAGGAAAACTAAAATTTATTCATTAGGTGGATCAGAATGACTAAAAATTAATTTTAAAATATAAATTTACAGAAATGTATACGTATTTTAATTTTGTCAAGGTTAGTTTTTTCTATAGAACTAATAAAAAAAACCCTTTTTTACTTTTCAACATGATACCAATGGGAATAGTATGACAAAATTTCCAATTTAATCCAAAATTTCCAATTTAACTTGCAAATACCATTATTCTCCCTAGGACTCAACATATTTTGTTGCTTAACTCTATTTCCTTCTATTTAGTTGGCTGAAAGGCATAAAAAGTTTAAATGTCTTCGGTAAGATCATATTTGTCATTCATTAATACAAGAATTATACTAGGAAAATAGGGCTGAAGCTTTCTTTTAAGCACCAAGTTTCTTTGTCATCCTTTAGGAAGAAAAACTAGGGAGTCATACCCTTTAATTCTTATATTTTAATTACATTAAATCACAGAGGATGGTGAGACTAATCACTACAAATTCATAAACATATTGTCTAGGTTTGAAATGCTCTTTAATAATCAGTGTCAAAAAAATCGGTGTCAAATGTAAACACCTTCTGTTTTGCACCAGAAACCAAATAATTAACCTTAGTCACCAGTAGATCTGTATCATCATGAATCATAAAATTCAGAAAATATGTAAAAGGCAATTTGGGCTTGAAAATATATGTGTTAAATAAAACAATTCATCAATAAGATCAAGCCCATTTATAAGAGAAAATGTGTTTTAGGGGGAAATGTCAGGTCTAAAAACAAGTATATTAAAAGTACCAGTACAAAAGAAACTTTTAAATAACCTATAAAATCTCAAATATGAAAGCTCAGCTTGAAATAATGGATCCTAATAAAGATGGTGTTGATGATGTTGTTGAGATACTGAGGTTTATTTGATTCCTCAGTACCCCTCAGGCAAGTAAGCCTGAGAGCTTCCCTCACTGGACCAGTGCTCTTTTTTAGTCTCTAAGACAAGTTGGTAAAAACAGGAAAAAGGGATTTATTCTTGAAAACCAAAGAAATATGAAGGAAGGATTAAGGAATAGGGATTCCCTAGCTCTAAGGGATTCTCACTAACCTCTCTCCTTCTACAACTCCTGCAATGGAGTCTCTTCTGTTATCTTGATGCTCCCTAAGCCCTGGACTCACTGACTAGATTTCCCAAACCTGACTAACTAATCCTGACACTACTTAATCCGTCCAGGTTGATTTATAGCAGTGGTTCCCAAACTTTCTTGGCCTACTGCCCCCTTTCCAGAAAAAATATCACTTAGTGCCCCCTGGAAATTAATTTTTTTTTAAATTTTGATAGCAATTAATAGGAAAGATATATATATATTAATGTTTCTACCTTTTTTGTAAAATATAGTAAAGAAAGGTGTAAATTAGAAACATTGAACTTTGAAATTATGAAACTATTTATTGAACTTAGAAATGCACCTATGGCCATCACCGCAACCCTGGATCACTGCAGCACCCACCAGGGGGTGGTGGCACCGACTTTGGGAATCACTGGGTTATAGTATGAAACAGATCTCCAGATATATTCAAGAATGAACTCAGGATGATTGGATCCACCCTAGCTGGGCCAGGCCAGAATTGGGCTCAGGGCACCAACACTGTAGTTTAGTTCAGGCTAGCTGGTCATAGTTCTTCTTAGTAGACAGGAACACTTTTCATGGTACAGGAACAGTTTCATTTTACTTCAAAGAAGGGTTTCTTTCAAATGAGAAGAGAGGTAAGTAAGTCTATTCAGCTCCAGGGGACAGGAAGCCCAAACTCCTCAGCTCAAGAAACAGGAACTCTAAGAAATCCCCTGGGCTGTTGGTATTCCCTTCTGATACACTCTTTTAGTTCCAGAATTCAGAATTCTTTGGTTCCTGGCATGTGGCTAGATTTCCTCTTGCAAAAACTTCTTCCTTGTCTATATTGCACCCTTTCCTCTCTCTTCCCCTCTAACAAGCTAAAACAACTTTTAAATCTATTAAATCTTAAATAGTTTTAATAAATGTATCTTTCATAGTGTTTTGGTTAAGACCTGGTTAATGAATTTCTTTTTAAACTCTATGAAATGAACAAAATAAGAGTAGAAGAAAATTCCACTTCTTGAGTATACAAGAAAAATGTAGTCACCATGGTGCATGACCATAGTGTATAAGAAGGCCAAATTTGGAATGATGACAATAATGTATATTCAAGCTCCTCCTCTGTCACAGAGTAGGTAACAGCTTCTCAGTGTCTCATCTCAAACTGTGTGGAATAAATTGGATGATACTTGCAGATATTCATTTTTTATGATAATGTCCTATATAACACAGAAAACAATGATGGGATGGTATAATAAAAGTCCATTATTGGTGCTCTGTCCTGATTAAAGATGTGTTCTATTATAACTGCTTTGATAATTCTGTGTATTTTCATGTTGACAGTATCTACTATAAAAAGAGACAATATAAAATGGATGAGGGACCTTTGAGTAAAGGGGTTCCTTCTTTACTGGAAATCCAGAAGAATCAGAAAAAGTATCATGGAATAAATGAAATATCAATGTTAAAGGAGAAGAAAGAGTTCTACTTGGAGGTATGTGTGTGTGAAAGGTATATGTTTTGGCTACAGGGAATGAGCTTTCAAAAACACAATGGTAGAATGAGGTCAGGTAACATAATAGCTTCATTTACTTGAATATAGAGTGCCTGAAAGGCAATACAATAAATAAGGTTGCAAAGTAGCCTGAAACTAGACTATGTTGGATCTGATAGATCACCTTAAAAGGTGCTTACATTTTATCAGAGAGACAGAAGAGAGACCTGAAGTTTCTCCCCTGTTCCAAAATCTGGAAGCTAAAGAAATTATAACTACAGTTTAAGAAAAAGACAGTGAGTATCTGGACTGTGAATGGAGATATTTCTTAGATACAATTGATAGATGACAGTAAGTGACTGAATGAGTTATGGCAAGACTCTCAGGAAAGATAACTAAAACATACTTAATCCCTTATCACCTGTATTATATAAAAATAACAAGAATTATTCTAACAAATGTAAGTGAACTACAACCAAAAGAATCATAAGGAAAAGAACTAGTCACAAATAAAACCATATGAAAAGAACAACAGTGAAAATGGAAAAAAATAATCCCCAGGAAATTCATGAGATAATAGAAAATGACTTAAAAACTCCACATAAAAGAAAAAAAATTACTTTATCAATTAAAACATAATAATAATAATAATAATAATAACATGGCAATGGCAAGTTTCTCTCTAGTACTCTAAAATTCATTAAAGGAGTTTGAGGGGAAATGGAATCATAAATAAAAGCTCTGAAAGAAGATTTTAAAAAATAATTGACTTAAAAAATAAAAACAATAGGGACTCTGGATATAAATTAGATAAGAAATAAAGTATAAGGACATGGAAGAATAAACATCTTATCAAAAGCAAAAGATTACAAAATTAGAGAAACATAAAAGACTCAAAAATTGACCTTGAAAACAGAATTTGGAAACAATCTGTGAATTATTGGTTTTCAAGAAAACAATAGTGAAATGAAACACATGAATATTATATTTCAGGATCATAAAAGAAAGTGATGAGGATTTTTTCTTTAAAATACAGTTAGAAAGAATATATAGGAAATGCACAGAGATAAAATGATATTCAGTTCATACTGAAAATATACTCTACAAATTCAAGACCTTCAAATTTAAACAAAAATTGCAAATGGACAGGAAAATATTCATCATATGTCAAGAAAAAACTTCCAGAATCATTTTAACTCTGACTATAATAAATCAAAGAAATAACCATAGTATTATATTAAAAAAAGAAAGGTATATTGGCTTACATTTTCAAATGACATATGCTGCATTAATTTTTAAAAATTAAATTTTCAGAAAAGGCTATCAAACTGAATCATTTATTCAAGAAAACATTCTACTTGTAATGTAGGAGATTCCATTTATGGCCATTTAGTTCTCTTCTAAATCTCAAATTATAGAATTCTGTAAAACCAGAGGGATTTAGGAAATGTCATGCAAATAAACCAAATAAAATAATTTAAAGATAAATAAGTATCTTAAGAATGAAAAGATCAATTAATTTGATGGTACAGTAGGTAACATGCTAGTCCTGGAGTCAGAAAGATGTCTTCATATTCTGTCTGCTGCTTATTTTATCACCCAGGACAAATTACTTAACTTTAGTTTACCTCAGTTTCCCCATTTTTAAAACCGCTATAATAGAAACATCCTATTTCCCAGAATTGTTGTCAGGATAAAGTTTGATGATTTTATAAAGGATTTGGCAAGCATTGAAGCACTGTTTAAATGTGAGACTAACAAACTCTTTTTGAATTCTTGCTTTTCTGAGGGTCAGTGAGAGAGAGAATATTTGTAGGTGAAAGCCATACACAGAGATCATACAAACTATATAAAATTTTGTGGAGAAAGGGAATAGCAAAAATATACAATCAAGTATATAGAATAAAACAGATAAAGGTCATTTAAATAAACAGCTGAGGACATGGGTAGGGAATATGTGAAATCCTAGATTATACTAAGATTTGGGCTAATCAAGGAGGAGGAGGATACTAATGCCCTTTAATAGTCTTAGCTATCTAATAAGAGGAATTTTTTAAAAGAAGATTTATGTATAAAATGCAGAAAAGGAAAATGATAATTATAGAGTTAGAAAAACATAGGGAAATAAAGAAACTTAGAGTCATATGCTTGGAGATCAATTCATTTAATAAATCATAAAACCAATAAATAATTATAAAGAGGTTGAGTGGAAATATATATGAATGTAGTTAAGTCAAAGTTTTAAAGAAAAATATGTAAATACATATTAACAAAGGGGCCAAAGAGGCTAACAGAATGAAAATCCAATGAAAACAGAAAAATATTAAAAAACAGATACATGAAAAGAAAAAATAAAACTCAAGAAAAATAAAATTGATAACTGGTAAGAGTAAAATTCTCTGAAGTTCTTAATTTATAGTACATTAGATAAATTAAAAGAGCAGGATGGAAAAAGAAAAGGTACCAGCCACATGTGGCCAGCTGTTCCCTTTACAAGCTTCCTTCCCTAGTCCGCTGGACTAGCTTCTTAGTCAAACCTATGCAGAGGGGCTCCCCTAGTCAGTACTCATAGCAGTGTTTTCTTAGTGACTCCTCTCATTTCCACAAAAAAAAGCTTTCTTCCTTTCCTCACTGCAAACGTATAACTTTTCTGGTGTCACACATCCCCTCAAATGGCCCAAATCTTTATTAATTAAAAGATACACTTATCCAAACAATCCTGAGGTTTTGTCATACCTTGCCAATGGGATTTGGGCATTTCCACACTATATGGGGATGAATAGCTCCCACCAAAGCATGAGCTAATCAACCCAGAGTCAGAGCCAGGGGGCCAGAATTAGAGTGAGCATGGGGCAATCTCTAGGTTCTTGGCAGCTGGCTAAGACCACCAGGGACTTACCCCTGAGAGCAGCTAGACTTGGGACCCCAGGAGGCTGAAGATCAGGGACCTTGGGTTCTGAGATAGAACAGAGAGGGGTGGCACACAGTAGAAGCCACGAAGACTGGAAAAGTAGCCTCAGGCAAAAACTGCTCTGTAGCTCCATACCCAGAGAGCCTGCCCTCCTCACTCAGACTTCTGACTGAGAAGGAAAAAATAGCATAGTGATGGCCAACAATGTCCAAGAAACCACCAAAAAGAACAAGAGAAAGGCACTGACCCTGGATAATTTTTACGGAGAAAAATACAGACCATAGAGGAGAGAGAGCAGAGGAGGACAAACAAGTAAACATATCCAAACCTTCCAAAAAAAATGGAAATTGGTCACAAGCCCTTGAAGAGTTAAAATCTGAGATCATGAAAAAGGTGGAAGAGATTTGAGAAGAAAAGTGGGAAATAGTTAAAAAAGAAAGTAACAGTTTAGAAGACAGAAACTCCCATTTGGAGAAAGAAGCCCAGAAAGCAAATAAAATGATAAGCAAATTGGAGACCAAAATTTAAAAAGCTAGAAACCATGAAAAACAAGATAGATCAAAAAGGAAAATCAAAAGATTATAACTGAATTGCAGTCTCAAAAGAATAGGGGTTCAGACTAGTGTTAAATTGTTAAATAGATATATATGTTACATATTTATCAATATTTATAAGTATATATAATATAAATAAATTGCAAATTATTCAGAACTACTTGTGAGAAATATTTTGACCCCTACCACATTTTAGGAGACTCATGCCCATCTTAAATCACTAATTTTATCTCTATGTTTAGTTTTACTCAGTGTTATCTAGTTTAATTTGATTCCATAGAGATGTCGATTACTTATTATTAACAAATAATAATCAGAAGCAACATTGTAATTCATAATTAAATAGTTTCTTAAAGTTTTTCCTGCCATAGAACTTTATGTTGAACTCTAAGTTAACAGCCTAGTTTGAAGGGAAACTCCACCCATATGTCACAATCCTCAGTGGAAAGACCCACAGCATATCAAGAATGGAAAAAAAAAAAAAAAGCAACAAGCTTCTACCCAGTGTTGTTTCCCTTGTGGCCCTTGTTTGGCAAGATCAACTACATAAATAAGAAAGTAAAGTGGCTCTGTTAATGCAGGTTATTATATGTCCACCTTCTGTTTAGTAGCAGTGTGACCAGGGTGACATATCAAGAATTTGGAGTCCTCCCATGGGATCACTCCCTGTTGCCTGAATTGAGCAGGTACATAAGGAGAGGGAATACAAACTATACTCAAGGGAAGGAAGGGGTCTCAGATCATGAAGAAGGTTTGGGATCCAATCTATTATAGAGAGAGGGCCTGCTCCCTCTAATAAATAGTTATTGGCTCAGAACTCTGCCTCAGTTGTTTTATCAGAGATTGGACGAATTTCTGGTGTCACACATCCCCACAAATGCCCCAAATCTCTATTAATTAAAAGATACACAGGGGGCAGCTGGGTAGCTCAGTGGATTGAGAGTCAGGCCTAGAGACGGGAGGTCCTCGGTTCAAATCTGGCCTCAGACACTTCCCAGCTGTGTGACCCTGGGCAAGTCACTTGACCCCCATTGCCCACCCTTACCACTCTTCCACCTAGGAGCCAATACACAGAAATTAAGGGTTAAAAAATGTTAAAAAAAAAAAGATACACAAATCCAAACAATCCTGAGGTTTTATCTCACACCTTGCCAATGGGAAAAAATGATAAAAATTGTAATACTCAATGTTGAAGTCATTATGGAATGATTGACATACTAATGGATACGTTTTTGGTAGAACTATGAAATGATATAACTGTTCTGGAAAGTGATTTGTAATTATGAGAATGAAGTGACTAAGATTCCCACATCATTTGAACCAGACTTTCCATTACTGAGCTTATACTTTAAGAAAACTGTTGATATGAATTGAACCAAGTTTCCATATATAGTACATCAAAATATTTATAGCAGCATTTTTTGTGTTAGGAACTGAAAATGAAGTAGATTCCCATTAATTGAGAAATCACTAAAAGAAATGTCGCACATAAATGTGAGAAGATATTACTGTGCTATAAGAAATGATGTATATGATGAATACTGAGAAGTGGAGAAATGTCTAAATGAATTGATGTAAAGTAAAATAAGCTGAGACAAGAAAATAACATACATGCTGACTCCAAAAATGTAAAGGGAAAGAACAATACACCAAAAATGAAAAGTGAATTAACAACGTTATAAAGATCAATCATGACTTAAATGAAGAGGTATGGAAAGACATCCTCCTCAACCTACTTCTTTGAGGAAGCGACACATTCACAGTTATTCCACATTGTATAGGCTTTCAAATTTTTCAATAAATGTGTCTGCTGTGATAATTTTTACTCTCTCTCTCCATATATGTATATGTAATGCATATTATATATACTTTTTGTATTAGATGGACTTTCTGAGAGGGGGGAAGATAATGGGGAGAACTCTAATGCTTTAAAAAACAAAAGCCTTCAATAAAAGCTTATTTTTTTTAAAGTTGTTCAATGACAGGATACTGACAAACATTTTTTTTTTCTTTTTGGCAGCTTAGAGACCATTTCTTAAAGTTTAATCTAAAAGTTCCATTGCCAATACTAGAGAAAGCTAAAAATCTAGGTGCATTTGATGTGAAATGGTTTGGATCAGAAATAGCAAAGCAGTCTAATGAAAAATGCATTTGAAGGGGCAGCTGGGTAGCTCAGTGGATTGAAAGTCAGGCCTAGAGATGGGAGGTCCTAGGTTCAAATCCAGCCTCAGATACTTCCCAGCTGTGTGACCCTGGACAAGTCACTTGACCCCAATGCCCACCCTTACCACTCTTCCACCAAGGAGCCAATACACAGAAGTTAAGGGTTTAAAAAAAAAAGAAAGAAAAATGCATTTGAATCTTTTTGTGGGTTCTTTCATTCACCACTTTGGGGCAAGAATGTTGAGGTAATTTCACTATTTGTCAATGGAGATACTCCTTAGCTTCACTTCCCTTTTAGCCCTCCACGAAATTGGAAAATAAGAGCAATTTCTATTTTGTGTCATTTAACTTTTCATTTAGTTCTACCAGTGACTGACTATACTTCCCTAGCACTCATTCTCCCATGTCCCTGTTATCAGGATCAGGAAGAAATAGAATCTTCTCAATCCAAAGGAAAACAACTCAAAAACAATGCTTTAAACTTTTCTACTCTATGTTTAACAATGCATTTCAGGGGCAGAGAAATCTTGGAAACGGGGATGAACAATGATGATGTAAGAACCGAAACCAGGAAAATGAGGTGTTGAGATGGAACACACCACTAAGTGACTGTCTCCTGATCTGAGCATTCATATATTTAGAGGATATACATTCAGAATAATTGAAATAAGCAAGTACGATTAAAATGAAAAATTTGGAAGGGAGAAAAATAGAAGATTTTCTTCCCCATGTTGAGTGTATTACTGCTCCCTGACAACTCAAAAGGAAGAATTGAGTAGTTAAAAATGCTTTATTGTGCATAATTACCTCACCATTATTTTCAGACTCATGAGATCATAGAGCTGGAAAAGAAGTTATAATCAGTCATTTATCCAACAAGCAATTTTTTGAGTACCTAATATGTGTCAAGCACTATCTTTGATATTTAGACTATACAGAGACTAAAATGGAGACCTCTTAGTTCTCCAAGATCTTACATTATAATGTCTAACTCCCTAATGATATAGCTGGGGAAACAGAGACTCCAAAAAGAGTCTTAAACAAGGTCACACATTAGCAGAGTCTAACAGGTTAAGAATGAATATCTTTTAAAGGAATAAAATACTTACTATAATAATAAACATATATTATATGATATAAATAGTTAATATAATGACATATATAACATAATAAACATACATATTTAATAGAAATTTACTATTTAGTATTCTATTCAAAATTCATACATCAAGAAGCTCAATATCTTATAATAAACAAGAATATAATTATATCCTATAAAGACAAATGAGAACATTAGCTATTTTGCCAGTTGGAGAGAAATGACACAATATGCCACCATGTTACTTCCTTTTAAAACCAGCACCTTGGGGGGCAGCTGGGTAGCTCAGTGGATTGAGAGCCAGGCATAGAGATGGGAGGTCCTAGGTTCAAATCCAGCCTCAGAGACTTCCCAGCTGTGTGACCCTGGGCAAGTCACTTGACCCCCATTGCCCATCCTTACCACTCTTCCGCCTAAGCCAATACACAGAAGTTAAGGGTTTAAAAAAAAAAAAAAACAGCACCTTAATAAAGACAAGTTTTCAAGTAGTTATGTGGCAAATACAATTATTGACTTTGTAATGAAGTACAACAATGACTATTATTTATGTTTTTTTAAAAATGTAAGAAGATTTGCAGCCAAAATCAAATCAAAAATAATTTTACGGTTACTAAAGATTTTAAAAGGAATAACTGCAATTCATAAAAATCAGTTCTGTCAAGTGCTAATTTGTACAAATAATTTGGAGTTGCTCTACTAAAACAAATTTCAGAATACTTCACATATTTTTTATTTAACCTTCAATAAAAATTTTTTTAAATTAACATAGGAATTAGAGGTATTATTATTATTTATATCTTAAGGATATAGAAATTTAGGATGAGGGGAATGAAATTACCCATGGTCAAATATTTCTGTAGAGGCAGGTCTTCTTGAACCAAAGTTTAGAATTTTAAATATTGTGTTTTATTGTTCCTCAAAAAAAAATCATGGATTGAAATACAAAAAAGATATTCTCAAACCTATACATCTGTATTTTGAAAGAATATGGGTTGTTCATGTAGTTCTGTAAGTAAACCAGGCCTTTTTCTTTGATTTGACTGCTTTAGAGGCTTCGAGTTTATACCATCTATGATTTCACTGAAAGAAGGAACTCTAAATCAAGAATTGTAAATGATAATGGAGTTTGACATCATCTCTGCAAATTATGTTATTAAAGAGTTACATGTACATTGAATATTTAACGAACTTGCCCAGTTCACGTATCTATACTATGTCAATGTTAATATTTCTCCTGAGGTCTTGTCTATAGCAAGGTCATTAACATAGCTTTGAAGATTTAATGTAAATAATTTAAATTGAAATAGAAGAAAGAAAACCATGTATCCATCAACATTAAGTAATAGTGAGCATTTTTTCTTATGATTACATTATAAGATTTTATCCTCTACTCCATAATTGATTAAAATATTGGCTTAATTAGAATGCATCATCTGGGACACAATTCTTTTGAACATGTATATTTCAGACAATTTACTCTACTTTTATGGTCTCTTTTTCCACAATTCATCAAAAATCTCAAGACTACACAAATATTTTTACTTTGATTAGTCAACCAAAGAACATAATTAGCTCAAATAAATATCTTTATATTTAATTTTTAAAAATAATAATAGAACATTTCCTTAATAAATCTGAGCTTCTTTGTTCCAGAAATAAATACGCTTTTAATTGTATGTTAATACCCATCTAGGAGACTCATTTTGTGTGGTATATAAATAAGTAACATGTGACCAGAGCACATATAGGTATGGACAAAACTTAACTTCAGTGCTTCAGGGCCACCAATGTCTTCTGATGATACCATACTTCCATCGTTTGTGGACATTGCTCCTACCATTCTTAAAAGATTGCTGTTGTATGATGGCTTTCTGGTAATCTTTTCATATGTTTCCATTGATATTTTTATGATCAAACTTCTTCAGCTGCCTATTCCTGAATTTCACCTCTTCAGAGAATCTACTGGTCTTCTTGACTCTTGTCTGCTAGGATCTATGAAATAGAAAGTCTCTTGCTAATAAAGGCAGGCTGTCAACACTTTAGACATAGGTAGAACTATCAGTCAGTAAGAGTTAAAAACCAAGCAGAATGATCTGGCTCAATTTTAGACTTAATTCTTTCTACTAGAAAGATGCAGCTTTTGTCTGAGGCTTTTCTGTTATTTAGCATTATACTGCCATTGTAATTCTTGTCTAAATTCTGATGGCCAAACTGAATACTTTCAGAAACACTTCAAGTTCTATCAAACAAACTATAAAGGGCAGTTTGGGTTCATTGTTCCTTGGTTTCATTTGGTCTTTCATAAAAATGAAAGTGAAGGGAAAAGGAAGTAATAAAACCTCCATCATGCCCATTGGTGTCATTTTGCCTTTAGCTCTTTTTTTGTTGTTACAAATTTCAATCTTGAATATATGCTTTTGGGCAGGAAAAAATTTCCTGGCTTTAAGCCATCCAATAGATAATTTCCATTGTAAGAAGTAAAGAATTCTCTGGTCCATATTTCTGAGCTGAAGATTCAAAATTTAACTAGAGTAAATAAAAGCTGGAGGTCTCAACATATCCAGCCTGTGGTAAAGACCTCTTGTGGTTGTTCACAATTGTTTTTTTTTTTAAATAGGCTTTTGACAGTTGATACAAATCATTGGTTAAGAAAAACCTGCATACTCAAAGTATGTTTGCTAATAGTTGCTGAATTTTATTACAAGGTCTAAGCATTTTATTGGTCCTGTCACTAATATTCTCAGACAATATTTAGGAAGAGATTTTTTTGATCTCATAACAGACACTAACTCACAAGAAGAGACTTAAAAATGCTTCTTGTTGAATCATAAAATCTGAGAATTATACTATTAACAAACATTCCTAAGAAAGAAAATATTAGTAATAAATTCCTACTTCTACACCTGACTATATGATTGATTTTGTTGTCTTTATCACAAATCAGGAAATAGGAAAGATGTCACTTAACATAAAAAGATTTATAGCAGGAGCTCTTAAGATAATTCTCCTTATCTATCACAGTTTTAATTAACAACTGGACTTAGCCTATCTAACATTCTAGTTATATATACTACTTAAAGTAATATATAAAGATGAATTAGTTTTATACTAAATGATATAAAAATAAATTAATTGAAATTAATGCAAGTTAAGCTCTTTGCCATCAAAAAGACTTCTGGATATATAACAGAAGATAAATAGTGTGCTATAAGAGTCAATTCTCAAATGAATATTATGTCTGACTGCCATATAGTTATTGTAAAAGAGGTTATGTCTATCAAAACTAATAAAAATGACTTTTGAAAGTGGCATTTAAAATGCCTTTTAAATAACACTCAAAAAGGATTAGGAAATAGAAATTATAGGATGAATTATTGTTCTTTATTGTATTTCAAGTCACACAGTTTTTTCCTCTTTCCTGTGTGTCCTAAATTAGCTTTTTAAAGGGTTTCTGAATATTGTTCAAAGGCAGTAATGGGAATGATTTATTTCAAAGTTGTAACCTTTACTAGTGTGACCTGAAGTGTAGTAATCTTGTGATCCATTAAACAAAGTGAATCAAATGTTTTGTGATTTGTCAGATTCAATGGCTTGTTAAGAAATGTTTTCTCCAAAAAGGAAATTATGGGGGTAAATAGCAAAAATAGGAGAGAGATAGTTACAAAACAAATACCTTCCCTAAAGCACATGAGTATTGAAGACCAAGAAGTTGACTGATGACAAGCTGACAGAGCTCAAAACAAAAAGAATGTCAGTGTGATAATGTGACCTTTTTTTGTCTACTTGACATAAGAACTGAAATTTTATTTTATGAATTTTATTATCATTCCACTATAGCATCATTTAGTAATATTATCAACCTTAATTTTTTCTGGTATGACATAAACTATTTATATCAAAATATGATACAACTTTCATCCCAATTACAAATCTTACATAATTCATAGTAGTATTAATGACTATTTTTTTGAGTTTAACTTTTAACACTTTCTAATTGTCATGTGAATAAGTATTTATGTGTATGTGTGACATGAAGGTATTTCTTCAATTTTTTCTTATTTCTAAAGCAATTTACATCCCTAGACTCCTTTATCTAATGTTGATATGGTACAGCATATTTTGTTATTCAAGCTTTGAGTATAGATATTGATTCATTCATTCTTTCCACAAATATTTACAGAGTGCCTACTCTGCTCAAGGTACCATGCTAGAAATTATATTTATAATTTAAAACTACATATATAGTATCTGAACATACTTTTAAATACATGTTTGTATGTATAAATATATTTAAATATATAGATACATCATGCTCATAAATCTCATAAATATCTGACATTTATAACTTAAAATCTCTGGACATCATTAATTTCTTCTTCTGTAAAATTAGAAGTTAGATTTGATTACTTCCATGATCTGGCCAGCTTTAATTCTATGACCTGATGAAATTCTGATCAGAACATCACTAAGAGTCATTTCAGCATTGGGGTTTTATGTCAGCATATAGTGTCGAGTGAAAAGAAATTTGGTTTGTAGTTAAAGAACCTGGGTTCAAACTCTGATACCTATAAGAATTTGAGATTCCTAATCTCAAATGTTTGTGCGCTTATAATTTTGAAATGCTATATTACAGAATGTCTACACTTGGTCTATTTTTTCCATTGATTAACAAATCACTAATCCATTTCAAAAGAATTTTACATCAAAAATGTATATAACTTCACTGAATTGTATTGTCTTGTATGCAAAAGAAATGTATTTAAACAAATAAACAAAAATATTACTTAAGGGGTGTGACCAGATGATCTTTAAAGTATACCTCTTAGCAGAAGCTCCTTTTGAAAACCTCTTGATTTTTTATAACTACTGTTAGGTTTTTGGAAGGAAGTTTATGACATCATTCTGTTCAAAACATCATAATAATTTCTAAAGGGAAATCATTTGGGAAAATTTTATAATAGAATCCACCTCTCTGGGTATGAGCTTTTTGCCAATAAAATGATGGAATTGGAATAGAAAATGATCTTTTCCAAGATATGTTTTTAATCCAGAAATCAAGTTTTGACTTTGCATTGTTCCATTGCATCATTCCATTGTTCTTCATTCTGCTTTAACTTGAACTCTTTTCTTAATGATGACATCAGCTCAACTAATTTTCAATTTCTATGTTTGTGGAAATTCAATCCAGTGTTAGTAAATGAGTATTGTGATAATGGAAAGGATTTGTTTGTTTGATTTTATTCCTATGAGCCATATAGTTGGGATAATATTTAAAGAGAGGAAGAAAGAAGATGAGAGAAAACTGGAAAGATAAGAAAACTGAATCAGAGATTGACTCATCAAGAGTGACATACAAATATTTAGTCTCTGAAATAGGATTTGAACTTAAGGTTTCCTGAATTCAAGTACAACAATCTTTTCTATCGGTCACCTTGCTGAATTAACAAAAATAAATAAACCTACAACTTAAATAAATAGCAGTCAAAACACAAAAATGTCTACATTCTTTATGGATGATATTTTAAAATACTTAATAATGTTTGTAGGTGCCCTGAATATGAATAGGTTTTTACATTTCACTTTGATTCTGCACTGTCCAAACAATTTCCTCTGATTCTATGTCTACGATAAGTCAAGCCAGACCTTAGGATCATCTGTTTTTGGTTGGTCATTTTCTTTTCTAAAAAATGCTATCATGGATGTAGGAATGATACTCCCCACACAGACTGGGGAAACAGAATCTCCAAAACTCTTGAAATCATGAGGTTCTCTCTAAACCTAGATGTGGTCATGGACATGTCAGAATTAATATATAGACACCAGTGCTAAGGGAAGAAGAACAAAATAGAACAGGTGTCTAGTCAGACACCATGTATAACCTACTGAATATTAAGATTCAGGACACAAAAATGTCAAAGACAATCCCTGCTCTTAATAAGCTTATAGTCTAATATGGAAGGAAGATAGGAAGGAAGGAAAGAAGGAAGAAAGAAAAGAAGGAAAAGTAGAAGAAAGGAAGAAAGGAAGTGAGGAAAGACTTAAGTGCTCACTCTTGGCCAGGTTCTATGCTAAGCACTTTACAAACATTATCTAATTTGATATTTGCAGTAAAACTTGTAGATGAGTATCATAATTACCAAGCTGAGGCAAATAGAGGCAGAGTGATTTGCCTTGGGCCACAGAATATCAGGCTCAAGTAGGCTGGACATGTTTTAGTCACAGTGGTTTGTATTGTACATGCAGCTAAAACGGCATTTGAAGTCAGATCCTTTGACTCCAGTCAATGCTTTTTTCATTCAATTCCGGTTTGTATTTGGGAGCATGCATTTAGGCTTCATATACTTGTATTTGGAATATTTAGGTCTGAAAAATAAATAACACATTCCTAGTTTTCAAAAATAATGTTCATTAAAAATATTGGAAAAATTCCTTAATCTATGAAATACCTTAAAAAATATGTGAATGACTTTTTTGAATTTTGAATTATATATTGTAATAGAAGACAGAGCAACAGAAACAAAATATACTTTTTTGTTATTGACATTTTCTATCACTGATTTTGTTGGGAGTAAATTACTGCAATAGGATGGTGAATGAGGCATTATCATCTTTTTTTTTTTTTTTCTCAAAGAGTAGCTTAAAAAGTACTATAGGGGAAATTTAGCCTATTAAGGGTCCAATATTGAATAAAATATACAAAAAGACACTTCCTTCAAACAAAGGCTGACTGTTCTAAAACTTACCAGACAGGTTGATATACATACGAATTAGATATCTGCTTTACTGGAAATAAAAAGAAGAGACATTTTTTTTTCTTGGTGTACAAAGAGGTAAGCCTAAACATGATATATATATAGCATATTATATGAACAATTTCCCACAATTTATAATAATTTAAACATATGAATAAATAAATATATGTATGCTCATATGAATATAAGTAATATGTGTATACATAATAGATTATATGTAAGTATGCATATATATAAATATATCACATATACTCCAAAAGGAGACTGAATGGATACATACATATCCATTATACATATATCTATAGTTAAATTGTAAACATTTGCAATCATACATATATGCATATCTAAGTTTATATGTAATAAAATGTAATATATATTCTATAATTAAAATGTAAATAATAATATCATATATCATCTACAGATCTTCTACCATTTTCCCAGTACTATCACTGTCTCCTTTTAGAATATAAAAGGACACAGTCAAAACAGGATTATACAGCATTTGTAATGTTTCTCATTATTCCATATACCTATCCCAGGAGCTCTCTTTTAGTATTGCTTTCCCTGTTCTTCCCCATTAGTGTTGAGACTAGTATTACCTTCAGATACAAAAATATAACAAACATAGAATTTTGCACTTTTCCCAGGGAATATTAGGCACCTAAGATCTATTGCTAATTCAATTCTCTTTTTAACCACTAGAAAAGGGAAATATCAGATCCTGAAATGCCACTAAACAGACAGATATTCTTGAAAGCCAGGGAAGTAAATAAATGAAAAAAAATGAAAAGGGACAAATAAATCCTTGGTGTCTATAAGCCCCAGCTGAGCTCCTTCCCCAGTTCCCACTGACTTCAGCACACAGAAACTTACAGCCACTTGGAGAGCTTTCAATCCATACTGGGCAGGGCTTCAATCATGTGGGATCTCAAAGGATTTCAGATCAGTTCTATTTTTCGTTTCTTGACTGTGTTGGTGGCTGAGGAAAAGAGAGCTTAGAAAATGTGTTTGCAGTTTACAGAGCAAAGGAGGGAGGGAGGGAAGAAAGGAAGAAGAGTCAGTGCTCATTATCAAGCCTTCAAGGGCCTGATGTTTAGAGCCATGAACCTCTGAAAATATTTGAAAAACTGAGTACTATGGAGCACCAGGGAAAGAACTGACTACAGGTCTGGTAAGGGATTGTTTGAAAAGACTTCACTTGTAGGGCAATTTACAAATGTCACCACTCTGAGTACCCTTCTTGCTCCAGTTTACCACTGGGCTGTTGTTATTAGTGGATTGTATTTCTTTTTATCAATTAAACAGGTAAATTTCTATCTGGGGAGCTTCCATTAAAGTGGTACAACTGTAGATGGCATTTTCCCAGCTCATTTATTCTGATCAAAAGAGCCAAAGGAACTAGAACAAGGCTGCCACCAAGTGGGCCAGCCACAACAAAGGGAAGAGAAACTGAACTGAGGAAGGATTTGAGCCAATAGGCTGTTTTCAGAGTGGCTCAAATTGTTACTGATTTATAGAGAAAGAAAAAAGCCCCAGCAACTGGCATGAGAGTGTATTAACACATGAGAAGGTCTGTGGAAGCAGAAAGTTAAATGGGGGCATGTCTGCCAAGTGTACACCAAAGTAAGGCTTTCCAAATTGCCCTTTTTTTGGTGAAGATTATGGAGTTTTAAATAAGCTCATCCAGAAAGGGGGAATATGGAATCATTATTTTTGTTTTTATACTTAAAGCTTAGTCCTGTAGACTGAATGTTTTCATTGAAAAAACTCTGAAAGAGAATTCTCAGATGAAGAATCTGACTTGGGTAAAGGAGAGTAGTGACAATGTTGGGAGGGAAGATTCCAAGTTGGGAAAAATTAATATTAACTTGTTACCTTTTTTTTTTTGGTCCCCAAAACAAACTTTTGATTTTAAGCCAAAAAAAAAAAACAGTTTCCTCTTAAGACTGAATTTATGAACTGGCTTCTCCTTCTGCAACACTCCCACTTGCACCCCAGCCTGAAGCAGAGGGGAGACAATTTCTTTGTTGCTTCTTATCTTAATTGAGGTCTGAGTCCTCCAATTAGAAAGACTCAGGGAGGAACTATCTTGAACAAAAATTAATGGAAGGGACAGGAAACTGGCTCTTTTTTTCCTGGAACCAGGGACTCAAGCACAGTCTGACTTTAGGATGGTTCACCCTGCTTGGGAAGGTGGCTGGTTCATGCTTTTCTCTCTCTTTTATTGGTCCAGTTTTTATTATTTAATAAATAATTACAAAATTAAGATATGGTCCCCAGAGAATTTTAATCGTAATAAAATCACTCTTCAACCACCATAAATTTCTTCTCCCCTATTTAAAGTGTGTTAGCTTTAACTACAACTGCCTATGTGATGTTTATGATATAGATAGTAATAAATTATTCTGTGCAATAAGATGATATCCAAAAGTAGAACAATTTTCCAGGCTCAACAATGTTATATATAAATTGTTAATATATGCATGGTACATATAGTATAAAATATGCATATATTAATATATATTTGCATAATATAGTTATACATTTTATTTATATAATCTAAAATATATAATTAAATATAAGGTGATATATAAATTATATGTATTTACATACATATATATGTAATGATTCATTCTCTTTAGATAAGTAAAAAATATCTTTGCTTTATCAGAACCTGGAAAAAAGTAAAATTAAACACTGAAAGTCTCAACTGCCAAATCTACTGCTTACTTTACTGGGCAAAGCCAAAGAAACCATCAAATGTTACCTTAAAAGAATAAACTTTCTTAAAACTAGTTTATAAAATATTACTCTCTACATTATAACCTACTCAAGTATTAGTTTTTTTTAAAAAACCTAGTGAAATGTAGGAAAATATTAGAAAGTGCTACACAAGGATTCAGGAACTGAGAGATTTCTTAACTAGGAGGAAAATGTCATATTTTATAGTGACTGACAGGTTCTGCCACCTAAGATGAATACTTTTAGACACCTGAGATCTGGCATCCAAAAAATGACGTAGGTATTTTTTTTTTTATTTTTGTGAAACTTAAGACAAATTGATTATAGCAATGAGTTGGTTGTTCTGGGGCTAGTGATTTTATCCAGATGGAGAACTCCTACTGTGGATTAGCAGATTGCAATTTGTTAAGTGATTTTTTTATTGTGGAAATTTACCCAATATAAAATTATTCCAAACGTCACATTTTTTAGACCAAACCAACCTCTAATTAAACAATTAACTTGAACAATTTCCTCTGGTAATATGAAGGGGGAAATGCTAATCTTAAAGATCATAGATTTAAAGGTGGAAAGAATCCCTCAAATGTTCTATTCCAAACATTTCATTTTACAGATGAGGAAACTGAGGCACCAGAGAAGTTGAATAACTTACTGAAGAACACTCAGGCAGTAATTAGCAGACAAATTTCCAACTCCAAATCCCTATTTCTTTCCAATAACCCACATTGTCTCTACTGTATTTTGTCAAATACATCTGTGTTTGTTTATCTGAAGGGTTGCCTCTGGTCAACTTGGAAAAACACAGAACTACTAAAGTAGTCAACAAAACCAAGTCCATAATAATTAGCCTCTACCCAGAGCCAGGCACCAAAATACTAGATAGAGTCAGCACCCTGAGGATCTGGGTACAGTATCTCTGGGAGGATCAGAGCTTGAGATGATTCTCCAAAGAACAATAGAATTTATATATCTTTCAGGGAATTAAGGACAGGAAAGTATGACTGGCTTTATCATGACTACAGGGAAATATGATGTCCAAGACAGAATTATCTGGGAGAGGTTGATGTTTTACAAGGGATACAAAAGGGAAGGGTCCAGTCCAGAGCTGGGCTACCTGGGAAAGGACTTTGATACAAAGAGAGAAACTACTAAGACAAAAGGGTACTTAACATTTGATTAGGTCTACCAGTCCCACCTAAACTGGGTCCATTAAGTACTTTAGGTCTATTGTTCAGTATTTTTCAAGTGCTTAGAAATGTGTGGGAATAGAGAAAGCAGGAGAAGAGAATGGAATGTTGGTGGCAGAAGGGTTCTGGGGGCCAACATGCCTGTGAAGGGACTGTTGGAACTTTGGGGAAGTTGCTCTTGAACTCTGAGGAGAGACAGCTCAGTGACCCTTCTCTTGGATGGGAATCATCCAAATCCTGAGAAAGTATTTCCTCATTGAGACCTACTTTGACCCTGCATCTATTCCTGATCCCTAAAATCCATGCCTGTTTGGTCTGAATGGAACTAGCAGTTTACCTTAAGGGTTAGCCCAGAGGGTGACTGGATTTAGCCTTCAGCATACCTCTCAACCTGAGCAGCTAACAACTTAGAGACTTTGCTTCATTTACCTAGCCTAGAGTTAGCTAATATAAGGAGAACATCTAGACCAGTGGTTCCCAAACTTTTTTGGCCTACCACCCCCTTTCCAAAAAAAAAATATTACTTAGCTCCCTGGAAATTAATTTTTTTTAATTTTAATAGCAATTAATAGGAAAGATAAATGTACCTGTGGCCATCACCAGCTCCCTGGATCACTGCAGCACCCACCAGGGGGTGGTGGTGCCCACTTTGGGAATCACTGATCTAGAGAGAAAGGATTTTCAAGCTTTTTTTTTTTTCTACTGTGGCCAAGGGCAGAAGACTTTGTCCTTCATTTGGATGATAGTCAGGGACTCCTACTACCCTCTTTTCTGATCCAAAGCAATCATCATACATTTTTTTTTTAATAAACCATCATAAAAGATCAATTGCAGTCAGATTTGGTGTTAAAGGAAGATTTGTTAAGTGGAGGTTATCCTGGATTTGAGATTGTTTCCAGACTGGGTAAAGCAAAATTCCAAGTCATCTGTTCTGATCTCTTTCCTGGGTTAGCTGTCTGTGGCAGAAGAGGGAACCATTGGAGGGCTAGGTTGAGCCAAGTCCTAGCCAAAAGTCTATTCCATCTCCTAAGGAGTTTGTAGTTCCTTCCACCTGTTTATACTGGCCAAAAACTGAGAAGCCTCCATCTTTGTTCTCTGTCACAAAGGGAGATATCCTGTCAGATCAGGTTATGCTAAACCTGAGTCACTCATTACATTCATCATACAGGATCTCCCATTTTCCCTTTTAATAGTCTGAAATGGGTGAGTCTGGGACTTCCCTCCATGAGAGTTATCAGGGGATAGGGGCTGTTATATTGGTTTTAACAGTTATATTTTTGGGAAACTGTATATATCCTAGTGGTCTACAGCAAGCAGGTTTCACCCACACCCACTGACAAGCTTGGGAGGAAGGGAGGGATATGATCTTGCTGAGTACCCCCCTCCCACTAGGCAGTTAGGAAATCAGTTACAAAATGGAGGTTGATCTATTATCTTCTGGGCTCAGTCTGGAAACTAGGAAGGACAAAACTCCTAAAGATATTAACTTTCTCTAAACTATTTCCCCACAGGTTTGAGTAGGAGAAAATAGTAAAAGCTTGATGTCTTGAAGCTTTCAGGCACAGAGGAAAGGACTTGCTTTTGGGGCTACAGCAAGGGGAAGTCAGCTTGAGGAATTGTGAGTATTTCCCTTAATTTAGCCAGATACAACTCCCAAATGATGAAAGGTTTAATGTTATGTGGGGAAGGGAAGGAAGGGAGATTTAACAAGGATATATAAGGTCTGGGAAGCCATAAACTGTTATGTCCAAGCAGCCCCTCCCTCCTGTGGGGAAAGGCATCTTGGTTAGCTATTTAGCTCTCTAACTTTTATAGATAATCTTCTCCT
The DNA here is from genome assembly GCF_016433145.1 of Gracilinanus agilis. Classification (NCBI taxonomy): domain Eukaryota; kingdom Metazoa; phylum Chordata; class Mammalia; order Didelphimorphia; family Didelphidae; genus Gracilinanus; species Gracilinanus agilis. The sequence continues at coordinate 152,414,942 of NC_058135.1, read as the reverse complement.
ATGGTCAAAATAACTAGTTAGAGGTAACTGTGATGTTGATTGAAGGTCTAATCAAGCTGAAACAGGTTGGCAGCAGAGAACTAAAATGGCTTTGTTAAGATTCAAGCCTAAAGCCCTCTAGAGCAACTAATATCTGGGAACAACAAACAGAGTGATCTGCTCACTTCCAAACCCCAGGAATCAACTGCCCTTAACTACCTTAAACTGCCCCCTCACCCAAAGTTCTCAGGGGGCTTGGGGAGGGGGGCCCTGGAATTCTGAGCTGTGGCTTGACCCCCTATCTGCCATTTCAATGTCACAGAACAAAGTCGGTGTCCTCAAAAAATCCAGTTGACACTCTAGTCTTTTGAGTAACAGTCTAAAAATACACAGTATTATATTTCTAATTTTTTTCTTTTTCTTTTTCATGTGGCTACTAGATTCTCAAAATCTGTCTTCAAAATAATAAGAACAATTTTAAAAAATGTCTCTCAGTGCCTGTTCAATAGATTATTCATTGTGAAAACAGTATGTTTATTTGTATTTTTTTGATTCTTAAAACAAATTCACATTTTCACATCCCTTCCCTTTCCCTTTATCTCCAGGCCATCCTTTGTAATGTAAACCAGAAAAAATACAGGACTGCCAAAGTATATTTAATAATAGTCTCTAATCGAGAAAAAACATTAAACTGGGAAGCCACAAAGAACTTTAGTGTTGGGACTTCCACTGAACTAGAGAATACAGTGTGTGTATTTATGTGTGTGTGTGTATTTAAATTTTATTTTTATTTATTTATTTGTTTATTTGTTTATTTTTTGGGGGAGAAGGAGAAGGGCTTATGCTCTGTCATTCACTTGGAATCTGCACTAGCCACACTGACTTGGAGAAGCCTAGATGCAATAGCCAAAGGCTAGGGTACCTGGGGGTAGCCTAGGTACAAAAAGGAGAAACTAAGAAAACAAAAAGATTACTTGAGACTTGATTATATCTGCTAACCCTATCTAAAGTAATCAAGGGGTTCAGAAAGATTTATGGTTCAGTTTGGGACAAGGGTCATCAAAGGGATTTCTTGAAGATAGGCTGTCAGGGACAAGAGTCAGTTTGGAATTTCATAAAACCAGGTTGTCAGTAACAAAGGTCAAAAAACAAAGAAGAAAAAGTATCACCCAGAATAACCAACATATTAAACAGGTCTGAAAGAATCTGTAATATTCTATACATATTAGTCCTGCAATGAAAGGGAGGTATATTTTCTCAGTTCTCCATAACCAAACTTGGATTAAAATCACTCATTATTTAGATTTTTTTATTGTTGTTCTTTTACTTGTATTATTGTAGTCAATGTATATATAATTTTCCTGGTGCTGCTTACTTCTGCATACTTATATATTAAGAAATATTTGGCTTCTAGTATTGTCTATATGATTAGAGAATGTTTAAATATCATAATATATTTAATAGTAGCTGAGCATATTCTCTATTGATGCAGCAGTAATTACAACCTATAGCCATAAGAAGAAACACAATTCTGTTGCAGGCTTAACTTCAGATAACAAAGCCACTCACACAGGCCTCTAGTCACACCAGTGGATTAGGAAACAAAGAAGAAAGTGAATTCTCTAGAGGTATCTGCCATATGGTGTATTCCTGAAAAGAAAGAAAATTGATGCTCTTGCATGAAATTGCCCATTCTTCAAATCAAATGAATAACCAATTGGGGTTTGAGTCATGCAAGTCAAGCAGAAGACTTCCTTCTCAAATACCGACAGCAATGTAAATGTACTTTAACTAGAGCATCCAGAACTCAGAAGCACGAAATCAGTGAACTCAGATGAGAAGCAGGGAGAAGAAAGTTACTAGGTATCTTTTGGTAGTAAAATGACTGAATATTTTCTAACATGAGTCCTCAATGGAAGTTTATGGTATTTTATTCTCCTTCCATTAAGAGACTATAAACTTTGGAGACAGCTCAAGAAGTAAATGATTTTAGAGAGTAAAGCAACCTATTAATTAACTGATTCACATATCAATTAATTGATTTTCAAATCAAAGGTCATCACTATCCTCAGAGCTTAGTATGGACCCTACTAGAGGGCTCTGCAAAGAGACATTCAATAAATATTAACTAATTGAAACACAAGATGGTATCCAATGACACATTGGATAAGTGAGTTAGTCTTTTATTTGGATCCAAATTTGTTTATATTCTATGAAAAAATAATAAAAATAGTTCTTCATTTTGATAGATTTGCTTTTCCCTTTTAATTTTTAATATTGTGGAATGTGTGCTTTATAAATAGCCACCACTCATGCTTCTGGTATCTGGGCCAAGCATGCCATCTAAAAACTTCCAATTTTTGAACTAATTATTCTTGCTAACTAGGTACTAAACACTGTTGTTAGGAACCAAGGAAGGAGAATTAGTGTTATCAGCATTCTCTAAATATCTATGCCAGGAGGCAGAGTCATGGTCATCCTGCCTTGGGTTTTGGTTCTGGAAATCAGCTAATGCAAATCAATAAAAAAATACTTATAATCCCCTATTGTGTATCAGGCATTGTACCAGGCATAAGATATTTAGATAAAAATGAAATTTTGCCTGAAACCTGATGACTTTCATAGTCTCTGCCTTCAAGGGACTTATATTCTAAGGGGAAGAGAGAATATGTACAAAAAGAAGTAAAGTGCACAATAGATAAAAAACTAATGTTAGGTAATTTTGAGATATATATCAACTATTGAAAAGATGGGGAAAGACCAGATATATGCTATCCTGTGAGCAGTGTTAAGAAAATAAATAATTCTGAGATGAAGGTGGTCGTTCATTTAAAGAATTATAGTCAGTTTCCTATTTGTGTGACCCTGGACAAGTCACTTAACCCCCATTGCCTAGCCCTTATCACTCTTCTGTCTTGGAACCAATAGATAGTATTGATTTCAAGATGGAAACTAAGTGTTTAAAAAAAAAAAGAATGATAGTTGCAAGTACTAAATCTTAAAAATCACACAGATGTATTTTGAGTAAATATCATATGACAGAGTGAAAAGAGACCAACATGAATAAATTATGATTTTGTCCATTTATCTTAAATACAAAGGAATATATATGTATATAGTTATAGTTTATATATAGTGATTTCAAATTAACAAAATATATACCCTTCCCTCAAGGAGTTTTGATGTATAAGATTAAGTTAAAAATCCTTTAAGAAAGAAAGATTTTATGATGATTTCAGGAATAAAAAAAGGGAAAGAAGTGGACATTAGCATTCTTTATCCCAGGAAGCTGGTGAAATAGAGGAGGAGAAGAGAAGTTAGGGTATCAAGGGTAAAAAAAATATATATATACCTACTGAGGAGGTCAAGCCCAGAAGTTGCATGGATATGTAAGTGTGAAAATATGGTCCTTGTACTATAGTTGATCTAGGGCACCACAATTACTCTTTTGGGGCCAAGTTGACTATATTTCCCCCCAAAAATGATGAAATTGAGATAAAGAGTTTTGATTGCTTTTAGTTTTGTGAAGTCAAGGCAAGTAAACTACAAATCAATTTAAAGGCAACTCAGACCTTAGCACATAATTGACAGGATGTGAAAAGTTTAAGAAATAGTCCTAGAATGTTTTAATAAGGTAATATCATAATAAAGAGCAAAAATAATTTTCTAACAATCATTGTTGTGATGCAACAGTCAAAAATAGTTGATGCACACTTGGTTAGAATAAGAGGGAAAAGAAAGTTGAAAGTTCCACTGTTCTCTACTCTACTGAGAATTTATCTGTAGTATTCTATTCAGTTCATTTTAGAAAGGGTATGGATTAGCTGCAGAATGCCCCAAAGAACAATTAAGATGATAAAAGACCTCGAATCTATGTCACATGAGGATCAGTTGAAGGAACTGGGTTTATTTCACTTGGAGAAAAGAACTTTCATGAAGGGGCACTTCATAGGTTGTTTCAAGTATTTGAAGGGCTGTCATGAAGAGAGGAAAGTTGCTCTATTTGGCACTATAGAACCAGCAGTGACAAGTGGAAGTTACAAAGAGGGAAAGTTAGACTTCCTGATAAGAGAAACTTCCTAATAATTAGAGGAATTCCAAACTGGAATACCCAAATGTGATGGGTGAATGGATGCCCCACCTCCTCACTCACATCTACATATTCCTCAGAGGACTTTTAAGATGATCCTGGACTATCTTCTGTTAAGATGTAGAGCAGAGATATCAAAGTCAGATAAAAAGAGTCCCTGATGGCTAAAAAAATAGTCTTAGTGAACCACAAATTGACATTGCCTCTGTTGTATCTATCTATCTAGCTCTTTCTCTATATATTTCTTTTGTTAAACATTTCCTAATTATATTTTAATCTATTTTCAGATCACATTCTGGAGTTTTTCAGGGTGCTTATGGCTAGGAGATGGTGAGTTTGACTCCTAGTAGATACTATTATAAATTCCAAGTTTCCAACTTTTCTTCCAACTTTCAGATTCTATGATTTTCTAAAATTGTAATCCCCTATCGTAAATTCTATTTTTTCCCATCCAATATAGTATCCCTTTAGTATCACAGATTTAGGGATGGACCTAAAGAACATATAACCCTGCTTCATTAATAATACAGTTAAAGAAACTGAAACCCAGAAAGGAAAATTGATTTGTATGAGGCTACACAGGTAATAAGTCTCAGAGTCAGAATTTTAATAAGAATTTTCTGGCTCAAAATTCAGTATTTTTTCACTACATCATAGCTGACTACTGGGTTCCCATTAGCTGTGAGGGTCTTTGAGGCCATAGCGAGATAAGTTTGTTATGTCATTAAAAATGATTGAAGGAAGTTGCATTGCAATCACAAAAATCTCTGGTGACTCCCATTCCCAGCCATATTTTGATTATGTCAATTTCAGTCCATATGTTCATTATACATGAACAAAATGAAAATCACTGAGGGCATGGATGAAATGAGAATCAATCAATAAGTATTTACTAAGACCTTTGTGCAGAGTTAAGGAAGATAAAAGAGAGATGAAAGACCTAATGCCTTCCTTTAAAGAGTTTTTCATCTTGTTGATGAATAAATCTCTGAATGTCACTGCCACAGAGCTGTAGTGCTATTTTTTAATAGAGTAACACTAAGAAAATGTATATTCTTAAGAATTTCTAATGTAACAAAGGCTTTCCAGTTTGTTCCACAAGGACTTCTCCAGTGCAATTTCATATACTCTGGATGAAGAGATTAGATCAGATTATCAGGTGGTATAACTTTGGAAAAAAAAGATGGAAGCAAGTAGATGGAGAATTGAATGGAAAGGTGAGTACAATTAATGCCATATCGATTTTAACAAAAATCCCTATGTAGAGTCTTCTGATTTTCGGATTCAATTATGTTGTAAACTTTGTTGAAATGTAACAAGCTTCTATGTTGATATATAATAACACCTATGATGGATAAAATGATTTACTTTGTAAACTCTATAAATCCAGTAAGAAATGTAGGAACTCTTGCCTTTCTCTTGTCATATATTTTGCAGAACTCTTTTTAAGTTCAAATTGGTTAGACAGAAATTAAGCCATGAACAATCCTAAACTGAATTTTTCACATAGAAGGCTGATTTTTCAAATGACAATTTAGATAGAGAATGAATGTTATATTCTATAAACTTTCTTGTTAAGCTCAGTCGTGCATTTTGCTATTTTCATTTCAATTTTATTTTTTTTATATCTAAAGTCACAAAATCTACACACTTTTATCCTTTTTTTTTTAATTTCAGCATCCTATAGAACTTATGGTGAAGGCAGTATGTGAGATGATGTTTTGGCAAACAAGATGGGTCCAGAATTCATAACACATCTTTTGCTAAATTATCAACCTTCTTCCCAAATTGGGTCTCATCGGTGACAGAATTACTGAGAGTCCACTGATTAAAATAATATCCCCCTAGGCCAACCTGACTCCATTTCTGCTAAACAACTCATCAGAGCCAGCTGAATAGGTTCCATATATGGTCATTTCTACTTCCCACTGTTTTGGCTTGAGAGAAAGGAAACAAAGACTTGGCATATCATTTTAGAAAGGTTGATAAACCCTGTTCTCATTTTTGGGAGAACTAAAAATTAAAAATCTTGACATTGAAAATAATTCTGTACATTACACAAAAGTTACATTGTACCAAATGTATAAGATCAGAGAATACAAGAAATTTAGGCCACTTTCATGTGAAAATAAGGGTGGAAATATTTAGTGCACAGGTCATTTTGGAGTTACACATTCTTTAAAAGCAAGTGTACTTTGGGATAGCTATTTGGCTCAATGGATTTGGAGCCAGGCCTAGAGACAAGAGGTTCTGTGTTCAAATTTGACCACAGATACTTCCTAGCTTTGTGACCCAAGACAAGTCACTTAACCCTCATTGTCTAGCCTTTACCACTTTTCTGCCTTGGAAGCAATTCACAGTAATGATTCTAAGATAGAAAAGAAAGTGTTTGTTTGTTTTTTAAAGCAAGTCAACTTATATAAAATATAAAAGTATAAAGTGTTCAGTTAATTGTATTATTTGTCTTAAATGTTCCAGGTGTTCTCTCTATTTAGTTTATTCAGCATCAAGAAGAAAGATAACATAAACTCAAATACTTATTATAGAAACAAAAACTAAGCAATAATCATTGACATTTCTAGATTGCCCTCCCCCTCATCAATTTTTCAGTGCTCAGGATGTGCAAATGAACCTTAATCTGGTAAATTCATTTTAATACTTAAATACATTTAAATAACACATAATAAAAGTAAATACTAAACAGGAATGTGTATATGCTAGGAGAAATGAATCATCGTGCATTCCATATTAATTCAGATTATTCTTTTGATTGTGTATTGTTTTGATAATTGACCTTTATTTAGAGGAATGGACAACTGAAAATTGGAATTGTGTTACATCTTAATTTCATTATGTCCAGTCAGGTCTGGTAGGTAAATTGAAGAATGAATGGGTACAGACTATTTCCCACAGAGTTGCATTTCTCTTTGAGCAGAAATGTAGAAATCTGAAACTATTATTGAGTAAAAATTGTAAATTAACTACCTTTAAAAATTAGCTTTAATAAGAATCAAAAGTTTGGTTTATTATATGTCTACTGCCTGTTTTAGAATAAAAATTCAATCTGCTATTGAAGTCATGTATCTAATTTTCCCTCATTTCTTTGTGAGAGAAACACAATCTACTGATATTAATGTATAGGGCAAATTTTAAGAGATGTGAGGTAAAAGGCTCTTGGGCTCCTAGATTGGCAAAAGGTATTCAATTTACAAACCTTAATTAGGAAAATGGAGGGAAAGGTCAGTGGGGTTTCTTTCTTTATTTTTTAAGTTTTTATTCACCTCCATCCTTTCCCTTACTGCTTTTATTTTTTCAATTTTCTGTTATGTTTCAATATATTATCCTTTAATGCTTCTTCACCATTCACTGCCTGTTAAGAGTATACTATCTCTTGTCACTCACTTTTTCAGGTGGTAACATTGTATCTGTTCAGTTACTGTGATTTGTTCATAAAAATCAATGGATTTATTATCAAAAATAATGTTCTGAATTAAGCATTAACTGCTTATATTAGAAATCAAATTGCTCAGAGATGAAATTGAACCAACTATTAGTACTGCATTTGGTCCAAAAAAGTGAACTCAGTACTGGGATACGACTTTAATTATTACTTTATTTATTATTGTCTCCCCATCTAAAAAATTATCTGACTATAATAAAAGTATTACAATGATAATTTTATATACATATGTATTCTGTCATGTCAACAAATGCTTTTCTTGAGTTGGCATGTAGGGGTATTTTTGTTATTTTACACTATGAAAATCTTCATTATTAATATGTGAAGGATATTTCACTATTTCCAATGGACAGGCAATGTCATCAGTGTAGGAACTCTCATTAATGGGGTAGAGTCCGTCTCATACTTGCCTTTTCAAACACTTGTCCATGTACTCCCCTAAATCCTCTATCCAGAATGTTGGCAAGCTATCCTATATGCTTTGATGCTGTGTTTACTAATGGACCTTAGAACAATTCATTGGTTATCTTTCTCACTATGTGACTGGCCTAACTCTTTTACAACGTTGACATTCTTTATACTGATTTTCTTGCTTAATTATTTATTAGGATTGAGTTCCAGTTCAATCAAGCTCACTATGGGTCTCAACATTGTGATTTGGTTGATCATCAGTTTTAAAACTTTGAATAATATAATATCATTCCACAATGCATAGTCAAACAGCCTTATTGGAAAAATAATGTACAAAAACTCATCATTTTATTTGATCAAATATTTTGGATCATTAAAATCGTTTCATATATTCCTGAAAGAAATTCATCCTATACTACTTTTATAGTACAATTCTTAGCTCATGTCACTGTCCAAATGCAGTGCCTGTCAAAGACATATGTTTCTGATGGGATATTTCTATGAGTTGAGCTTTAGCCATTAGAATTTTACTCTAGGCATGTACCCACCTTATTTTTATTTTTTTACCAATTACACATAATAACAAATTTCCACACAAGTTTTCTTAAGTTATATGATAGAACTTATCTCCCTCCTTCCCTTCCTTCCCTTTCCAGGTGCCGGCAGATGATTTGATTTGGGTTATACATGTATTATTATGCAAAACATACTTTTGGGTCATTCATTTTTTTAATCAAGTTATCTTATGAAAACAAAAACCTAAAACATAGACCTAAATAAACAAGTGAAAAATCATGTGCTTGCATCTGCATTCTTACTCCAAAAGTTCTTTCTCTGGAGATGGATAGCATTCTTTGTCATAAGCCCCTCACTTGCACCCATTTGAACACTGTACAAGTCTTCCCCACCTAAGTGATGCTGACTCTGAGTGGTCAAATCTATGTGTGGGCATGTCTCTGCATATGTGTTTGTGTGTGTGTATGTGTGTGTGTGTTTTCCAGTGGATAGATAGGCAGAATTTTTAAGAGTGATTATGGATCTCCTTCAGGAAGGTCTCCAAATGCAGGAGTAAAAGACTTCTACAGGTCCAGAAAAATCTCAGTGGCAGGACAGTGTCGGCGACATGATTGAGATGAATGAGAGTAATCAGGGTCATGAAGATTGCTCTGGTCAGTTTTTGGGCTGTGTTTATTTTATATGCTTTGAGATCACACATAAAGTTGGCATGAAAATCCATTCTCACCATATATTTTTTCTTAGAGACAATGTGTTAGTGTGTTTGATGTATCTCTTGGATTATAGTGGTGGGAAAGTACAGGCTTTTTCATGGGAGACAATTTTTCCATATTCCATTCATTTTTCTCTTATGTGTAGTGTACCAAATCAGGGAGGGGGGAAACTTGGAGACCATTCTGTCCTGTTTTTGTAGGAACCTGTGTATGGAAGTGAGAGGCCTAAGTTAGGGTTTTTAAATCATTAACATTAACTCACTATTTGCTGGTTTCATGTGAAGTGACTTCTAGGGGAATTTCTCTATCATAATGTATAAAGGTGGGGATTTTCCTAGGAGTTTTTAGGGGGCTTGTTAGGGTCCTAGTAATGGCCTTCCTCTATATGTTCCTAGGGCTAAATAGAGACATTGATTATAATAATTCCAATAAAAGGGAATGTTAGTGAGAAAAGTGTCACATAAGGGAATCTGAATGGAATTACCATCCTTCTGTCACCTACTATGCAGGGTTCCATAACTAGTGTGGGCTGTGTGAACTTCATGAACTTTGATGGCTTCCTGCATCCAAAGATTCCAGGCTTAATGTAATACATACACTATCCATTATGGAAAGCAAATACAAGACCTTTTTCTTTAGAGCAAATTGTTTTAGCTAAGGGTTCTTAGATACATTTCATAGTGTCCATGACCTGGGAGGTAAAATTTTTATCTTCAGTTCAATATAATTGTTTCTAATGCTATGCATTTTTATGCACTTATTTTTCCCTACTTGAGGAGAGGGCTATCAGAAAGTTTCAATGGCAAAAAAAAAGGTAATTATAGATCATTGAATAACAAGAAATTATACCTGGACAGGCATTTAACAATAATCTATTTCAGCCCCACTTCACCTTTCATTTAACAGATGATATAAAGGAAGATTGTCCAAAAGAAATGACATGTTCAAGTTCAAATAGAAGTAAGTGACAAAATTTAAACTTGAATTAATGTATTTAGACTCCATGACTGTCCTACTTGACAGCTGAGCTCTTACTTGATATTTCTATTGAAATGAAAACACCCTGAAAAATTTAACAGTACACTCTATTTAGCAGAATCAATAGATTTATAAACCCAGGAGTCTAAAATTATTTTTTAAAAAATATGACTTGAGCTCTGTCTTCTGATGCATTGACATAAAATATAATTTTGCATCTTTTATTAATGCTTCGTAATCCTATACCAATGATCTTTAATGTAAGTCTCTTTTGTAACAAACAAAAAAGTTAAGAAAAACAAGATCATTTGCTGTTTGGTATAATATACCTGATTTTGCAGCCATAACCTAAAACAGAGAGAAGGTAGACACATCACTGTTTCACCATCTTCTAAAATCAAGATTGGTCTTTAAACTTTATCTGAATTCCATGTTTATTATTGTTTCCACATAAAGTATTTTGCCAATTGCTTTCTTTGATATGACATAATTCATATAAGTTGTCCCATGGTTTTTTTTTTCTTTTTTTTTTTGGCTTCTGCATTCCTCATATTGGCTTCTTACAACATATTTTATTATAATAACATACTAGAATTTCGGCAACCATTCCTCATGTGATTTATATATATGCCAAATAAATAAATAACCTGGCAGTTTTGCAAAATACTGAAACATATTATTTATGTTCAATTAATGCTAAAAGTACAGTGAACACTCATTTTTCTTTGATTATTGAGAAAGCACTTCTGGGTCTTATAAAGTTTCATGGTCATCATTTTGAACACTATCATCATCATCATCATTATTATAGCATTGAAATAGAGGAGGATAATAGAGATTACCAGGTAAAATAAAAATAATACATTTATGAATCACATGATTGTTAGCGAAGCACTTTCCATGGAACAATCTTGTGAATAAGGCAAAGATTAAAATAATAACTTACATGTATATGTATTTTAAAATATTAAAAATGCATGTGTAATGTTATTATTTTAATATTGTTTTATTTGAATAATAAGATAGACCTAATGGAGTTAGTATTATTATGATAACTTTGAAGATGAGATACTTGACCTCAAAATGGCACATAACCTAGGGTCACATTGTTAATAATTGTTTGAGGCAAGATTTAAACTCATATCTTCCTGTCTCCAAGTATTGTATTCTATCCATTTATATTCTTATTTCTTTCCTTTTCTTCCCTTTTTCCTTCCCTTTCTTTTTCTTCTTTCTGCTCCTCTTCCTCATTCTTCTTCCAAAAAGAAAAAGAAAAACCAGCCTCTGATTGGTTAAGAGCTATTTGAGAAGTAGATGAACTATCAGAACCAGTTTTGGGAACCACAGTTAAGTGTGTTCTACCACCAAATCTAATTATTTTCCTACAATAGAATGCTGATTTAAAATGTTGCATGAACAAACTTTCACCATTACTGAAATTTATATCAACACAGAACAGAGGTCAGAGAAAATTCCTTTGTGTTTAGAAGCTTAAATTCTATATTTCTCTGGCCAGATAATTGGTACAGCGGATAGCTTGCAAGGCCTAAAGTTAGGAAGACACCAGCCTTTGAGAATTTACATGAGTGAATAACTAAACTTCTTAGCCTCACTTTCCTCATATGTAAATCAAGGTTATCTACTACTATTCTTTTAAGGATAAAATGAAATAATATTTGTAAAGAGTTTTACAAACCTTAAAAAGAGATATAAATACTTGTTACTAATACTATGAAGCATAAAATATATAAAATACTAATATTGTTTGCCTAGTATTTACCTACATTTAGTCAAACATATCAAACTAATCATAATGTAGTTTAAAGGAAAAAGTATAAATTTTGGAGGTAAATAATATGAGTTAAAATCCTAGCTCTGCCATATTCTATCCACGAATCCTCATAAAAGGGAAAAATGGAAGATTATGGTTGGACTGGATATTTAAAGTTTGGTCGCCAGCAATTGATTACTCAATTCCAAAATAAAAGACCCAAATCAGGATGACTTTTATGGTGGTTTATTTACAATTAAGAAGGTTGAAGGTAGGGAAAATGAGAGAAAGAAACTCTGGCCTAGACTGGAGGTCTGAACCAGGTAGGGCTTCAGAGGCCCCAGCATAGGGGACATGGATTTTAATTAAACAAGGCTTCTAGCCACAAGGTCTTCTCTGAGATGAGAGGCCTCTTGAGGATAGGCCTCTAGAAACACTAAGGGAAAAGGAAAGAGAGTCAGCCTAACTTACCAATGTGACAATTCAAAGGGAAGCAATCTAAGGCCTCCACCCCAGCTCCTCCAAAGCCAAGTTCAAAAGGCAAAAAGTTCCTCACAGGAAGTTATCATCATGTTTAAAAGATGGCAGCTTTCATCACTTCCTGTGTCTACCTCCAGTTTTAATGGACAAATGATAGCCTCAACTTTGTTTGGACTGCCCAGGGGACAGTCACTTGTTTTTGATTTGTTACTTACTATCACATGTGGGTCACAGACCTTCCTCCTAGCCAGTTAATTCTAAGTTGGGTGGGGTGACATTATTCCTGGTGGCTAAAGTCTAAGGAATGAATGAGGGTGATTTAATTCCATTTACACATTTTTAGATATATTATTTCACCTCCCTGAACTTCAGTTTCCTCACCTGTAAAATCAATTGCCTCTCAGGATGTTTCTAGTTCTGAATCTAGGATTTAAAAAAAATAATCTCTTCTGGTTACTAAAAAAGTCATGAGGATTTATTGTATAAAAGAATTTTTGGGGTAATATTGCCTGGAATTTTAAACAATAAACAAAATGAGTCCATTTCCCCAGAGTATAGCATTGTTTATTAATAGTTGCCTGCTACCTATTAATAAAGTATATGTAAATCACACATGCTTCTGTGCAGAAAGACACCAAATGATATTCTTATACCATATTTTATACCAATGGTGTATCTTCTTTCTCTTTGGCCTTGCAGTTCTTCCTTTAGACTTCCCCTATATAAGGATGATATCAAAAATTAAGACTTATTACATTAGTTTAGAGATAAGAAGTAGAAAAGCTGGCCTGAGAAAAATTGGAGTTTGAAACAGATCTGAGACAGAGTGTCAGTTTAAATGTTGACAGTTGTGGGGAAGGTAAAACAGTTTTTGAGTGGCAATTGCTCTAGAGAAGTCGCAGTTGTTCTCCCTGAGTGCTGGGAACAGGTGACATCTTCTTTTCTCTCTCTCCTCACTGTCTGAAGTAGAAGGAAAGGAGGGAAAAACCTGAGGGAGCTAAGTGATTTCCTTTTCCAACTTGGGAAACACTAGTGACTGTCTATTGCTGTTTCATAAATTGTTTTATCTCTGAGAAGACCAAAGAAAGATTTGATCTTTGGTTTGGACTCTGAGTCTGCTAAGGCTCAGAGTCCTAACTTGGTTCTTGCTGAGGCTCAGCCAACTAGCCTTTGTTATTTTTATAATTTAGAGACAAAGTTAAGAATTATATAATTCTTATAAGGATAATAGTGTTAGTTTATTGAAGAATAGGGAACATTTGGGTTAGTCAGATCGGGAAGGATCAGTGAAGCCTGTGGAAACAGGAGAAGTGGTCCCTTGTGGAGCCAGGGAGTTTTATTTGGGTGGAGTTAGAATCCCTTAGAGTTAGAAATCCTTTTATATACTTTTATATCCTTATATTCTCAATAAATAATTTATTTTTGTATAACAAGAGTCTCCTTAGTGTCCTTGCACCTGGCCCTGAAGAGAAGTTCACTTATGAGCTTCATTTCACTTATATATAAACTGAAGATACTTTGTAAGCACAACAGAGTATCTAATCAATTTATATCCATAATCAATTCATTCACCTATTATTTTTATACCTGGTAGTTCCAATTGATGAATATTTTAAAAGAGGAGGTAGTCTTAGGGATCTCAAGTCCTCCCCCATTATTTCCTCATTATGGGGAGGAAAAGATTACTTTGTTTGGGTGAATCCTGACAGATTCACTAAGCTAGGAAGGGAAATATGGCCAAATAGCCCTTTAGAATGCCAGCTTGTTTATGAAACCTAACTTCCTCCAGCAATCCTTTACTAGAAAAAGATAAGTTGTCTTAATCATGTTTTCAGTGGCTCTTTCCCCCATTGTAGATTTGCTCACCCCAAATCTAGAAGGACAAAGGGACTTGTGCTTTCAAATGCATTAGGGAGGGTCCACTTGATTATAGATAGTTTTCTATCCTGCCTTTAATGAAAGACATAAGTTCCAGCCCAGTTAGATGCCTTGCATCCTGAGATTAGTTCTATTAGCTTAAGAACTGAATTCCATGACCTTCAGAGGTCCAGATTTGAGAAAATTAATGGATTCACATAGAAATATTTCTAATAAATTAATACAATCCAACATTTATTTAACACAGACTACTATGATTATCATCAAAGTAAGAGTTCACACTGAGCTCCTACTATGTGCTAGGTACAACTTTAAGAGCTGGTGATACAAAGAAAACCAAAACAACAGCAACAACCCACTTCCCAAAATAGTTACTTTTCTCAAGTCAGAGTCAGTCATTATCCAAGAAACATTTATTGCATGTGTGTTAAATATTGTTCTAAACACCAGGGCACTAGGGATGCAAAAAAGGCAAATTTAAATAAAACCAAAAAAGTTCCTGATGTCAAGGAATTTACTTCTAGTGGGGAAAACAATATGGAAACAAGTATGTATGAACAAGATATAGATGGGATAAACAGGAGATAATCTCAGAGGCAAGCCACTAGCATTAATGGGGGATCAGGGAAAGCTTCTTTTAGGTGGCAGGATTAAACCTGGGACTTAAATGAGGCAAGGTAGGACAGGAGACTGTTATGTTGACAGTTCATAGCATAAGAAAGCTAGACTGCTAAATTTAACATATAATTTCTAATAAAGTGTTCACCCAAATAGCTATTGATTTTATTCCTAAAATTATTTTTGTTGCTGGTATGTAGAACTCTCCCTCAGTTCCTAATCCTATACCAGACCCCCAACATTGGTAAAAGTAAGTAAAAATGGTTTAATGAAAACACTTGCATCACTGGTTCCACTGCTACAGCTTATGAATGAAATTTAGCTTCCATGTTGAAAGAGCAAATTTAATATATATCATTTCAAAGTGTTTAATGGAAAGTAACTAAGTGAACCACCTCACATTCTCCTTCTCATCATCACATTTTGAAAGAAAAAAAGATATCCTTGGAACCTTTTTTCCTTATGGTCATTGACAAAAACCATTCAATAATTAGGCACTTCTAAATTCTGGAATTAGAGTAGACAAAATAATAAAAGCTACTGTAAATAAACTTATCTAGCAGAGCAGAGGGTGAACAAACTCTCTAATCCCTTCAAATGGCTTAATTAAACTTAAAACATTTTTAAATGGCCCTTAAAGCTCAGAACCAAATCATCACTGAGGTCATAAAGGTTAAGGCTAAAGGATGCTTAGTAGCTGATATATATTCACTAAAGAAATGGGAAGCACTATTTCTGAGTAGTAAGTAATGATTTTTATTTAAAATATGATTTCCCAAGTTTATGAGGCACCATGTATGATTTGCAAATAATTTGTAGCCTAGGAAAATTGGAAAGACAAGCAAGAAGGCTTTCATTATGTGTATCATAAAATGAATAATAAAATAAATTACACACTGGTAAATGGATTGTTAACTACTGCAGAAATGTGAGTAACAAAAAAGTTAATCAAGGCACTGGATAAAAGCAAAAGGAGATTAAGCAGAAGATCAGTGCAATTATTAGAGGATAACAAGAGGTAAAAAATACTCTTGGTGCCAGGACTACAGAGCTATTTCCTATTAGAATTGTAATGGAAGAAATATTCAGGAAACATTAAGAATATCTTATAATATTTCACAGCACATTATAACATTTAACACAATAAGCACAGTGCCTATCACACACCAAGCATTTAATAAATGGTTGTTGATTTGACTTGCTAAGAATTATTTAGAAATAATCAATTTAGAAATAAATCAAATGTGACTAAATAAACTAATTTTTTTTTCTAAAGGCCCAAATCCAATTTATTGTAATCCAATAAACATTTAAGTATAATAAAAGCCTTTTACCTGCAACATGGGAATAGAAAGACTAAAATGAAGATAAAGGCAACAGCAACAACCACATATTCCTTCAAGTAACTTACTGCTGAGGGAATCTAAATAATCAGTTAAATATATACAAAACTATAGAAGGAAGAAGAGAAAACTAACAATTATGCAAATCAGGGAAAACTGCCATTGGTTTTTGACCAAAAGCTAAATATTACAGAAAGCTAAAAATTTTAAGTGTTGAGGAGGTAAGGCATTCTAGATGTGAAGAACAGATTTTGCAAAGAAATTGAGGCAGAAGACAGAATGCTGAATAGAAGTGAGGTGGGATGAATAGCAAGTAAGCCAATTTGGCTCTAAGGTAGAATGAATGAAGAGGGGTATTATGAAATAAGGCAATAAAAAGTAAGAGAGTCACAGGCTGAAATGCTCATTCCCATACACTAGTATCTCCCTCCACACATAACAAATACTAAAGAAATTTGTCTCATATAGATTTATAAGTTTAGAGCTGAAAGGGCCATTTATGATACATATTACATATATATATATATATGTATATATATATAGATAGAGTAAATATATATATTTTTGCTTATATATACTTCCTATTTTCTTGTATGTTATATCCCAAGGACAATAAATGATGTTAGTAGTATTGAAAATGATTGTTCATTCTTATTATTTCATTCAACCACAAAATGCAATGTTTATGTACCTATCATAAGTGAAAATCCCCTACTCCCTTTTACTATGGTTAGATTTTAAGTTTTAGCAATAGTATTGAGTTAATCATAATTATAATTCTAAGATAGTTAAATAATGTTAGCATAAGTGATGATTTTAGTATGTGAATTTTGTAATTATTTTAGTATGTGAAAGGGAATTTTTAACTCCCTTTGTTTATCTTAAAACTTAATAAATCAAGTGCTGACTCCTGTCCTATACTTCTCCATACAGTTAGATGAAAAATATGGTGGAAATTTTACTCATTAAAGAAAATTTGATGTTCACTGGGAAATTCATGGTTTTTAAATTTTTTATTTATTTTTGCAAGGATAGAAGGAATAGACAATTACTCCAGTGCCATCAGTAAGTGAAATTTAGAGTCTTAGCTGAACTCTTCTCAGATACTTCTAGCCCCCATATTAAATTTCTAGGATATTTTTACTAAGCCTTCTATATCTGCCTGTAGACATGAAGTGGGATAGCATTAAAGAACATGAAAATTATTGGAAAGAATCTCCCCTTGTTAGAGGAAAAAATGAATCCATAGATCAAGAATTGAGTCCATAACTGTAACTTAACAATCAATCCAACATGTATTTTTTAAGTATCTGTTATTGCATAATGTGTGGTAGAAATAGGTAATGCAAAAATAAAACAAAACAAAATTAATCCTTACTTTTAAGGACCTTATGTTCTACTACAGTTTACCTTCAATTTCCAAGATCTAGGTCTCTCAAATGTCTTTAAATAGTTTATCAGTTATTCTAATTCAACATGTCTAAAACAAAACTTCTATTTTCCAAAGTACATGTTATTCTAATGGTAGAATTCTGATTCTGGAATTCAAACATATGAATATAATTCCTTTCATCTCTTGTCTCACATGTAGAAATTTTCCTTTTTGCCAAATGAAACTCAGCTACATAAAAAAGTGATCTTTTTCCATTATCAGGATATTGCTTCCTCTATAACTTCTACTTCCTTACTAATGTTCAATCACTTCCTATCTACTGAATGTTCCCCTACTGCCTACAATGAAGCTTTTTTCTACTAATCTTCAAAAACCCTAACTTTATCCATCCATCTCCACTAGCTCTGAACCCACATCTCTCCTCCTTTTTGTGTTGAAAAGTTCTTGAGAAAGTTTTCTACAAAAAGTGACTCCACTTCTTTTTTTTCCTCATTTGCTTTATAAATCTCTGCAGTACAGCTTCCCATCTCATTATTCAACTGAAATAACTCTCTCCAAAGCTATTATACACCTCAATTACTAAAACTAATGGTGTTTTCTCAGTCCTCATTCCTTTTGACCTTTCTGAAACTTTTAATACTATAGATGACTTTCATCTCTTTGATATACTTCTATCTAAGGTTTCATTGCACTGTTCTTTCTGAGTTCTTCTACTACCTACTTGATTACACTTTCTCTGACTCCTTTATTATATCTTGATCAATATTTTACATGATGACTATGGGACACAGGGCTCTGTCCTGAGTTCTTATCTTCTCTCTATATATATATATATTATTTCATTTGTTGAACTTATTACTTCAATGAATTCATTTATCATCCTTACATAAATTATTCTTAGATCTTCTTATCCAACCTTGACATCACTATTGGCATCTAGTGTCACATTGCTAAGTACCTATTGGACATATCAAACTTCGTATCTTATAGATATCTTAAATTCAACTTGTTCAAAATGAACTCATCCCTCTCTCCTACTAATAGTCACTTCTTTTGAAGTTCTCTTTTTACCATCAAGGAAACTGCCATCTGCCTTTTCATTCAGGCTTAAAATCTGTCTGAATTCTCACTCTCTCCTGTTCCACATATCCAAAGTCTTCCTAAGTCATCTCATTTTTTTTCTTATAACTCATTTATATCCTTTTCTCTTGTGACCATATGCCTCCACCACAGCAATGTTCAGATGGTTGATATCCCTTTAATTTTTTCACATCCCCAGTCCATTTACCACTGAATTGTTAAAGTGATCTTCGTAAAGACAAGTTTCACCATATTGGTGACACCATCAAAACAAACAAAAAAGAATTGCTGTCTACTATTTATTACCTTTAGGATTAAAAAAATATATTTGTTATTCTGCTAACCTTTTAAACCCAATTTTATCCTGGCCTTTTCCTATTATTCCTCTTTTCTTACACCTCAGTTCCTTCCATGTACTCTATGTTTCAGGGAAATGGGCCTCCATGCTATTTGTCACAAGAGGTAGTATACCTTCCAACCACATCCATTTTCTTTTTTAATTGAATTTTCTTTTTTTTTAATTACACGTAGAAACTTTTTTTGACAATTGTTTTCCTGAGGCAGTAAACAGTCTGACATAGTTTAAATTAGTGCTTTCATTCAATGCATATTTCCATATTCCCCAAGATGTCACTGAAAACATATATGACATATACACTAAAAACCTCATAAAGGAAATAAAGTGAAAGATGGAGTGCTTTGACCTACAATCAGAATCTAGCAATTCCTTCTTTGGCTGAAGATAGCTTTTTTTTTATCATGCCTGTCTTAGGGTTATTTTGGAAAAATGTTTTGCTGATAAAAGTTTAGTCCTTTACACCTGGTTATCATACAATATTTCTGTTACTATATATATCGTTCTCCTGGTTCTGCTTGCTTTACTTTGTGTCAGTTCATATAAGAGTTTATAGTTTTTTTTTCTGAACTAATATATTGTTCTTCATTTCTTATGGTATGATAGGTTTTTTTCTTTATTACAACAACTGCTTTTCAGTCATTCCCCAACTGAAGGACAATGATTCAGTTTCCAATTCTTTGCCTCTAGAAAAAGTCCTGCCAAAAATATTTTTGTAAAAGGAGGTCTTTTCTCTCTTCTCTGATCTCTCCATTTTATTTCCCCCCTGCTTTTCCTTCTCTTTCTCTCCTTTCAGCCTTTCCTTGTTTACACATGTTTTTGCTTGTTTGTCTATTTTCCAGAGTTCTCCCTTCATTTTGCCTATCGTCCCACTTTTCGTGCTCCCCTTCCCCTTTTTAATTCTCTATTAGGTAAGATAGATTTCTATACCCAATTGTGGATGTTATTCCCACTTTGTGTCAATTCGGATGAGAGTAAGATTCAAGCATTGCCTGCTGCCCTCTCATCTTCTCTTCCACTGTATTGATTCTTTGGGCCTCCTCATGTAATATGATATGCCCCCAATTTTCTCTCTTTTTCTGTTTTTGCAGTGTATTACTCTTGCTTAATATGGTTGTAAAAAACAACAACAATAAAACAACATCCTCTTATATTCAACTTATTTCCTTCTCTCTCTCTCTCTCTTCCTCTCTCTCTCTCTCTCTCTCTCTCTCTCTCTCTCTCTCTCTCTCTCTCTCTCTCTCTCTCTGCTACTATTCATTGCTGAAATAGTGATAAAGTTCTTAATCATCTTCAGTTCCTAAAGCATTCTAAATACTTTAGGTATCTTCAAGTATCATAGATGTCTTAAATATCTTAGTTTATCACCTCACTAGTAATGTAATCAATTTAACTCCATTATTTCCCTTGACTACCTTAAAGCATCTTATATCTCTTATTCTGTACCAGTCTTATACTGAGGCTTTATGATTTTCTTTGAATCTCCAGTACTTAGCACAGTTCTAGGCATATAAAAAGCATTTTAATATCCTTGTTACCTGATGTCCAAAACTGAACTCAATTTGTAGGATCCTTTCTCATGGTTCCTGAACCCTGTCCTATTCATTGTCTTATCTTATTTGCACAATTTTATTACTTTGCTTTTTAACTCTGTCCTAAAGTCCAGTGCCTGACATATCAAAAACACTTTGTAAATACATGTTGATCTACTGACTGATCTCTAATCTCCAATCCTGGAATTCTTAATTTTGTGCCTATTAACTTTAGGGGACATAATGCATTAGTACCTGGGCATGTGCTTATTGGATAATCCAAACTTTAAAAATGTTTCTTATATTTAAAACTAATACAAGAAAACAAGTGTTTTGTTAAATAAATATGGGGCATTTTAATATGGGTTGGTAAAGAGTATGTTGCAGATTAAGACAAAAATGAGAAATACTAAAAAAGGTATTTCCAAGGAAAATCATAGCCATTGTTCAAGATTTTTTGGAACAAGAGATTCAAAAATCTAGGGAAAGGGGTAAATTCAAAGATTTCTACTATGGAAGAGCCATGTATAGTGTTAAAAGGACCAGGCAGCTGAATTTGTATGTGCTGGGTTCTCTCTCTTTAGAGCTGTTTTTGTTGTTGTTGTTGTTGTTGTTGTTGTTTGTTTTATTCCTGGCAAGTGTCAACCCTATCCTTTGCTAATAATCCTCTGAAATGATTCTGTCAGTGAGCCCAGAAAAAAAAATGACTCCCATCTAACTTTCTCAATAAATACTACCCTATTTTAAAACACCTTACCTGATGCCTTAATGAATCCCCATTTAGATTTTTCTTGAATTTATAATATACTGTTTTTAATAGAATTATTTTTATGTGTCATTCCTTCTCACTAAATTTAAACTTCATTATTGTTGTATCTTTCCTTAATTCCTATCACAGTGTTCTGTACAGGTAGTGGTTTAGTTATCTGGGATTTTATAGATATGGGAATTGACTTGTCTATAAGTTTTTTGTCTGCATCAATTCAAGCATGGGAAATATCATGAAATTTTGGCTCATCCAATAGACACATGCCCAGGTGTTCCTTCATGTTGTATGTTCCCTAAGACTAAAAAGTACAAAGCTGAAGAATCTTAAGCTTGGAGTTAGAGATCAGTCAGTAATTCAACACATATTTATCAAGTTTTTACTATATGCCAGGCTCTGAACTATACACTTAGGGCAGTTAGGTAGTACAATGGATAGGCTTGGAATAAGGAAGACTCATCTTCACGAGTTCAAATCTTGCCTTAGACGCTTCCTTGCTATATAATCTTGGGTAAGTCACTTAACCTTGTTTGCCTCAATTCCTTATTCATAAACTGAGCTGAAGAAAGAAATTGCAAACAACTCCAGTATCTGTGTGAAGAAAGCCCCCAAATGTGATTGTGAATAGCTGGATATGGCTGAAATGGCACAATAATGTAGATGGAAAACTCATTTAAAAGTTTGTCTTGGAGAATTTTCTGAGCTTCAGAGTTGCAAAGTTATTTATCAAAGGTCATACTGTGAATAAATGTCTGAAATGGGATGTGAAGCAATATCTTATTTAACCCTTGATCCAGTTCTAAATCCACTATATCATGATAATGGAACCAAAGAAAGTAGGGGCTGAATAACTGTTTATTAACATGAATTATAAAATGCTCACTTTTGATAAAGTTGACTTTAGAAGGGAGACTTCAGGACATCTGTTTCTGTATCCCACATATTTAGAACAAAATAGTATTACCTTCTTAAGAATACACTCCATCCTTTACATTACTACCACAAAGATCCTCTGTGAAAAAAAAGGTTATGCACAAAAATTTGTATTTGACCAATATCTATTTTCCCCTAATCTTTGTATACTTTGATCTTAGCAGAAGGGTTATGACAAATGTATGTTGGATAGGATATCTCTTTTTTGTCCGAATTTTTACTGAATTTTTGTTTTCTTATTGTTCTATTCCTCCTACAATTCTCTAATAATGATGATGCAACATATGTATGTCTGCTTTTTGGTAAATGTTTCCCAGTGTATCTTTTTTGGGATATTGATTAATCCCTGATTCTTTTTTATTTGGAGAATGTGTAAGAAATGGTAAGTCCTGAATAGTGCAATTTGACCTTTGTGGAGTTAACAACACTTAAACTGAATAAATCCAATTATTCAGTAATTTTAAGCATTACTCATCTGAAATAAATATATTGCATCCTCAAGACATTTTACAAAATAGAATTCTTGTGAATTATAGAGCCAATTAATAAATGTATTAATAGTAATGATCTAATCTTTTTTCTATGCATCTATCTTTCTGGTTTCACTATGAATATTGAGAATGTAAATCACATCACTTATAGAAATTCCAATGCTAATTTAAAGAGGATTAATAATGCTATATATTTGTCAATTTTATCTTAAAATAGTTTATGAATAAAACAAATATACTGTGGAATGACTATTTTTAGGACTAGTATGTTAAAGATAACCAAAAAAATGAGATGTCAACCTTCAGAAGTATTTGGTGGACCTTAAATTCAATATTCTCTCTATGGATTGAATGCATTGTTATCATAAACTTCTGTCTTGAGTACTTTTCCTTTTCCTGACATTAGATGAAGCTTTCAAACAACTGAAGGGTTTATTTCATTCTGACCCAGAAACAACTTTCTTGAAAGTTTTTCAAAGAACTAGTTGTAGTGAGAGGATTCCAAATAACCAGCAATTCTAAGCATAACTATACTTCAACTAGCTTAGACACAATAGTGTTCTCCTTTCTCTTGAAGATGATATTGTGAAAGAAATTCCACAATCTCCCTCATTCACTGATTACAAGGCATACTCATAGGCTGATTGTGTCATTGTCTATCAAATGAGAGGTTAAGGTAAAAATAATACAAGTGGTTTCATCTCCAGAACATTTCACCTCAGGCTTTATAGATGATTGCATTTTCAAAATCTTGCCACAGACATCAAAAGTGACTGAATTAAATGTTCTCAGTTCTTTGTGTGTACTATATATTCAATACAAAAAAAACATGTCATTTGTTCTACCAATGACCAAAATTTTATCCTTTTCATAGAATCATAGATTAAGAGCTAGAAAGGACTGAAAATATTTAAATCATAGCCTTTTCTTTTCAGATAATGAAATAATTGTCCAGAAAATTTAAGGAACTTGCTCAAGGTCACACAAGTGCATACTTGGTATATGAACACAAGATTTCTGTAACAGATCCTGCTGTTCTCTTTCCACTATATTATGCTATCTCTTGTCTCCCATAAGTTTGCTATATGCTATAACAGATCCTCCAAGTATGGTGAGATATTTCCTCAAATCCGATTGATGTCTGAGTATACAGGTAAGCATATAGGCTAGTCATAGGTAAGCATTTAGAGTCATTGCTCTTTTATATTCCACCCTGGGTGTCTTCATTAAAAAATATGCTAAAAGTTCTGTTTATACCTCATATGTTCTATGATAGTTTCCCTAATTGCCCTAAAAGTTACTTATCTATATTCTATGAATTCGCACTGTATTTGTTACATTTTCATATTCTTCCTTATACTGTACTATTTGAATATTAATCTTATTTTCCATGGACAATTGAATCATACGTAATCATACATATAATGAATGCATTCTATGTTGGAAATTCACATAATTTTGGTGCAATTTCCCATTTCTTTTAGTTCATGAACTCAATTTAGGAAATAGGAAAATGTATAAATAACACTCTTAAAATTCACCAAACTTGTGCAGGATTCCCAATTTGTGAACTTCTGGGTTAAGATGGCTTCAGAATAGAACAGGGTGCTTAACTCTCCTCACAACCAATGATCAGCATACCCCCAAAGGACAAAAGAAAAGATTTCAGATGAAAGAAGGGACCCCACAATAGGGTGCAGTATCAAAGGTATGTGGGATTTGGGCATTTCCACACTATGGAGGGGGGAAATAGCTCCTACTAAATGCAAGCTGATCAGTCCTCCCCCACCCCACCCAACATACCACAATCAGAGGCTGTGCACCAGAGTTAGAGAAAGTGGGGATTAGGGGGTGGGGGTGCAAAATCTAGCTTCTTGGCAGCTAACTGGGACCAACAGGAGCTTGTCCCTGAGAGCAGCAAGACTTGAGACCCCAGGAGGCTAGAGAGCACAGACCTTGGGCACAGGAATGGATCTGAGAGAGGCAAAGGATAATGGAAGCAGCTCAGCATGCTGAGACTCAGGGGAGAACCTCAGGGGGAGGACGAAGTGTGGGCCAATTTCCAGGTTCTGGGAAGCTGATTAGAACCACTGGGGGTTTGACCCTGAGAACAGCTAGACTAGACACCCCAGGTGCCTGGGGAGTGCAGACTGTGGGCACAGGAGTGAAGCTGAGAGGGGCCACAGACAGCAGGCAGTGGAAGCCAAGACACTCACAAAGTAGTCTCAGGCAAAAACTGCTCCTTAGCTCTTGTATTTACACAGAGAGCTTGCTGCCTCACTCAGACTTCTGGCTGAGAAAGAAAAACCAGCATAATGATGACAAGCAAGGCCCAAGAAATAACCACCAAAAAGACCAAGAAAAAAAGCTCTAACACTTGATAACTTTTGCACAGAAAAAATCCGAAAGCAGAGGAGGACAAACAAGTAAAAACATCCAAACCTTCCCCCCAAAAAGGAAAATTGGTCACAAGCTCTTGAAGAGTTCAAATCTGAGATCATGAGAAAGATGGAAGAGATATGGCAAGAAAAGTGAGAAATAGTTAAAAAAGAAAATAACAGTTTAAAAGGCAGAATTTCGCAATTGGAAATTGAACTTCAGAAATCAAATGGAATGATAAGCAAATTAAAGACCAGAAATGACCAGCTAGAAGCCATGAAAATCCACATAGATCAGACTGAAGAGGAAAACCAAAAGATTTTAGCCAAAAAACCAGTCTTTAAAGCTAGAATTGGGCAATGATCTCACAAGACAGCAAGAATTAATAAAAAAAAGTCAAAAGACTGACAAAATAGAAGGAAACATGAAATATCTCAATGAGAAGATGACAGATCAAGAAAATAGATCCAGAAGAGACAACTTGAGAATTATTGGTCTTCTGGAAAAATTAGAGACAAATAGAAATCTAGATATCATACTACAAGAAATTATCCAAGAAAACTGCCCTGATATCCTTGAATGAGAGGGTAAAATAGACATTGAAAGAGCCCATAAACACCGTCTACACTAAATCCTCAAAAGACAACCCCCAAGAATGTAATAGTCAAATTCAAAAGCTTCCAAGTTAAGGAGAAAATATTTCAAGAAGCCAGAAAAAGACAATTCAGATATCAAGGAACACCAATCAGAATTACACAGGATCTGTCAGCCTCCACACTACAAGACCAAAAGGCTTGGAACATGATATTCAGAAAGGCAAAAGAATTGGGTCTATAACATAATTTGTCGGTCCTGTAAGGCTGGGGGTGGATGAACAGTGATTTGATGCAAATAATCGCCAAATCCACATGCAAATGTATAAATGAACAAATCCAACTTCTGTTAAATAAGCAAATGACTGGATAACTATATATTTTTTTCTTTCATAAGAATTGCTGAACCTTATGGTATTTTGTGCTGACCAGGACTTTAGATTGTATTATTAGTTTGCAAAGGAATCAAAAGTTTTAAATAATATTCAATTTAACATACTTAAAATATGCCCATTTATGATGTCATGTTGCATTTTGCCTAAAGAGCAAGTGTCCTACAGTGAACAACAGTAATTAGTCACAATAGCATATTCCCCTTTGTCTTGTGATCATTTCTCAGTGGGGATTTTCTTGATGGAAGCATGCTCTATGTTCATCACTGACAGCACCTAGGTTATGGGAAAAAGTCCAAATGGGAATCCAAGATATGAGATTCAATTGATATGATATAACCATTACTTAATGGGTTTTGGGAGGAACTATGACAATTTCTTCTTGATAATCAGGAAGTTGGTATTTATCTTACAGTTCTATTCAATAGTTGATAATGTGGTAATGAAAACAGGATACAAGTAACTTGAGCAGATTGATTGGTCTACCCACTGTAATGTGGAAAATGGGTCAAGACTGAATATTAAAATATTGGTCACCAGGGGAAAAATGCCCAATTAAGGAATAACCTCAAGTCAAAAATTGACTTTTATGGAAATTTATTTACAATTGAGAAAAGGTAGAAGAAATAAGGAAATAGGAATCTAACACAGTAGATAAATTGCTACAATCCCCTATGTAGATCCAATTAACCCAAACTGAGAGTCAGAGGGCCAGAGGCCCAGAGGGCTGGTGGGGGGTGGAGCCCAGAGGGGAATGAAGCAAAAGCTTCAGTCACAGAGTCTATATTAAAGGGAAGTTCAGGAAGATTCACTCTTTAAACTCACCACGTGGAATTCCAAAGAAGGTATTAAGAGCAGTCTCAACAAGGTCTCAGAGTCCCAGCCAGCACCCTTGAACCAGAAGAGTTAGAACACTTAGCCCAGCTGACTGAGGTCTCTTTTTAAAGGGGTCACTTATACATCACTTCCTGTGCCTTCCTCCTAGTTTGCATGTCCAATCACAACAGATGCTTCTCTTAGGAATGCCAAGGGGGCAGTCAGTTGATTCTGATTCATCACTCACTCTTGCACATGTGGGTTACGGACCTCCCAAAATTGGAGGTATTCTCACCTTTGGTGATTAAATCTAAAGATGGGCAGTGTAGACCTAATCTAATTATCTTACTACCTGTTACCTGGGTCCCTTAATCACAACTGAGAGATTGTTTGATTCAGCTTCTGCCTTTTTATAGTGCTGGTGGCAAATGCCTTTTGCTCATGGCATCTGGGTAAGTCCTAAATTCCAAACTGTTGGTTGTCACTCATCCTGTTCTCTCCATTTTCTTAACAGAAATTGATAATCCCTGGCTTTACTCCAGCAGGGCTCCAGAGGTACCAGCCAGAGAGCCTAAAAATCAATTAACAAGGGGTTAGCTATGAGGGCTTCTCTCAATCAAGGGAGCCTCTGGGAGGTTAGTACCTCCCGGGAGGCTAAGGTAGTCAGCCTTCTTCACTTGCCATGTGTAGTTCTAAAGGAAAGACTTAAGAACAGTCTCACCAAGGTCTCAGGGTGCCAGGTCTCAGGTCCAGCAAGCAACTTCTCCAACTTGAGCTCCTACTCCAGGAAAACAAACAAGAACTGGCCCATAGGAAGTTGTCACTCCCTTTTAAAAGTGCTTCTTTTTTGTCACTTCCTGTGCCTTCCTCTTAGTTTACATGTCCAATCACAACAGTCTCTTTGCTTAGGACTGCCCAGGGGGCAGGCAGACAATTCTAATTCAGTCACCCACTCTTTCTAACTTGTTAATTAAGTGGTAATGTTTTTACATTTGGTGATTAAATCTAAGGATGGGCAGGGTAGGTTTAATCTCATTATCACACCTGTGTGGGGTAAGGGTGCAGTGGGGCATGCCTGTCACTTGGTGGGGGGAGGGGCACAGCACATGGTCACTGGGGAGGGTGGACAAAGCACTCAGTCTGGGGGATGGGGTAGGGGAGGGGCCTGGAATAATATCTCTAAATGGTTCACCATCACTGGTCTAAGCCAATGGTGCCTATTTATTTCATGGCAATCATCAAAAAGGATAATATTAAATATTCTTTACTGGCTTATGAAGTAAAACATTTCCCAATTATGATACAGATATCTGTGTCGGTAAGCATGAGCATATCTAAAGCATTAGACACAGATGTTGTATCTAAGCACAATGTCAAAAGCACAATCAAAGCATAATGATTTTGTTATTCCTGCAGTAAATTCTGATCTCTTCTAAATAAGCATAAAGTTTTCTTGTAGTTTCTGTAACTGTTATCAAATTGTTTCCAAATTGCCACAAGAGTTCAACATTCAAATACAAGCTGATTTCCCATGGATAATTAAACTCTGGCATTTAATCTGTAGGATTTAAATCAATGTCCAATATTCCAAGTACTTTTATAAACTTTATTGATAATCACTTGAAGTAAAGGAATAAAAGGTAATTATCTAACAAAATATAAGGCCACGTGAGTAGATTCCCCTGCCAGTCACCTCATAACACTTCCACCAAACCCAATCACAGGAAGAGAGAGCAAGATTTAAAGAGAGAGAGAGAGAGAGAGAAATTCATTGAGGGAGAACATATTACTTGACAAGAATACTCACCCCACTTTTGATTAAATATTGTTGTCCCTTCACTGAGCTTAAAGCTGTTTCTTTGCTAATTGTATTCATTATTCACAAATAATGTATCTTAGCTCAGATATCTGTAACCTATAGTTTACTGGGCTGATTACTGGGATGCTTGGTAAAATTAAAAAGAAGGAAAAATGTCCTTGATATTTTCTCACCTCCCTTTCTGAATTCCTCAACCGTATTGTCTTTTCTTCCTCAAACCACAGGTTCCTAGTAATTCCATACTTGTCCTAAATTTCCTGTTCGACTCTGGGCTTCTACAAATTGTCTTTTTCTGAGAATCAAAGAACTGCTATACCTTATTGATATCACTTTGGTTTCCATTTGATTATCAGATTTACATATTCCATCTGAAAATGAGTAACTGATATGTTTAATTCTTTCAAAGTATATTTTCCCTTTTAAAGGAAATATTTGTTAATCCAAATGAATCTCTAATTTGTGGGTGGTAGAAAAAAGATATTTTTCAGTGGAGGAACTTTTTGGTGGTCTTTTCTTCCACCAGAATAATCCTCTGCCTCACAATACAATCTCTGAGGGAATAAAATTCATGAAATAGTATTGCTCTTTCTCAATAAATAATGAAGGGAGCTTGTTTTCATTCCACAGCTCTCAAATTTTGCTACAAAGGAACCGTATACTTTCTATGCAGTGGTTCACTGCATTATTTGGAACCATGAATGTTTCTTTATTTTTCTCCATACCTTCACGACTGATCATTTGAGGCAGCCAGGTAGTATAGTGGATAGACCATCAAGCTTGGAATCAGGAACATTTGAGCTTAAATTCAGCCACAGATACTTAATAACAATGTCTGACTAGACGGGAAAGTCAGTTAAACTTATTTACCGCGTAGAGAAGGAAATGGCAAATCACTCTAGTATCTTTGTCAAGGAAATCCTAAATATGTGTCAGAAAGAGTCAGACATGTCTGAAACAACTGAACAATTGAACAATAATTCATCATTTGACCCAAATGGATTCAAAGTATGACTATAACACCTTGAGAACAATTCTCATGGGTTAATATCAATTTGAAGACCATTTTTAATGTTTTATGCATATATTTTGTTTTTATATTTTAGATTTACAAATTATTTCCATTTTAGGGGAAATTCCTTGTAATAAAGTTAAACAGAAGAATAAAACTAATAATTTAGTGATTTCATCTGATAATGCATATAATATTCTATAGCACACCCCTCTTCTCTTTTTTATATAACAGAAATCCATTTTCTCTCCTTCCCATTTACTGGGGATTAAGAAAAAATATCATCAAATGAATATGCCTAGTAAACCCAAATATATATTTACTAATGTGTGGGGAGCCCCTCAGAGAAAATAAGGGTCTCCATTTCAATGAATGTATATAAAATACAGATTTCATTCTTCACCCTAAATCCATCATCTCTCTGTTGTGAGTAGCATGTTTTGTGAATAGACATTTATTGTCTATTATTTTTTTACAGTTATTCTTTATTTACAGTTATTTACAGTTTTCAAAGTTGTTTTCATAGTGCTTTAGTTATATAAAATTTTCTGATTCTGCTCATTTCAACTTCATCAATTTAGAAGAGATTTCAAAACTGTTCATTTTGGTAAAAGTGATAATATAGTACAAATAATTCTTTTGGTTCGGCTTACTGCACTCTGAATCAGTTCATGTATATTTTACCATGTCTTTTTGAAACCATCAATTTTGTAGCACAACAGCACTCTATCACATTAAGTTACTATGATTTATCCATCCCAACAATAGCCATTCAATTTTGTCTTCCTCTCCATGTAAAAATAAAAGTTACAGTTTTTTTTAAAAAAGGACCTCTCTCTCTCTCTCTCTCTCTCTCTCTCTCTCTCTCTCCCTCTCTCTCTCTCTCTCTCTCCTAGGTTAGCACAACACTGGGTATACACTATTTAGTGAGTTGGGGTGTAAATTCTAAATTGCTTTCCAGAAAGGTTGTATCCATTCACAGACCCAACAACACTACATAAATGTTAATGTTTTCCTACAACTCATTCAAAATTTATATATGTTGTTTTAAAGCTTTGTTACCTTGCTAGGCAGAATGAGGTAGAATCTCAGAATTGTTTTAATTTGTACTATTTGAATAAGTAGTGATCCAATTATTTTTTAGACAAAGGCAGACAGAAATGAAGTAACTTGTTGAACATCAAATTGAAAGGAAAAAAATGAGGGACAAGATCTCTAAACCTCCTGAGTCCTAACACAATGATCTTTTTTCTGCATTGTGTTGTTTTGTATGCAAAAACAGCCACAATTTACACCTCAAAATTACTCATTTCACAGTTGTTTATATTCTTTCACTCAAGGCATAAATTTAAAACTTGAATTTTTTCTACCCTCCAGATGTTGTATTTCCTCTTAGCAACCCTGTTAGCTCCTCACCTTTTTCATGCTTTAGAAACCTTATTTTATTTCTCTATTTTAAATTCTCTTTCCTTTCACAGTTTCATTTTCATTTCGCATCCTTTATTCTCACTTGAATTTTACTGGCTTATGCTTTTTCAACAAAGTGCAAGCCATTATGTATCCTGAGATTTTGATTCGATAAGCCTCTTTTACTTTGCTCTCTGGTTAGATATGCTTTATGAATGATGTGATTAAATAGCTATCCTATGTATTTCAAAAGGTAGTGGCTAATATAGGAAACAATTAGGTACATTGGAAGAAAATATTTTTCTTGGATTAAAAAATCATTATTTTTAGACAAACATTGTATCATGATTAATATGTTATATGACAGACCACTCTTCAGAAACACAGAATATTTTGACTTCCTATAATGTCTAATTATTTATCAGCACTGCTTTGATATACACTAATATTTAATGTAGAAAATCTATATTCTTTTATTTATTTTTAAAACCCTTACCTTCCTTCTTGGAGTCAATAGTGTATATTGGCTCCAATGCAGAAGATTGAAAAGAGTAGGCAATGGGAGTCAAATTACTTGTCTAGGGTCACACAGCTGGGAAGTGTCTGAGGCCGGATTTGAACCTAGGACCTCCTGTCTCCAGGCCTGACTCTCAATCCACTGAACTACCCAGATGCCCCCTCTGTATTCTTTTTTATGGTTAATTATTCATAGATCTTTTTATCTTTGTTATGCTTTGTCCTCACTATGACAATATAAGGATATTCAAGACTATTCTGTATTCTAATATTTTCTAGTATGTTTAACTTTTCTGCAAGATGCCTTTTCCCCATTATTTTCCTTTTTATTGTTCTTAGTTGCTACATTTTCCTTCAATTTATGTGGCTAGCCAGAGATTATAGAGCAATCAATTTTGGTTTCATCATCATTATTCTGAGAAAGGAGCAAAGAAAATTAGAATTTTATTCATGCTTAAAGCCACTCTCCAATGGTGTGCCCATAAATGGTTTCAAATTGACTCTTCAAAAAAAAAAAAAAAGAAGGAAGGAATGATAAACTTCTTTCAAATTAAATTTTTAACATTTTCTTCATGTTTTAGAGCCTAGACAATTAACAAAACAATAAATCAAGCCCCGTTTTTAAGCATTTGCTGATTTTTCAAGCATACATGCTCGCATTTTATACTCCAATACAATCCTACCATAATTTCTTTCTTTCAATGGCTGGTGAATTTAGCTCTTATCTGGGACTAAGTTATTCATTTCACTCTTTTGCCTTCAAATCTGAGCTCAGATCTATCAGTCTGTCTACAAGGTGAAATTCTAATCCTAATCTTACTGAAGTGTCAGGAACTATCACGAAGAAAACAAAGAAAATATAGAGACACATAGAAAAAATTGGTAATAATTTTACTCAGTGCTTATCATTTAAAGAAAAACATTAGTTATTTTTACTTTTTCTTTTTAAATGTTGAATTCCAAATTATCTCTTTTACTCCTACCCATGTCTAATCCAATAAGAAGGCAAGAAAAATGATATAAATTAATTATGCATATAAAATAATGTAAAACATATTTCCATATTAGTATTACAAGAAAAGAAAATTATATTTCAATTTGCACTTAGAATTCATCAGTTATTTCTCTGAAAGTGGATAGCATATTTTTTAATATGAATCATTTGGAATTTTCTCATACCATTGTATCCATCAGGGTAGCCAAGTCTTTCTCAGTTGGTCATTATTACAACATTGCTGTAACTGAGCATAATACTCTCTTAGTTCTCATTTCCTTTCAAAAATTTTCATTTAGTTAATTTATTTTTAATTTTTATATGTCAATGAAATTTTTAACATTGTTTTTGACATTTTATGATCCATGTTTTCTCTCTCACTTCCAATTCCCCCTTCCAACATGGCAGGTGATATGATATAGGTTGTATATGTGTTATTATATAGTACATATTTCCATGTTCATCATGCTATGAAAGAAGACACAGTAGAGAAAACTTCATGGTGGAATTCAAGTAAAGAATGGTATGAATTTTCATTCAGGCACCATCAAAGTATTCTACTTCTGTCTCTAGGAGATAACCCAGTCTTGGTGCTCTGGTACAAGATGGGACAATGTTTGATCCTGAAGAGTGATGAAGCTGGTGCCACCTGCTGGGACTGATGTAGAACTTTATAAAAAACACATGTTAAGAAATTCTGCTTGGTACTTGAAATCTGAGATTTTCTAAAAATGTTTTTCAGAAGTTGTTTATTGGAAAGTATATTTATTTTGTCTTGCATTTCTATTTTAGTTGGTATTTTAATAAAAATTTCTTAATCATTGAGAATGTTTTATCAATAAGGGGAGATAACATCAGCATCCCAGATGTTAACAAGTAACACTTTCCCCATATTTCCTGTGGGACTATGGATCAAAATGGTGAACATTTCACAAAGTGAACAATTTCACTTTGCTTTTTTTAAAATTTAATTTAAAAAACCCTTACCTTCCATTTTGGAGTCAATATTTTGTATTGGCTCCAAGGCAGAAGAGTGGTAAAGGTAGGCAATGGAGGTCAAGTGACTTGCCCAGGGTCACACAGCTGGGAAGTGTCTGAGGCCAGATTTGAACCTAGGACTTCCCATCTCTAGGCCTGGCTCTCAATCCACTGAGAAATCCAGCTGCCCCCTAACTTTGCTTTTTTGAGAATCTTCTTTCACAAGATTTAGGATATCATTCATCATGATCCATTTTTCCTTCTCTACATGCCAATTTGTTACAAAATGCATCTATAAATAATGTAATTTTTTTTTTGCATTGAGAGATGCATATTCTTATTGTAATCTTCTCTAATAAGGCCACATTTAGAAGATTATGTTCATTTCTGGACACCACATTTTAGGAAAGAGAATAGCAGACTGATGTTGGGCTGGGATGGAACCAGGGAGGTAAGAGCACTGGAAATCACCATAGGAAAATATTGATTCAAAGAACTCTATTCTTTGTAAAAAGAAATAATAAAATATATAATATGTAATAATATAAATATAAATAATATATGACAGCTATTGTCTTTCTCATATGCAGATGAAGAAGGCAATAATTGTCATTAAGTATTTAAAGGGCTTTAAAATAGAAGAAAGATTACACTAAGCCCCTTAAGGCAGGTATAACAAGACAGTCTATACTAGAAAGAGTAATAGAGTTTGAGTTAGAAGTTCTGAATGTAAATCCCAGTTGTGCAATTCCCCAACTCATGTGGCCTTGATTAAGTCACATTTCATCTCTGAGTCTTCATTTCCTCACCTGAAAATGTTAAGGTTGAATTTGGTGACTTCTAAAACATTTCTAACCCTAACATTCTACAAAAGTGGAGATTAGCAACGTTTAGCTTAATGAAAGGGGGGGAAAACAACTTCCAAACAATTAAGGATCTCTCTAGATAGAACAGGGTCCCTCACGATTCAGTAAATTTTCTGTAATTAGGAATCTCCAATAAGAGGCTGGATGATCCCTTGTAAGAGACTGTAAAGAGGATTTCTCTTCAGGCACAGATTGGAGGTCTTTTACAATTCTGGGATTTGCTGAGGATCCAGAGAGTACATAGAGGAGTATACAGTGAGATAATAAAATAGAGATTGGGGACTAGTAATGGAGAAATTAATGACAAACATTACTAGGCTGACAACTATAGAAAATTTTTCCCCATGTAGGTTTCTATACCAAAAGCATGTATGGCAAGAATGAACCAGATGGCACTCAGTCATTGTAGGAGGTAACTGAAAGAAGGAAGGGACAGGTTATAGCCACTATATGTACACACACACACAACACAAACATGTGTGCATATACAACGGAGAAAAAAATCAAGAAAAATGGAAATGGAAAGATATAGAATAATTTACAAAGATATATGAGGTTCTCTTTCCACAGAATCTGTAGTACAATCAATGTTGGGAGAACGATGAGGGTGGAGGAAGAGAAACTTCATTTATTATCTTAATTTACCTTTTTTGTTTCCTGCCCTATTTAGGAAATTTTGGTCCATCTAGTTCAAGAACAGAAAGCCATTCAAATCATAAAGGAAAGACTTAGCCTTTCTATTGGCTCACCATAACAGATTAAAATTATTTTCCATAATGAGGTCACTTCTTCAAAGTTTCAAACATTCAGTACTATGGTTCAGTTCTATTATATACTTCAAAGAACTTAGGCAATAGCCTTTATTTCATATATCATGGAAGGACAGGCAAGGAACAAGACATCTAAGCTAAAAGATTAGTTTTCCTCACCAAAACGTTTGACTGTGAGGATTAATCACATAGAACAGAAAATAAGAGATTTGATGTATCTTTCTTCTTACATTGTCTGGATAGTGCAAGGATAGGGAATATTGGCTTAACAGTAGTAAATCATACTATTTTTAAGGGAAAAAAAGGTAAAATCTTGAAGTGAACTTATGATTCCTAAATGGAAAGTTCATCGTTTAATACCAAATTCCAGTACAAGCTGTAGTACAAGAAAGGGATTCTTATAGACATTTGGGAGGGAAGGGAGGAGAATTATTTAGTTGAACTAAAAATCCCATGTTTCCCTGAGTTGAAAGATATTTTAAAAATCAAATAGTTTAGGTATACATCTTCCTTTACTAAAGAACTCCATTTTTCTAATGACTAATTTCACTCTATAGTGGTGCTCTACTGCCCCCATATGGAAAGAATTATAATAATTGGCAAGTTCTATATTCTTATCTTTTTTTCTTTCCAATAAGACGATATTTGAAACATTTGTAGGTTTAACTTTTAATGTGAAACCTCGTTTGGCATTACAAAAGCTGTACTCTTTCTTTGTTCCTTAATCTACTTGAAATTTAAAATCCCTAAACTTAATTTTGTAAGATATTTTGACATTTTACAATATAATCTACATGCTACCTTATATTATTATCACACATTCCTTAGAGGAAAAAAATACCACTAATATCAGGCATCCCTCGAGTTGAACCAAACATAATTGAAGTAGGTGAGGTTTTAAATACTTCTGTCTTTGGTGCTTTGCTCCTAATCCCTTAACGTCTCTTCTTATTGCCCAATTACCTATATTCTCCCTTTAGACCTGGAACCTGGACCTATTATTTCAGAAGTGTCTAATGACTCCTTCCTACTCAAATGGTTTTCCATATTTTTGAAATTTACCTGGCTTGGGCCCTTATTATTCTAGAGCTCTGGCTCTCTTAGAATTAAATAATAGTCAAGCTCATATTATTATCATATAAATCTGCTATTCCTCAGTTAAAATATTTAAATTTCTCATTTCTAGTTTTTCATACAGAGTACTAGAACAAAATCAATATGATGGTAGGAACTAAAAACACCAGGCTAGGCTCAAAGAAGAGTGCTTTTTAGGTAGGGTGGCTCCTTAGTGCCCCTTAGATCTTCTCCAGGATAGATTTGTCTGTCTATTAATCCAATTTTGAAAGAAAACTACTAAAATTCATTGAATTTTGACCCAAGCAGATGTTTTGAGAAGATATTTCTACTATTAGTAGCCAGCAGTTGTCTAGAACAGGCCCGTTTTGATAACCAAGTCAATTTTTGAGAAATGACATTTCTATTAAGAGATGTATCATTCAAAGATGAAAGAAATGGCCTGGGCACCATGAAGTTTGGGGTTCAAGTCCAGTTTCTAACACATATTGGCTATGTAACTTTTGGCAAATTGACTAACTACTCAGTGCTCTAGGAAATGCCAATACTAAATTGCATTGTTAGAGGGAGTTTCTTTATAAGAGAGTTCACATTAACAATGAAATCATATTTCTGTGTCCTGTCTATCCTGTAAATTATTTTAGCTGATACAGAATTCTGGTACATTCATCCACTTCAGAAAAAAAAAAGGCCCTTGGGTGTTTACTCACATTGTAGTCATGGATCAGTAATAATGACAAAATGTGTAAATATATATTTTTAAATCTACTTAAACTTGATTTCATCGGAATATTAGCATCCTGGTCTTGATCTAAACAACTAGCTTCAAATGGAATTTATTAAGATATTCAGTGATTGTATGGAAAGGAGAAAAATATGGTTACTTAAGTGAATCATCAAGACTAAGAATGAGTTGTGCCTAAGAAAATAAAGCAGGGCATATGTGAAAATAAATATTAATATAGTTGGCAATCATTTTAAATATTGAAATTAAATGAGTCTGAAGAGACAAAGATTTTTTTTCAGTAATAGCTACATTATCAAGCTGGATGATTTAACTTTCTTCCCCTTTTGGTTGACAGTAGCAATAATAAGTTCATCAAAAGACACTTGCTAGAGTTAAAGCATGAAGTTCAGGTCATCAACTTCCCAGCTGGAGCCTGGGAATGAACCTCACCATGAATTTTACTCCATAATTAGATGCGTTTTAGAAGAAGATTGAACTAGTTTTTGTGGGTGGTGATAAATAGAATTGCAATGTAATAAAGTATAATTTATCATCAAATTGTTCACTATCTGGTCAGTTTGATTATGACAGAAATTGCCCTCCAATTACAAACCAGCACAGAGATATGAATTTGTCATCAATTATTTCCCCAGACTCATAATGATTTTTTAAAAAAGAAAATCTCCATTTTTAAGTGCAAAAATTATTTGACTTGAAGTTCTGTGATTCTAAGAGACATTGTTAAGAATCAGTCCCCAAAGTTAAAGCATACATGGACTTCATGAAGAAAAACTGTCTAGAATTAGGGCAGACTTGATCAGATCAAATCCAAAATACTGAATTTAGTTCTAATGACATATTTTAAGGTCATATGAGAATATATAGGCACCAATTCTCTCCTATAAAATTACATATTGATACTGTGCTTGTTAAGATGAAATGGGTTCCTACTAATATCTGGTGCATAGTAAAGGAAGGTAAAGAGAAGCAGCCCCTGCCACAGTGAATAGGTGGTCCAGAAAGATGCCCATGAAGGCCATATAGCCCTGGCTCTGGAAGATAGTCCTGGATACCCCGGAACTCAGGGTGTGTGCCTTTGGGGTAGATGGTGTTAGGAGCCAAAAGAGATGCTCAGATCCTAATAGAAGAAACCACTTCTGGGATTTTAGAGTTTGGAATGACATCTGCCTGTGTGAGTTCTTGCTCCACTTGGCAGTAGTGGATTCCCCTTTATTTGGGATATTCAAGCAAGAACTGAATGACCACATATCAGATAAATTTTGGGAGATTATTGTTGGGGTAGTCATTTGATGAAATAAGTATTTATTCAGGAAGTATTTATTAAGCATTGGCTATGTGTTAGATACTATGCTATTTGCTAGAGCTAAATATACACAAATGAAACAATCTTTGCCCTCAAGGGGGGTTTGTTTACATTATAATGGATTAAATGCCCCCTAAACTTTCTCCAAGCTTTGAGAAGCTTGATGCATCTCAATGCAATGATTCTCTAACTCAGGAAATGTACTTCACTTTACATAGTTATTTAATGATAAATATATTGGAATTTAATCCTTTAATCAATTTAATCATCAAATTAAATAATCATATTAGAACATGCTTCTAGATGTAATTATACCACAGAAGACAGGTAAAGACAAAGTTGTCATTAATGTTAAAGAACTTTCCTTTCTGGGCTTCATCCTGATGTTGAAAGGGAAATTGTAAATTGTAAAATTGTAAAGTATGAGAAGTGATAGCTATTCTATGGCCTTGCAGATTTATATGTATGAAAATATTTTATATTGGGGAAATAAAGGAAAAATTAACACATAGTACATTCAATGAGCTCCAATGCTACTCATTGCCAATTATTTTATCATTGCAATGACCCTGGTAAGTATCGATGCAGTTAACTCAGTGTCTGATGAATTTTTCAGATGATCTGTTAGTTCGATGGAACAGTTAATAATAATTTCAGCAGAGAATTATTTAATTTATTGATATATGGTTTGACCAAATTGACAGAATCAAATGATTACTTGGCAATTAGATGGATGAAATCCTGGGATTTTTTTATGAACTGAAAACAGAATAACTCATATTTCTTTTCATAAACCCCATGAGGTATTAAAAAATAATAAGCTAGAACTACTGCTTGTCTCTAAAAAATGTACTACCTTCTGGAACTGGAATTTCTTTCATACTTTCAGCCTTGGTGCAGTCCATTGCTCTCTTTATACAGTATAGATTTCAGAAATGGTGAATAGTGCTCTTGTTATTACTCCTATGATTTTTATTATGTCTTGGGACCAACTTTGTTTTTTCCTAAAGGAAAAATATTTTTAATCTGATATTAGAGATATTAGAAAACATGATTTTTAATATAAATTTTTCTCTTAAGCCAATACATTAGCAATATATGTTCCATAAAATAAGCTGCAGTGGGGTCTAAATTGTAAAGATTAATGGGCTTTTTACCAAACTATTAATGTCAATATCATATACTCAACCGCGGTGCGTGTGTGTGTGTGTGTGTGTGTGTGTGTGTGTGTGTGTGACTGTGTACCATCTATTTGAATATTATATTGAAGTCGTTAGTTTTCTTTTGAAATAAAATGCAAAATTCAGAGGACTATAAACTAACTGTTCTTTTAGGTGAACTCTATTTTTAAAATTTATTCTGAGAAAAATTTTTGCATATTGTATATTGAGTTTATAATTACAAAAAAGTGGTAATAGATGGATGTGGTGATCCAATGCAATGATTTTATTTGAAATTGATTTCCTTGAATAGAATATCCAACTATTTGAGGTTTTTTTATTTAGAAAAAAATAGAAACTTCATTTAAAAAAGTGAATTCCATCAGGTAAATGGTGTCTTACTGTGGCAATTTGTTGGACTTGGTTTCTTGAAGGTTATGCTAATGAACATAAACTGTATCAGGCCTCACCAATATGAAAAGGATTTGACTAAAAGCCTGGCAAACAAATTATGTGACTCTCTTCCAAGGAACAGTCTATTCAAACAGAGAATTATTTACTAGTAAGTTATTCACCACAATCTGTCCTTGTAGGACTTCTGGAGGCAGTGACAGGGCAGATGGAAAGTCTTGTTTAGGTCTTCCATTTTACTAAAAGGAATAGAGTTGGCCACTTTAAACATTAATTATATTCAATAGGAAAATTTGTTGGTACATGATGGACAGGACTAGACTAAAACATTCCAAATGTAATTGTAAAGGATAATCAGTATGTAGGATGTCAGAAAAAAATAGAGGAATGGAAAAAATATTGTAAAGTAAGAGAAGATTAGCTGATCAACATTTATCATTTCGATTGGGCAGCTATATAATGTTAAGAAGAAGGTCCTCGATACATTAAATAAGCCTTTAGTAGTGTTTATGGTAGAATTTTTATAGCATAAACTATGACCTGCATCACTAGAAAGACTTCATTGATGAGACTGAAGATCAGTTGTAGTACTGGGATATGGGATAGCCATTATTTCTGATAAGTGTCAATAGAATTCTTTTTAAACTATTAAGTCCTTGCATCTTTGAAGGAAAACTATTATAGAGAGAGTAAGAAAGTAGGGCTAATCCTGGTAGTTTAAGGAAATTTTATCCTAATTTTTTCACAAAGATTGAGGCCATGATAGAGGCTGGAAACTCATGTTTGTCATTTAAAACTTTAACAGTCTGGCTTCAACCTATAGTTCCGAGTTGATTGTACATTACTCTTTTTTATATAAATAAAGTTAGGAAATTCATATATCTTATTAGATCTTGAGTTGCAAAAGAAAGACAATTATCAGGTATTAGGGCTTAAGTCTTTTCTTATATCATAATCTATTATTACAAATATTTCTTTTAAAGCTCAACTCAAGTTCCATCTCCTGCATGAGGCTTCTTTTGGCTTCCCTGTAGATTATGTACACCCTCTCCTTGCAGATGGCTTTGTATTTATATTGCAGAGGCTCTGTATTTGCAAATCTGTGTTCATATGGTTTTCTTCCAATAGAAGTATACTTCCTCAGTGCAAGGATTGTTTTGATTTCGTATGTATGCCTAGAGCCATGCACACAGTTTGCTATATGGTAGGGTGATTAATAAGTACTTTTTGAATGAATACAGACCAGAAATATAATGTTTCTCAGTCTGAGTTACACATTCTCAGTTCAAATACTCTGGGCTGTAGAGAAAAACGTAATGAATCTCTAAGCTTTTTCAATAGCAAAGGAATAGGTAAAGACTACATAGGAGTGATATATTTCCCTGGATAGGAAATTTTGTTTGTTTATTTTCTTTTTTTTTAACCTTTCTGCTACACTCCATAGTGACAAATCCACCCTAGAG
Organism: Gracilinanus agilis; assembly: GCF_016433145.1. Taxonomy (NCBI): domain Eukaryota; kingdom Metazoa; phylum Chordata; class Mammalia; order Didelphimorphia; family Didelphidae; genus Gracilinanus; species Gracilinanus agilis. Next base: position 152,373,457 of record NC_058135.1, on the reverse strand, counting down.
ATGTGTTTTTGACTTCTAACAGTGGCATGAACATGATGTATTTTCCTCCGAACACTCATCTTATATAATCACTAGCTATCTCTGAGTATGTGATCTACTCAGAATCTGGAATAATTATTCTCTGTCCTTGACAAGTCTGTTTGGATTGGGAAATTCTCTGAACGTCCTTGTTCAACAGACTATATTTTAACCAGTTTTCTTCAATGTATTTATAGTTCTAATCTTCTTTAATAAATGAAGATTAAATAAATTAAAGGGAATTTGGGCATATAGGTCATGAAGACCAATAATTAACCTTGAGGAATAACAAAAAGTTTCCAGTAATTACATTAAAAATAAATATTTTATTTTTTCAAAATCCATACCTTCCAATTTGGAATCAATACTGTGTATTGGTTCGAAAGACAGAAGAGTGGTAGGGGCTAGGCAATGGGGGTTAAGTGACTTGCCCAGGGTCACACAGCCAGCAAGTGTCTGAGGCTAGATTTGAACCTATGACTTCTGTTGCTAGGTCTGGCTCTCAATCCACTGAACAACCTAGATACCTGCCAGAAATAAATATTTTAGCATAAAATATAACCTTTTAAAACATAGTAGTTTTTAAAATAATCATATATGTATGTGTATAGATATATGGGTGTATGTATACATATATAATAGCCATTGATAGAGCTATGTTAAGTCAGTAAATAAGGAAAAGTCTGTGGGCACAAAATCTTTAAATTCTTGAAATAGCCTAACTGCAAATGTATAAAACTTTTCTCACTATTTATGGTTTTTGCTATGGTAATAACTTAGAGATTGAGGAGAAAATAAAATATGCATGACAAAATTACAAAATCAACTTCTCTCTCAGGTCATTGGTCATAATATTTCATAATCACAAAATTGACCTTGTACTTTCAAGTGGTAGACATTCTTACTGTTTTATGCCCAGTGATTTTTACTGAGTTACAATTGCATTCATATTGCTTTGCTCTAATCAGCATTCTGATTTTACAACAACAGAAGGAGTTACAGCTGGTTTTAATTACTATGTAACTGTTGGGTCTATTTCCTACTCGCCTATTAATGCTATCAACATGTAACCAAATTCCAATGGGGGAAAAGTGGCTTAGCTGACACTTAAGCTAATGGTATCCTTGCTGAGACTTAGTTTTGTGAGCTCTATAAAATCTGCCTCATTAAATAGCGATGGGAAGCTAGACATTTTGCTAGTAGAGAACATAGATCCAACTTGTTTTAGTTTAACACTTTTCAAGTCCAAACACTAGAGTGAGGGAGGCTAGTGAATTTCCTGAAGCAGAAAAATAAAAGTTTATATAGATGATGCTGACATCATTAATTTGGCTGCTAAAAAGAAATCTTCAGACTATGTACGAAGGTTAGCATACATCTGTAGCTCTTCTTCCTTCAGTTTCAAAGAGGACCAAGGACATCACCAGGATGATCTTTGGAGTTGTTTGTGAATTAGATTTAAGCGAGGCAGGATTGGCCAAAGTTATTGGCTCTACTCCCTCTTCCAGTCATTAAAATGGAGTAGCAGGACAGAAGTCAGGATAATTGGCCATGGCCAGGGTAAAGTCCTTGGCATCTTTGATGTCTGACCACACTCTAAGGACTTCACATCACATGTTCCAGCCACACCACCTTTGTGGCCAATGGAACAAATACTTCACATCTGTCAGCTTGGCTAGGGGAAGGCTTCATATGATTGGGGTATGTCAGGTTCGCTGGGGACCAGCTGGTTGGGGGTTTGGAGGGGTAAGAATGCAGACGGACTCAGGAGGGCTAGTGGAAGTCAAGTGACCAGTGGCTATTTTGTTGAGGAAGGGGAAGATACTTATAGGAATCTGGATTGCTATCCTAACATATCCATCCACAGGGTTACAGGCAATGTTTTCATAGTAACAGATGGCCAATCACAGAGAGTCTTGAGGAGAACAATGCATACTAATGTATAGTTAGAGAATTTTGTACCTTTTGAACTACATTCCCCAGATTTCCTTCCTGTATCACCCAGCATCCTTTTCCTTTCTGTTTACATGTGTGCTTATGTTGTTTGTTTATAAGTTCCATCACTCCTCCCTCTCATTCTCTTCTCTTCCAACCTGACTGGGTTAGCTAGTTTTTTTTAACTTTAGTTATTATTAATAAACTTTATAAAATGTAATACTTATTATACATTTTTTAATTTTAATTTTAATCTTTACACTGTCAAAGTATTGATCTATTGAGTTCAGTCTGCATGGTGATTGGAGGATATAAGGGTATCCATAAGAATACTGGAACACAAACTCAAGATGACATCTCTTCTGTTATGATCTCCTTTAGGGTCTCCAGGGATAGCAACACAAACCTGTCCTATTCCACCCAAGCTTATTCAGTGTACTTAGTTAGGCCTATTCCTAGGGGTCCAACAACTCAGGGGCCTGTCAGGGGTAGACATCATCTTTTAACCTCAACTAAGGATTTGTGGCTTAATTGATTATCCTCAAGCTGGTTTAGCTCATCTGCTTAGAAAGTGACCAAGGTGCAGCCACTGCACGTGCTATAGGTTCTTGTAATCACAGATGAGAATGGGGTGAAAGGTGGACACCAAGGGTGAATGAGCAGCCCTAAAAAGAGCAGAATTGCTAATCTTCCCTGAATACCTCACACAAAGGTAACCAATTTCATTGAATAGAAATTTGACTTTAAGGAAAATATCTTTTAAAAAAGAAAATCAAACTTTTTAAAATCTAATTTTGGAACTGAAGACATTACTTTTAAGAAAGTAAAAAATCACACCTTTAGGATATAGTAACTTCTGAACATATCTCTTTTGAAAGAACATGAATATTCAAAAACTTTTTTTATTCAAGGACTTCACAGGGTGATTTTTAGACTGGGAAATAGTCTAATTAGAGCAAAAAAAAAAAGGAAACACAATATCTAATGCTGAATTGAATGCTTTGGCTGGAACTTTTTTTTCCTTCAGTTTTTGTTAATTCTACTTATTATCTAACGTTTTAAATTTCTGTCTTCCTTTCTATTTCTGAGCTACAGTCACAGTTTAAAAATTGTTTCAGGTTCTCTGTAAGTTATTTTGACTTTATGTGATAATTGTCCCCTTATCACTTTTTTACAACTTCTTAGCACAATAGTTTAAAAGTATAATGGTGGAAAGGCTGACTAAAGATTTCTATGGTCTTCCCAAATACCCCAATTCAGTGGTTTTTCTCTCTTCCTTCTCTCCCCTAGGCATGTGTTTTAATAAGCAAGGATTTTATGAGGAAGCAGAAAAAATGTGATATTGGGAGACAGGAGTTAACTGGGTTTGAATGGAAGCTATATTTAGGTGACCTTGGACAAGTCAGTAAATGTATAAACTTCAGTTTTTTCATATATACATTAGGAATAATAAAACATTTAACTTTTAAGGTTGTTTCATATACATACATATGAAGAGAAAAGAGAGAGAGAGTGAGAGAGAGAGATTCACTTTAATAACTTACAGAGGACATTAAACAAATGGTCTATAGTATCAAAGATATTTGCAAACTAAATGGGTTTATGAAATAATTCACTTAAGAGAAAACCAAGTTAAAAAACTTAATCTTAGATAAGAATCTCAACTTGGATCTTAAAATTTGGATCTCAAAAGAAACTGAATCTCACTAAGCCTCAAAGTTTGATGCAGAGATTTTAAGCATGGCTAATATCTATTTAGGAAATTATGAGGTCAATATTATTTTCATAATAATACAGACACTTTAATTCCTAATACAATAAATATTATAGGTTAACTCAAATAACTAAGAGCTATGAGTGGGCATAGGGAAGAATAGTCCTCAGTCATTTTTGAATGTAAAAGGATAGTTAGACCAAAAAGATTGAGAAGTACTTTTAAATGAACATTCTTTTAAATACTTAAAAATAACAACATTGAGAATATACTGAATGTTCCTTTTTGTGAAGAAAGGGAATCTAAACTGTTGTGCCCATTCCACATTAATTATGTACCATAAATCAATTGTTGGCAGCTACCAAAATGAGTTATAACTCTAAAGAGGATTTTTTTTTAAAGCTCTCTAAGATCTTGGCCTGAAAACTCATTTGAAGTGATAGAAACATCCTAAGTTCCCAAGCTGAAATGTATTTTTTTTATCATTAGGCAATATGATGTGAATAGTTGATGTCAAACTAAGTGATGAGCTTTCTAAAGGAAGTGATGCATTTATTCTATTATATGTTTTCCTTAGGCTATTGAGTTATCAAAAGAGTGGTAAGTCACTGACACAAGAAAAAGAAGAGAGGAATTGTCCTTTTAACAAAGATATAGTAAGTGATCAACAAGTATTTGTGGGGGGAAAAAAAGAACTTCCAGAGATAACTTGAAAACAGACTGAAGAGGCACTTCTGATACTATTTGATTTTTTGTAAGAGCATTATGGTTTTGGTGCACTATAAAACAACTTCAAAAGACACAGTATCTTCTTGGAAAGTCAAATAAATGTATGAAATGAGTAACATAATGAACATATCAAGAGAAGTGAAGGTAATGGCTGCCAATAGCTCTCATTTATTAGGATGTGAAGTATCGCTAATGGTATTTGTCACTGGATTGTAACTCAAATGTCCCCAATGGCATTCTCCATTTCAAAGATGACTTAGTCTGTAGCAACACAGAATCTAAGGGAACTACAAAAATATATTATTGTTCTTTTCTGTGTCCCAGCAACGGCTTTGGTTTTACAGAAAATAAAATGATGGATTAACCCAAGGATTTGGCACATGAAAAATTTATCTTCCCTTAAATGACTATTTGTTTATAAGAAAAGAAATAAAAACAAACTAAAAAAGACCCACTTTGAGTTTTCCAGTGAATACCCCCCCAAACCCTTACCTTCCGTCTGAAATTAACACTATGTATTGGTTCCAAGACAGAAGAGTGTAGGGGGTAGGCAACAGGGGTAAAGTGACTTGCTCAGGGTCACACAGCTAGGAAGTGTCTGCAAATTTGAACCTAGGACCTCCCATCTCTGGGCTTGACTCTTAATTCACTGAGCCACCTAACTGCCCTACCCCAGCCACCTACCTACCTCCATCCAGTGAATATTTTTAAATAATTTATATAATTAAATATATTTCAAATTACCTTTGGATCTCATGGCACCACTTTCTGACTGAATGTGTGATGTCCCTGTGGAAAAAATGAGACCTGCATTTTCGGGCACAATGTGTCAAATTGTTTTGTATAATAATATTTTCCAAAAGCAGATTTTTCTTATTGGGGACATTGGTTCATTAATGGGAAGATTGGAGTAATCATATTATTAATAAAAAAGAAGAAAAGAAACAAGGACACGTTGACAAGTTATTAAAAGTGGAACAAAAGAAAGTTGAGAAAGACACAAACAGATTGATGTTGGAATTACTAAATTAAATTTAAAATCAACAACAAAAAAGACATAATTCCACACATAATCCTCTTTTATGTGTTCGTTTATTGAAATGTTTGTGTTTGTTAACATTTATTGTTTATAATAAAGAAAATTTAATCAAATATAAAAACGCCTTTGGAATTTTTGGAAGGGTCATAGAACCTACTAAATTTGTAGAGATGTTAAGTCTCAGCTCCTAATTAAAACTGCATTACTCTCTCTCCAATTGTGTGTGTGTCTGTGTTGTTAAAAAGAATGGAGATGAGAGAGAGGTACATACACTCTCAGCTACGGACCTCTGTGTGAGTGCTACTGGCAGAAGGGTTATGTCTCTCCGCCTGACAGGCTCTGCTGGACTGAGCCTGTCAGCTGTCTCCTTTCAACAGCTGCCCAGGCAGCGAACCACTGAGAAGTTGTGTGTGTAGTTAGCTTCTCTAGTTCCTCAAGCTGGGGTTGGTTTGAATGTAGATATGGACTATTTGCTGTGCTGATTGGATAACACCATGAGTCCGACTATGTGACTGAGTTCCCCTTCCCAAGAGCTTTAGATATATTCACCACTCAGGAAAGGTACTTCAATCTTTGACTTTGTAACAAACAACTATATTTAATTCTGGCTTAACAGGATAAAGAACAAGGGAAAGAATGGAGGATTTGGGAATCCTATTGCTAGTTATCTAAATAAATTATCAAAGCTATAGGGGTTTCTGGATCAGGTAGTGACTGGAGATTCTTCACCCTCTCACTAACCCTGCTTGACCAAACCAAAGATTAGGGAAGGCTGTTGATGTTCTTCTTGAAAGGCTCTGATATTGCTTTCTCTCAGCTCTATTGATGATAACTATAATAGCTCTCTAGGTCTCTCAGGCAAAGCAGTTGAATTGCAGATACAGGGCCTACCCTCCCTTTCTTTTAACCTCCCACATCCCAAGATTGCTCCAGACTGAGTCGTCTTGTGCTATGCATGATGGGTATTTATAGGGTTGGCTCCAACTGACTTTTGGCCCTGGCTCATGGCACCTGGGTATATTCTGAGGTCTCCAACTGACGGTCTTGTTACTCAAAGTGGTATCCATCTTGTTCCAGAAATTCATTAAAACAGTGTGTGTGTGTGTGTGTGTGTGTGTGTGTGTCTGTCTGTCTGTCTGTCTGTCTCTCCCTCTCTCCAAGCCACTGAAAAGCCAATGATGAAATTCTAAGAACTGCCATGTTTTCTAATATATGCCAAATATCAGGGATTCTATTTTTAATTTAAAAGAACTTCTTCCATAAATATTTGCAGATCCTTATTGATCAATATCTATTCATTTGATAAAGTCCACTCAATTATGCATATATTGAATACATACTTTGTATTTACCATATTATTTATTATATATGTGTGCCAAGGATCCAGAAGACATAAGTCAGTTATGGACTCTGATCTAAAGGATTCTACTATAACCTTATTGGAAGACAAGATTAATATCTGTAAAATGAAACCAAATAACACAAAATCAAGGAGCACCAATCAGGATCACACAGGATCTGGCAGCCTCCACGCTAAAAAGACCGCAAGGCTTGGAATATGATATTCAGAAAGGCAAGAGAGCTGGGCCTGCAACCACGGATCAACTATCCATCAAAATTGACTATATACTTCCAGGGGAAGTATGGGCATTCAACAAAATTGAAGATTTCCAAGTATTTGCACAGAAAAGGCCAGGACTAAATGGAAAGTTTGATATCCAGCCACAAAAATCAAGAGAAACATGAAAAGGTAAATAAGAAACAGAGGGGAAAGAAAGAAAACTCATAATTTTTAAATTTGCCTTTCTAAAGGCTTCAGTAAGATCTAATTATCTGTATTCCTATGCGGAGAAATGCTATGTATAATTCTCTGTAGTGAACTCTATTCACTATTATAGTAGTCGCTATTATAATAATCAGAAGAATAATTCATGTAGTCACTATTATAATAATCAGAAGAATAATTCATAGGGAGAGGACGGAAAACTAAATGGTCTAAGATGACATGGGAGGGGGTGGGAAAGAGGGGGATGAATAGTAGGGGACACCAAGAGAAACTTAAGTGAATAAGAAAAATAAGATATTCTATTATGCACAAAGAGGGCGTGGGAAGGGCAGGGGACAAATACTATTATTAGAAGGAGAGGAAGAGAGCATTAAGAGGTAATATTTAAATCTTACTCTCAGTGTAATCAACCCGGAGAGGGAAGAGTAGCTATATTATCCATTGGGATAAAAAACTCTATCTAACCCTACTGAGAAAGTCAGAAGGGATAAACCAAGGGGAGCAGGGGAGTGGGGAGGTCAAAAAAGGGAGGGGAGAAGAAGGGGGAAGGAATTTATTAGACCTTTAAAAATAAAAAGAGGGTAATAAAAAGGGAGGGGGTAGAAAGGGAAGTTAATCAAGGGAAGGGATAAGGGATACTGGCTTAAAGCAAACCACTGGTTTAAAAGGAAATAGTTTAAGAAGAAGGGGTAGGAAAAGTGGAGGATACGAAAACATCAGCGAATGCACAACTGATAATTATATCTCTGAATGTGAATGGGATGAACTCACTCATAAAACAGAAGCAAATAGCAGAGTGGATTAGAAACCAAAATCCCACCATATGTTGTCTACAAGAAACACATATGAGGCGGGTGGGCATACATAAGTTTAAGGTTAAGGGCTTGAGCAAAATTTTTTGGGCGTCAAATGAGAAAAAGAAGGCAGGAGTGGCAATTGTGATTTCTGACAAAGCCAAAGTAAAAATAGATATGATTAAAAAAAGACAGGTAAGGTCATTAAATCCTGATTAAAGGCAGTATAAACAATGAGGAAATAATACTAAATTCCTTTAAATTGTATCTTCCTTCAACATGGATTTCATAAAATTATGAATTTAAACCTTCTAGACCAACCATCTATACTGTATACATAAGAAAACTGAAATCAGCCCAGGAAAGTGGCTTGGCTAAGGACATTATCAGTTACTTAGCAGAAAACCCCAACAGTATACACTTCTTATGCACCATGACTGTGGACACTCAATCTTTTTTTTTTTTTCCCTATCATACTACAAGACTCAGCAAAAGTAGTTCTAAGGATAATAGATATAGAGTGAAAATGATTAATTTGTCACCTAGTTCAGCCCCTCATTTAATAGAAGAGAAAACCATAGTTTAAGTGATTTGCTCAAGGTCACAACTTGAGATTTAAAATATATCGTCTTGCACCAAATCCAGTGTTCCTTTTATTGTACATGTTGCCTGAATCTGGAAAATATGACTTGAGTTTCAAGCTGTGACTGTGAATATAGGGTAAGCAAGAATGGTCAATTCCTGTCATAACTGCTATCTATCTAATGCCACAAATGATCACACTTTTGCTGTTATTTGACTTTTCTGTCATATTGCTACCCATCTTTAAGGGGCTGGGAAATTTTTTTTAAGAGTGTTTTTTTAACAGTGGTTTTTTCCCCTTTGTGTTCCATATTATTTCAGAATAGCTTCAACCTTCAGAGGCAGATAGGAAAATAAGAAATATCTACTTTTACCTGGATGGAAGAATTGAACTCTCTGATGGAACATTTTAGGCACTCTAAAGGTAAGATTTTAATTGTGTTTGAGTGGAACCATTGTATAATGCAGAAACCATGATTTTAGAAATATGACAAGGGAGTCAGTTGCCAATGTCTGCTAGACATATCTAGCTGGATATTGCATATATTTCTCAAAATCATTGTTTAAAAAATCACTCATTCTCTTTTCTTTAAAATTTACCACTCCTCCAAGTTTCCCTATTTACATTGAGGTAATGACAATTCTTTCAAGCACCTAAATTCACAAACTCAGTCATTCTTATTCTCTCTCTCAATATTCCACCCCAAAATCCAATCAGTTACCAATTCCTATAAATTATTCCTCTGTAATACATCTCAGATATATCCCCTTTTCCTTATTTGTATGTCCATCAATCTACTGCATGTATTCCAAGAAATCATCAACTCTGGGCTCCATTATTATGATAATTATATTTGATTCATATGACACCAGTTTCTCCCTTCCTTAAACCATCCAATAGTGTAATTTCGCCATGTGTTCTATTCATCAAGAAGCTTTGATGGAAATGAATTCTTTTAATGATTCAAAAAAGATTATCTCTGATAAATTAAGATGCAACTGTAATAATTTAAAATTTAGGTTTTATGTTAATATGAGAATTTTATAGTAACATTGTGGTCGCCAATTTAAAGATATTATAACTTAAGTCAAAATGACTTTAAGTAGTTTTATTTACAAAGAGGTGGAAAGAGTAAAAATGGGAAAAATGCAAGAAGGTAGAGAATTGTCTAGCCTATCATCCTAAGCACTGCTTTGGTGTGGAACTGAGCCCCAGGAGGACTTTACCATGTCCCTTTTCCCCATGTGGATTTTCCATTAATCCTTAGCCAGAAGTCCAGTGGTGAATTCCGCAAAGGTTCTATCAATGCAGTCTCCTTCAGGAAAGGAAGGCCTCTCCAGAACCAATCTCTCCAGAAGCCCAGAAAGGAAAGCCAACTACTCACCTAGCTTACTGACACAGAATCTCCCAAGTAAATAAAGGCAAAGTCCCAAGGAGAAGATCCAAGCCCAAGGTCCAAGCCGAAGGTTGTTGGCTAAGAAGTTCAGGGTTTTTTATAGTCCTTTTTCCACATCACTTCCTGTCCCTTCCTCCACTTTACAGTACCAATTGTAGACATTCAATTTGCCTAGCACTGCCCAGGGGCAGGGCAGTGCCTTCTGGAGTTGTTACCCACTTTAGCAAGTGACTTGTGAACTCTCTTACTTAGTGTTAAGTAGGGGTATTTAAATTTTTGATTGATTAATTTAAAAGTTGCTGTTTGATAGACAAAGAAAGTTTTGTTCACTCTTTACACAGTTAAGCTCCTTTGTCTTTTTTTTGAAGATGGATCACAAATTAGTGCTCTTCACATGCTATATTTTATATTCAGTACATACTAGCATCTTTGGGGTTCTCCTATACATCTTTACATTGCCTACCTCCATGTTATTGTATACCCTCTGCATGGAATGCATTTCCCTCCTGACTTCCACCTCATTCAAAACAAAGCTCAGGTATATCTTCTATAGGAGACCTCTGTTGAATTCTATAGATGTTCAATATTAGAACTTCTGTAGATATTCTTCAAACCTTCCTCTACTAAAAATAAATGATAAAATTAGTCATTTTGTATTTTCCACATATTTTTCTCCATTTTATAGATCCAGGAGAATGAGGCTCCATGAAAGATGGATTATTTAATTTTCTCTGAAAAGAGTTCTAATTTTTCTCAACTTATCAATAATTTCTCCAATCTATAATTTTTAAAAATTTTCATGTTTACTTAAAATATATTATATTTTCTGATTAAATTCTCCCCATATGAATTAGATCTATTTCCTTAATACTCTAATCCAGTGATGAGCAAACTATTCCCTGAGGGTCAGATCCAGGCTGTAGATTTCCCATCACTGCCTTAAGCAGTTCCTTAATTACTATGCCCCACATCCAGATGTATTGATTAGGAAATTGCTTAAGGCAGTGATGGGAAAACTATGGCCTGGATCTGGCCCGTGGGGAATAGTTTGCCCATCACTGCTCGAATCCATTGTGTAACTTATATCTGGATTATCTTAATTGTTAGAATTTATATAGTACTTTAATGTTGTCAAAATGTTTTAAATATATAATTTAATTTGATCTTCATACTAGCCCTGAGAAACAGCTGCTATCATTATTCTCATTTTGCAGAGGAAGAAATGGAGGTAGAGAGAGGTTAAGTAACTTCCTAGGGGAACAGAGTTAGTAACATGTCTTACATGAAAGAAAAAGACTGGACAAAATACTCTCTGAGCAAAGTCTGATTTTATTTTCTAGTCAAGACAAACAGGTCAGCGATCTTCACTTTCTCCAGTTGAATCTGAGACCCTTGATCATCAACACTGACTGATATCTTTAAGGCAAAAAGAGGAATTACAGAGTGGAGTGAAGACTTACATGGGTCATTGACAGGTGAGGACATTTTTGACTTTGGCTCCTTACAGGTCATGAACAGCTGAAGACACTTTGACTTGAGCTTCTTACAGGTCTTTCTTGATGTAGCACATGCCAAGCCTCAGTTCTGAGAAATCCCCTTCAGAGCTTGCTGCCTTCCTACATGAATCAATTTGACATAAAGAATAATGTAATGTAATATATTTACACCCTTGTGATTATTGTAGTAACATACTTATAACACACACTTAAAACTATTACTCAGGTACTTCCCTAGTGTTCTTAATTACTTTTCTTAATTACTTAATTATTTTCCCTAGTAATTCTTAATCTTTTTACATAAATAGACTTTTGCCTGGGTCTATATTCTTACTGCAAATCACATGATTGCAATGTATTAAACTGAAGGGAATTTTAAGCTAATACAAATGAGGAGCAGCTTAACTAAATTTCCTTCTTACAGATGTAAATTCACTCTACAAACTAAGAATTGTTTATATGTTTAAGATGTAATAAATATAAATGGATCACAAAATCCAATTAAAATTGATGTTATTAATTAGAATAAAAAATTAAGGATAGCGTTGTGCTGGAAAATATTTTGAAGTTTAATCTTCAATATTAACATTTTCTCTTTTGCTTTTTTAAGTCAATCAAGAAAGCAATAAATCATGTCCTGATTTGTAAAGTTTGATGATTTTGGAGGTTTAAATGCTCATACTGAAAACTTAACAATTGGATCTCCTGGTGCTGGTAAAATCTGTTTAATGCTGTGGAATCAGTTGAAGAGAAAGACTAGTGAATATCAATGTTTTTTGCTTTATTTTAATTTTTAAAATTTTGTTACAAGTATTAACAGATTGCTCCTATTTTTATACCCTCTGTATAAAAGCTACTTCTATGAACTGAGGTATCTTTTAACAACATAAAATTGTAAATAAAAACCATTAATATGGTCATTTCATCTGAATGTGCTTGAAATATTTCATATCTTTAGTTATAGTCATAACTTAATAATCACATTCATATACCACATTTTTGTCATTCCACAATTCTCCTTTATGAATTTGGATGCTATACCACTTGGTGCATATATATTGAGCAGTGTTATTTCCTCATTGTTTATACTGCCTTTAATCAGGATGTAATGACCTTCCCTGTCTTTTTTAATCATATCTATTTTTACTTTGGCTTT
>NC_058135.1:152309876-152345907 GCF_016433145.1 Gracilinanus agilis | reverse complement strand
TTTTTATTATGTTAGCTCGTCCTACCCATGAGCAATCAATGGCTTTCTAATTGTTTAAATCCAGTTTTATTTGTTTGGAAAGTGTTTTGTAGTTGTTTTCATATAATTGCTGTGTTTGTTTTGGTAGATAGATTCCTAAGTATTTTATATTGTCTAGGGTGATTTTAAATGGTGTTTCTCTTTCTACTTCTTGCTTCTCTAGTGTGTTGGAAATGTATAGGAATGCTGATGATTTATGTGCATTTATTTTGTATCCTGCAACTTTGTTAAAGTTGTTGATTATTTCTACAAGCTTCTTAGTTGATTCTCTATGATTTTTTAAGTAGACCATCATATCATCTGCAAAGAGTGATAGCTTAGTCTCCTCCTTGCCTATTTTGATGCCTTCAATTTCTTTTTCTTCTCTAATTGCAACTGCTAGTGTTTCTAGTACTATGTTGAATAATAGAGGTGATAATGGGCATCCTTGTTTTACTCCTGATCTTATTGGGAAGGCTTCTAATTTATCCCCATTGCATATGATGTTTGTTGATGGTTTTAGGTATATGCTGTTTATTATTTTTAGGAAAGGTCCTTCTATTCCTATACTTTTCAGTGTTTTCAATAGGAATGGATGCTGTATTTTGTCAAAGGCTTTTTCAGCATCTATTGAGATGATAATTCAAAATCTGAATCACTGACTTGAATTATTTGGTCCATGACCAGAACAGAATTATTTTCAATGGGAAAAATTAGAGTAGATGTGTGTCATATCTTTTTCCTTATTTTTATTTGTTTCATTGTTTTTCTTTATTTTAATTTTTGATCTCAAAAAGTAGGTGGCCTAATTAAATAGACTGCTAATTAATGAATCACTCCCATTTAAATAATGGAGTATTTCTATCAAAATATAATAAATTGCAATTTTTTGGTTATGTGACTTGTACTTGCTATCTTTAAGATCTCCTAATTCTTTTTTTTAACATATAACAGGGTATAGATAGCCCAGCATTTATGAGCATGATCAGTGTACTAAAATGATGCAGTCTCCACGAATATATGCAGATTTTCTCTTACAACTTCTCATTTATCAAATAAATGTCAGAGAAAGATTTTTGATAAGTTGCTGAGATAGAACTACACATGTATTCAAAGAGTACTAACTGAAAAAGTGACTTAATCTTTATTTCTTGGCAATAATTGAGGAATGAAAGATTCTGAGTGGAGAGAATTCTTTAAGACATTCCCACCTTGGTCAACACATGATTCGTTGAATATATGGCACCAATTTTTTCCTTTGCTTTTGTTCTCCATGGTTTTATATGAAAGCCTGTTGAAGTTGATTATTCCTCCATAAACTTTGAAAAATATGAGTCCCAGAAGTAGAAAGGTCAAATCCTTTCCAGAGTTTGCTCCCAGTTGAGCCTGGTGAGGTACCAGCAAAGCCCAAAGAAGCAACTAGGAATGAGACCTATTCTTTCTCCCTTGGCCAAGATGGCAGGTTCCATAAACAAGATTGTTCCATTAATCTTGCTACATTTGAAGAGAACTTGGTACTGTGAATGTTTGTAGCAGTTGCTTTATATGAATGCCTATTTTCTCAGAGATCAAGACAGTTTTAGGGGAGAACTTGTCTGTGGTACAGAAGAGTGTCTCGTATTTCCGTTCTTGCTATATCTTCAGAATGAATATCCCTCTGTTGAAAGTTCATTGATGTTCATTAGATAAATGATACTGGGGTGCTAATCTCTGAAGAGTGTACATGATATAAGGCAACTAGATAGCACATCATTATAGAGCATTGTACCTGAAGTCAGGAAGACTCATCTCCTTGAGTTCAAATCTGGTCTTGGACACACCACTAGCTCTGTGACCCTGGGCAAATCACTTAACTCTTTTCTCAGTTCCTGATCTGTAAAATGATCCAGAGAAAGAAAAGGCAAACCACTTCAGTATCCCTGTCAAGAAAATTACAAATAGGGTCATGAAGAGTTGTACCTGACTAAATAACAACAAATCCATTATAAAAGGAAGATACTGTAAAAGGTAATTATATAAAGAGAACACACTGGAATGGGGGCTAGAGCTAATAGCTTTAGAGGGAAAAAACAACAACACAACTCCATAAATCCTCAAAAGGATTCTAAAAACCTGAGGTCATATAATGCCAAATTTGTTCAGGTGGAATCTAACTCATCACTACAAGAGTGAGGATCAGGATCCCCAGATCTTATAACGTTAAAAAAAATATTCTTGCTATATGTGTGACACTTCTTGTACTATATGTATTTAACCTCTATCATTCCTCACTCCTTAGTCATATCCCTCAACATAATTTTCCATACTAATCTTTGCACTGAGGTCAGTTTCCAAAGAAGTGTTGATATAATATTAAAAAGGTTAAAATTCCTATCAGAAAAAATTGTCAGCTTTTTATTTCACTGAAACATTATTTTGTGCACGTGTCAATCATTTCTGTGGTGGTCTTTTTGCAAATACTGATCATGATTACTGAAATGTAGCACTATGAAATTATGGTGCAAGTACCATTGAGTACATGATGCATGAACCAATTTCTTCAGCCATTTTCACTTTTACTTCCCCATTCATGCATTACCTAATAGTCCTTTCTGAAATAACTGACTATTCAAGTCTAAGATATCACTTTAAAAAATGAGTAAGTCTTCAAAATTAAGTGAAAAGGACTCCCAACTATACTTTCTTAACTGATAAAGTGACTAGACACATAGAGATTGTAATATATATCTTGTGGATTTTAGATAATGACTTTGTTTCTTTTGACTTGTTTGCCCTCGTTCAAGTTCAATAGCAACAAATAAGCAAATGGGAACATCTGGACTTAATTCAGGCCACTAATTCATTTAATTCAGTCACTAACCATGCTAAAAGTCCCATGGGCAATAGATAGCATTGAAATAGCAAATGACTTAAGTGGTATAAAAATAAAATATAAACAACAGAACACCATATTAGCCACATTCACAACTGAGTAGATTGTTTCTCTAATTCTCTTTAGTGTCCTTTGACCAATTAGCCTCTCCAAAATATTTGTGCTCTGCCATGCTAAAGCATGGTCCTATACCCTTGAAATAATTACAGTGTACTATTAGGTCATCCATACTAAAGATTTTAGGTAGATATAAATTAAGAATTGAAAAGGATTTCAGCAGTTTCAAAACTGAACAACAATTTCCTATTTATTCCAAAATAAATGTCTAGCTTAAAGACAAGCAGTGAAGGAGAACTGATAACCTTTATACAAAATTTATTTTCACTGTTTGAAACCTCCAGTAGGTAAACTACAAGCAAAATCCCTTTTTTCCATTTGCATTTGTTTTTCTCTTGGTCACACCATTTCCTTGTAGGTCCTTGATTGGCTGACTTCATAGTCTACTTTCAGCTAATCTAGCTGCTCTAGACTCTAAATCAGCTTTGACTCAGTCCCATGTAATCTAATACCCAAAAGACCTTTATCAGTCCTTGACATTTTATCCTTGAGGGTAGGGGGATTTTTTCTCTCAACGAGAGAGAGGTAAAAGATTCCAACACAATAATTATAGGAACAACTCTTTACCCCTTTCTCCCTCCCTTGCACAGCCAGGTAACACACTGAGTAAATCCCTGGGCTTGGAGTCAGGACTTCAAATATGGTGCCAGGGAGACTTCTGTGACCTGGGCAAATCACTAAGCCACTCTCTGCTTCAGTAAAATCAAATGTAAAATAGGATAATAATGATAGTACCTTCCTCCTTAAAAGCTTGTTATTAAGATCAAATAAGATGATTTTGGAAAGTACATAGCATAGTACCTGACACATGGTCAATAATCAATAATCAGTAAATGTTTCCTCCTTGCTTCCCTCCCTCCCTTCTTTTTCTTCTTTATTTTATTCCTTTGCTCCTTCAATACTTCCTCCTTTCTTTTTCTTTTTCTCTATTTGTTTTCCTTCCTTCCTTCCTTCCTTCCTTCCTTCCACAGTCATTTGGATTCAGATTGATTCTTGGCCTTTTGGCTAAGATCAAGTGTAGTATCATTTGGATTTAGTCAATCTCTCTCCAAAGGAGGGTCTCTTCACTTACCATTGAGAATCCTAACAAAATATCTTACTCTAACATTTCATCACTGGCCCCTGGCTAGAGGTGAGTAATGAAGCACAATCCACCTAGGTCATAGATCAAAGAACTTTTATGATGGAATGAGTTATGTCTCATCATGAATGAGGTCAAACTTCCTTACTCTGCAGATGAAGAAATTGAAGCCCAAAGATATGAACTTTCCTCTAGATATAACTAAATTGTGGCAGATCTTGAATTCAAGACCAGATGTCTCAACTCCTTGTCTTTTAATTTTTTTTTCTAGTACAACATATGGAGAAGAAGCAGTGCAAAGAAACTTCCAACGGCTCTCTGAAGAACTTTAGTGCCAATTGTGAGACATGGGAGATGTCACAGGACCATCACCCAGCATGTCATGCCTGCATTAAAGAGGGTCCTGTCCTCTGAGAACAAGACAGATTCATAGTAGCCCAAAGGAAATAGGAGATGTGCAAATCTAAAGACAATTCTAGTTCAAATATTCAATGGACTCTTTATATCCAACCTTTGTTAAAGCATTTCAATATCATATTGGACTGATGGGCCACAGTGAACATCTGGATATTGTGCAGTTTATAATTATTCTAAGACCTGGGAGACTATGTCTCCCAGGACTCCCTGTTACAACTTCCCGCAACACCTCCCACTTCCTTTGTGGGAGGTGTCAGAGAAAGTATAAAGGAGAGAGTTTGAGCACCTTTTCACTCTCTCTCTACCCTGGGCTCTCTACCCTGGACCCTGCAGAGCTCTCTACCCTCTGGACTCTCTCTTGATCCCAGAGGCTGTCGGATCCTGGGCTGTCTCAGATCCTGGACTCTCTACCTGGGAGGCGAAGGAGACCCTCTTTCCCTACCTAACCTTTCCATTTCCTAATCTAAATAAAACCTAGCTATTCTATAAACCTAAGTTGTTTTCTGATCTTTTATTTGAACCCCGAAGGGCTCTGGGGTCAATTTCCCCCTGCTGGGGCTGGGGACTGCTGCCTTCCTTTCCCTTCCTCTAACTTCCTCTCTCCTTTCTCCCATCCATCCTTCCTCCTACCTTCCATACTTCTAACCCTCACAATATCATTGGTCCTCTTTGAGTGCAAAGAGGCCAACAGCAATTGCCTTCTTACTGAAAATAACTTCACAGCAAGCTCATGTAGTCATCATCGACTATTTAATAAATAGATGAAATAGTTGTGGAGTTGCAAATAGAGACCCTACTTTGGAGTCATGACGACATGGTTTCAAGCCTTTATTGTAACACAAAGTATATATGTGACCAGTCTGTTATAGATATGGATCAATTGCAAAGGGGAAGGGGAGTTTCCTCTTTGGAAGATCACTAAGCCACTGAAAGCACCACATTCACCCTACAATATTAAATCAATGAGTGATCAATGAATAAAGTATTAGACATCTGCATTTTTTAGACTACCAGTTTTTGAACAGATAGAACAGAAATAAAATTTTAACTTCCCATGCAAGTGTACATTTTTTTAAAACCCTTACCTTCTGTCTTGGAGTCAATACTGTGTATTGGCTCCAAGGCAGAAGAGTGGTAAGGGTAGGCAATGGGGGTCAAGTGACTTGCCCAGGGTCACACAGCTAGGAAGTGTCTGAGGTCAGATTTGAACCTAGGACCTCCTGTCTCTAGGCCTGGCTCTCAATCCACTGAGCTACCCAGCTGCCCCCACAAGTGTACATTTTGATGGGTTCATGCATGTGTACTAAAAAAAAAAAACACCATACATACATTGCACTAATCATGTTCTTTTAGACCTGTGATGAAGGAAATATATTTTAAAAAATTGAATTTCATTTTATCCAAACTTTTTTTAATTTAATGTGGAAAAAAACACAATTAAAAAAATAATGACTATCAGCTAGGATGCCTTGACTTTCAAAATCTTTAAATGATTTTAATTGATTCATTTTGTTCATTGATATTAGCATAAATATAATGAGAATTATCCATAAAAATTTTTCATTTTAAAGAAAACTGAACTTGGAAATCTAGCTATGTTCATAAGCAAACAAGAGGTATCAGTAAAAGCTTTCATGATATGCCTTTTAGAGTGATGTCTGTATTCCATTTACTATAAAGGAAAATCCCAGGGCTCTCATGTAATTGCATGTTAACCAATTCTCAACAATGGCTAAATGAATATAAAGATGATTTTGAATTGTTAACATAAAAAGGGATCCATCTCCAAAAGCTCTATTCGATGAAGTTGCTGTATTGAATACACATACACATGCACACACATACACATGTATGCATACTTATCTCTTTATTTTCTTCTATAAAGCCTAATGTCAGGGAAAAAATTGAAATCCATTTTAGCTAATTGAAAGGAGAAAAAAATAACCTACATATAGATAAAAGAAACATGTGAGTCTATAATGTGGCACTTAAGCATATCATTTTAGTAGATGCATCAATAATGACTACGGGTTCACTCATCTGATGCAGAGAATTGTTTCATAGTTCATTTTCTCCATATCTGCAGGCACAAGTCAGCAGTTTAGGGATTATGTTCACTCTTGTTCTAGATCGGTGATTTAACATGAGACGACACTGAATGGGCCTTTGATTTTCTCCGAGGAGCCATGCATTTCAATCATGATTTACAGTAAGCTTCGGGTGAAATGAGTTTGGGAGTCTGATCCAAGTGCCCCTCAGATGCTCATCTAAAAACACTATGCAATTCAATTTGATTGAGTATATCAATCACAGTTGGGTTTGGAATGTCATAAGCTTCTTTATCCTGACCATTTGGGGTATCAAATAGCAGTATCACGCAAAGAAAATCTGAATTAAATTGAAGAAAGAACTAGGTAGTATCTAGAGTCTTCTGTGTTGCTAAAGTACTATTTCTCTTTTACCTTTCACCTTAAAAATTATTGGTGTCTTCATGTAAAACCTAGTGGAATTGTGCATTGGCTATGGGAGGGGGTGGGAAAAAGGGAGGGATAGAACATGAATCCTATAACCATGGGCAAATGTTCTAAATTAATTAATTAATTAAAAAATATTGCTGTCTTTGTTGGATAGATAGATAAACAGACAGACAGGCAGACAATAGACAAGTCATTTCTTTTCCTAACACAAGTTCAAGGACATTTCTATTTAGAGGAATCATAAATTGAATTTTACTTCAATTTATTGATTTGCTTTGGTCTGGTCCTTTTTTCAATAGTATAGGAAACTTCTATTGTGCAAACTCTCCATTATACCCACTGGCAACACATCTATATTTTGAAGTCCGAGGCATATTTCTGAGGGCACTTAAATATTAATTGACTTCACTTATTCAATATGTGTCATAGGTAAGTTTTGAATACAGGTAAGTTTGACTTCCAGACTTGTCCATTATCTAATATGTTGGACTTTCTCTCTGCTGAATCTATTAAGACCTCTTAACTTCCTGATATGATGAGGGCTGAAAAAACTGCCTTTTAATGGGCCATGGGTTGATAGTTTTATAAGAATATTATTATCCAGCTGTGGATGGATAATGTGTGAAAGGGACTGCATATAAGGATTATTACTAAATCCAAAGAGTAGATTTACTTAGACAAAGAGCATGCTATACTTTACAAGGAAGAGTCAATATAGCTGGCATCTGGTCAAAGTGATTCTATGGATAACTAAGTTATAGCTCTAAATTCTCTATCTGTATTATATTTTCAAACAATTCAAATTCAAATGTAACTGATAAAGTTCTACTTTGATCCAAGCCTTACTGACCTGGTCCAAAGGAAAAATAAAACTTTATACTTCATCCTTAAAAGGATTTAGTTGATGTTCACAATTTAAGTCTTACTTTGATGTTTTATTATGACCCGGGATGACATTTCTATAAGAATATGCTAGAGTTAAGAGCATACCTTTATAGTTCTTTCTACTCTGGAAAGCCTTTAAGTTTGTCTCATGGAAAGACTGTGACCTGAAAATCATTTTTAGCCAAGTCTGGAGAGGTTCAACTGTGTGTAGTTGACTAACTCATGGAGACATCAGTTTAGATTTATATTAATAAGTGGAACATCTATAATGATGAACTAGTTTTTCTTTTAAGGTATTGAAGGTCTTCTCTGCTTAAGTTCCATTATTTTAAAAGTCTTCTATCTTTAATAGCCAAACTTTTTTTAAAAAAAGTCTTCTAAACTCATCTCTTCATTTCCCATTGTTGACCCTTTGCAACATGACTTCTGTCATTTTATTCTGCTTCTTTCTGATTACTTTGTACATGGACATCTAACTTTAACTATTAAAACAACATATTTTCCTTTTCTAGTATTTATTTTGACCTTTTTAAGCCCTGAGATTCCACTTTGAGGACACCCTCTCTTTCATTTTCTTCTACTAATCTGTTTTTTGATTTGAATTCTTTCCCCTAAACTCTGTTCATTGATTGCCCTAATTTTTAGAGTACTGAATTAATTGGTTTTAAAGTATATGTCCCTCAATTAATAGTAAGGGCACAATGGGCCCTGAATGAATGCCATTCTCCTTCAAACTGTAAGTTCTGGATTTAGTTAATTGGCAGCAGGAATAGAATATCATATTTGTTCCATCCTACTATTCCATGACATTCATTTCAAGTCTGATATGGTCATGATGTACATAGTGGGGACAGTGTAATTGACTAGAGTACTTCTCATTTCCTGTTGCCCTCCCCTTTCTTCCACTTTTCCCACACCAATACATTTAGATTCTGTGAATCTCTGACTAGCATGGGATGCATAATATTTTACTCCTTGGAAATTAAATACTCCTTTGTCACTGAGTGGAGTTTGAGCAACAAAATTATTTTCTAATTTTTTTTTGTATGCCCGTATATTCTATTTAAGAGTAAGTGTAAGGCTATGTGGAGAAAAAAGGCAATCAGGAACCGTGATAGAATGATAACTTATTTTTAGTTTTTATTTTCTATACATGTGAGTGACTACAAATGTAAAAAGTAATTGAAATAAAGTTCTGTTCTCTGTTATAGCAAAATCCCAATGAAAAACTTTCCTTTACCAATACAAAGCATCACATGATCAGAAATTTATAGTCTCAGAGCAAGGGAACTTAACCTGGGGTTTGTGAACTTTACGCATGTGCACATGTGTCTGTATGCATACGTGTATGTGTAAAGATAATAGGTATTGAGGATGTCATTAGATATTGATACTGGCGAATAGGTAGACAATTTTATTTTGATATATTTGGTTTCTTTTATAATTCTATGTAGTACATTTAAAAACATTATCCCAAATCCCAGATTTCATTAAAAATGTTCATGGGGACAATGACACACAAAAATATTGGGAACTTCTGTCTTTGATAACTACTACCTCAAAGCATTGAGATTTGGAAATATATGCTTACGGTCAGAGTCAGAAGACTTCAGAGTCAAGATTTGAACTTGGGTATGCACAGAGCCACACACATGCATACATGCCTATACACATATACATGTATGTTTGTATGCGTACATGCATATAGCATATACTATACACATATATGAAGGGATTTACATGCTAAACATGTTCGGATATTTCATCTTAGAAGAGGGAAGCTTTGTATGCGAAGCTTAAAATTAAAATAAAATGCTTCTACCTACTGTGTTTATTTCTAATGTAAGTGCATATTTAAATTTCATATAACTATTTTGTATAATCAACAATGTATTTACTTTGTTTATATTTCTTATTTATAGTTTATACTTTTTACTTAGTTTGTATTTTTTGAAAACATACATTTTATTTTATGTAAATAATAACTTACATTATATAATAAGGAATTTATTGCTTAGGCTTAATGTAACTTTACATTAGCAATAAACAATAGAAAAACTAATATTTTAATTAATTATGGCATTCTCATATTCATTACAGAATCCTCCTCTAGGAAAAGTACAAACTTACTTGTTTGCCATTTAAAGTCCTTTGCTATATAACTCCATAATTTCTCTCTAGATTTATTTAACAATTATGTTCCATGAATTCTATGTTCTGACCAAATTGCCCTCAACTTCCTGTCTCCATTACTAGTAGAGGTTATCCTCTCAACCTGGAATGCTCTGCCTCTCTATTTCTATTTCCTGCAATGCCTGATTCCTTTTAAGTATTAGCTCAACTGCTATCATCTATATGAAACCTTTCTTCATCCCTCTAATACTCATCATTTTCTTCCACCTGAAATTACTTAGTGTTTCTTTAATAGTATATTGTTATAACCTACCAGACATCTATAAGCTCCTTGAGATATCATAAAGTTTCATTTTTGTCTTGATATTCCTACATTTAGGGTAATACTTTGCATACAGGGACACTTTTCATGCAAATGAATTGAATTGAATTTTTTGCTTTTTCCCTTCCTTACTTTTTTTCCCTTCACTTCCTTATTTCTGTCAATGGCATTCATCACTCTCTTCTTCACTCATTCTTATAAACTCGGAATCATCTGTGATCATTTCTTGGTAGAATTAAGAGAATCACAGTTCCCAGGTGTAAGAATTAAAATTTTGTTATTATATTTATATATTAAAATTATGTGGCCGCCAGGAATCAACAATTCAGGTTGATTCCGTAATTAAATCAGACCCAAGTCAGCATCGGGTTGAGGAGTTTATTTACAATCAGGAAGGTAAGTAGGGATAAAGAGAAGAGGAAGGTTAGAAGTCTAAATAAATGAAGCTGTAAGCCGCAAGGCCCAACAGCCGGATAGGCAGAGTTTAGAATTGGCCAACTAGGCCAAGGAAGCCAGCCTAACTTACCCACGTGACAATACAGGAGTGTAAGCTATCTGTGGTCTCAGGAGATGCTTCTTCTTCCAGTTCCAGACGGAAACTCTTCCCACGGGAAGTTCACTCACTTACTTAAAGAGAATGTGTCTTTCATCACTTCCTGTGGTCCACCTCTAATTCAAATGGACAAATGGCAGTTTCTACATTGATTTGGACTGCCCAAAGGGCAGTCCCTTATTCTTGATTTGTTACTTATTGTCACGTGTGGGTAACTCGTCTCCCCTCCCCACTAAGGGAGGTGGGAGTGACATCATTAGCACGCCTGGGTTGGGTAGATTTTTGACTATTAATGGGATCGAGCTAATTCTATTTACACACAGGTAAAACTTTTGCTGTATTTTTATCCTGGACAGAACACATTGGTATACTGTGCTTAGTTTTCTGCACCATATTTTAAGAATATTGACAAATTGTGCAATTTCTGGAGTAGGACCTCAAGTTCATGACATTTGAAGACCAATGGAAGTAACCAAGAATGTTTAGCCTGGATACAAGAAAAAATAGATGAGACAAGATTTACATGTTCTAGTATTTTAAGGGTTATACTGAAGTAAGATTGGACATTTTTTTCTGCTTGGTCACAGAGGGTAGTAATAAGAACAAGGGTATAAGTTAAAGGAGATTTAATCTTTTTTTTTTTAAAAACCCTTACCTTCTGTCTGTGTGTATTGGCTCCAAGGCAGAAGAGTGGTAAGGGTAGGCAATGGGGGTTTATAGAGCTAGAACATAATTTTTATAGAGCTAGTTTGCAAAAAACTTCTTGAAAATTAGCATTATTTCAAAGTAAAATGGCCTATCTTAGAGGGGTGGCATTCCCCCTCTGTTGAGGTATGCAAATAAGAAACTTTGGGGCATATTAGACAAGGTTCACTTGCTTAGATATGAATTGGTCTAGAAAGTTTCCTTTAAATTTCCTTTTACCATGGAGATTTACTGATTTATATGTTCTGTAGCCAAAAGGTTGCTTAGACATATCAGTTCTGTCACTGAAATACTTGGCTAATTCATCACTTCTCAACTGTGCTCACTGCTACTAACTTATTTCAGTTCCTCCTTACTTCTGGCTCAAATCAATCTAGTCTAAACCATCTTAGACCCCTCTGCTAGAAAAAAATTTCCTAAGACACAGATCTGATCACATAAGTTTCATTTATTTCTTATTGCCCAGAAAAAAATTTCTCAAACATTTTTTTACTTTGTAAGACCAGAACAAATTATTTAATCTCTTTCAGCCTTTATTTTCTAACATGTAAATGAAGGGGTTGGATTATAAAACCTTCTTGGTTTTAAACTGAAAATCACTTACTATTTGGCTCCTTTGCACCTTTTTATATTTGCCTTATGCCATGTCCCTTCAAATATCCTATGTTCCAAGATAACAGATAGATAATTCATTATTTCCCAAACATGTTTTTTTTCTGTCTATAAAACCCTTTATTTTTCTTTTCCTTTTATTTGAAATTTCCTTTTAGCCTCTCCATTTTATTTTGAAATACTACTTGTCTTTAAAAATCTGGTTCATATGCCAAATCCTTCATGAAGTCTCCCTGTATCTTTTAGGTTAAGCTAAATAGCAGAGGGTTTATAAATATTTGATTTTTAACAAAGTTGTTTTTATATATGATGTGTCTTAACTACATTTTTGTTCAGTTGTTTTCAGTCATGTCCAACTCTGTCACCCCATTTGGGATTTTCTTGGCAAATATGAGTGATTTGTCATTTTGTTCTCAAGCATTTAGAGATAAGGAAATTGAAACAAATGGGATTAAGTGACTTGCCCATGCACACACAGCTAGTAAAAGTCTGAGGCCAGATTTGAACTCAGGAAGAGGAGCCTTTCTGACTTCAGATCCCAAACTCTATCTACTCTTCTGTCTTGCTTCCCCGTCTGAATATATTGTTTAATTATTTTAAAAAATCTTATACAGCAAGTAGTGCAATGTATTATATGCAATATGTGTTGATGACTGATGGAATATATCATATCCTGTTTGTAATAGTTATCTAAGCTTTGTGTTTATAAACACTGCTCTACCAATAGAATTTTCTTGAATATGCACATTAATTCTCTGTGTAATTCTTTTAGTAATGCCCATTGACTATTTATTTTAAAATTTTCTTAAATTATGTTGCTGTGTTAAATGAAAAAACTTAAGCATATTCTTCATTTTGTTAAAAATCCTTAATAATCCCTGTAGCCAGCAGAAGGATCATGAAAAAATGATATACTTAGAAGGAATAGCAGAAATCCATAATAGTCACAAGATGGCAGCAATGCAACATAAATGATGAGGATATTTCTTTTCATTCACTTAGCAAACCGTAAATTTCAGGGGAAAGGTGGCCGGGTATCACCAGAAATATCAGGCAAAGGGAGACCAAAAAAATCATTAAATGAACAAGCATTAATGAGATCTCTACCGTTACAATGCTATGTTTTCTGTTTACTTATCTGTATATCTATACTTATTTCTTCCTATATATAAATGTATATACATGTAATTTCCCTGTGAGTCAACATTCTTAGTGAGGATTATATCCTCCCCAAATTTATATTAACAGTTTCTTTTCATCTCAGTCTTAGAGAGTAGAAAAAGTTACTGGGAGTGTAAGTAACCTGTCCAGGGTCACATAGTCAGATTGCATCAGAAGCAGAACTTCTCCTTGTTCTTTTAAATTTTGAGGCTGGCTCTCATCCCACCATGGGCACAGCCTCTCTTAGATCTATTTACAGACCTGAATATTTACAAACAGATGTATTTATACACATATCCTGGACCTTCACTAATGAAATCAGAGGGGAGAGGAGAGAGATAAGACAGACAAAGATGCAGAAAGAGAGTAACATAAGAGAGAGAACAGTATTTTGTAATGAGGACAGAGAGATGGCTGTGAAGCTCAGACAGATGGAAACCTGAATGTGAGTTCCTGACACAAACTGGCAGTATGAGCCTGGCGAGTCAATGAACTTTTCAGTCTAGCCAGGTGTATCTGAAGCTGCAGAGAGGGAAATAATCTTCATCACTAGCATGAGTTTCCACCATCAGGAGTTTCCTGTATTTAAGTAAGTATAGGTCCAGTCAGTTCTAAGTAGAAAAATGGTAAGGACTAGGCAACTGGGATTAAGTGACTTGCCTAGGTCACACAGTTAGGAAGTGTCAGAGAGCAAATTTGAATCCAGGATCTTCTGTCTTTAAGACTGGATTTCTATCCACTAAGTCCTTTAGTTGACCTAATCATGGTTTTTCAGTGAAGTACATATAAATCAATCAAGTTCCATATTGAAGCATTTTAATCTAAATCTATTAGATAAATTTCTGAACTTTTCATGATATGTGACATGATATAAGGTCACATTTCTGTACTTTCTCTTCTTTTGGCAATTTTTGCAATATTAGAATTATTCTTTTTTTTTGGCATACAAAAATCTCTGAGTTCATTGACCCTTTCAATGGAGAAAAAAAATCTAGGCCCACAGGAAGAAGAGAAACACATGTGTGTGCACATACACAATGGGGAGGGTATTACAAAGTATAATGGAGATACTTGATCTTAATATTTCATCTAAAATTCTTCTGACAATAGTTTTAGTATAACTTTGATTGGAAAATTAAAATTAACCTTCACTACTTTTATATTTGTTCTTATTAAGAGAAATGTTGCTGTTGTTGCTTCAAAACAATCATTAAGAATTGGTAATTTTTGCTGCTCTTGCTATTATTCCAAATCCAAGAATCTTATGATAAAATGGAAAGAGATCAATAACAATCAATATTACTGTTAGTTGTTTGTTTTCTGTGAATTAATTAGGCTATTAGCATTAGTTTGTCAGATATTGGTAGTTGTTTTCCAGGTTATAATTTCACTTTCTTTTGTGCTTTGATGAAATGAACTTGTTTCATTATGCATTTGAATGGTCCTTGAAATTCTTGACTTTTCTATAACCAAAATTCCTGCAATATTTCAAATATTCATTGAAGTGTACACTTTAAGAGTTAAAGCTTATTCATTTTTTGAAAGTAATATCCATCTTTAAAAACTTCAGAATAAAAGATATAACAAGAGAATAGTAAAACATATGTGTATAGTACAAAATCATACACTTAACTGGCAGAAAGCTCACTAAAGGGAAGAAGAAAACAAGAATTAATTAAGTGCCCATTATGTTCCAGGCATTGTGCTAAGTACTTCAGGAAGAGCAAAAACAGAGAAAGAGAATTATAGGTCAATTTCACTAATGAATATAGATGTAAAAATCCTGAATAAAATATTAGCAAAAAGACTATAACAATATATCACAAAGTTTGTACATTATGACCAAATAGAATTTACACCAAGTATTCAAGGATGGTTTAAAATAAGAAAACTATTAACATAATTCATTACATCAATAGCAAATGTAACAAAAATCATGATAATTTCAATAGATGCAGAAAAAACTTTTGACAAAATACAACAGAAATTCCTATCAGAACTATTTAAAGTGTAATTATGAGTTGATTTTTCCTTAAAATAATGCTACATATACCTAAAACCATCAGCAAACATTAACCATAATGGGCATGTTGGAAAACTTCCCATTAAGATTAGGAGTGAAACAAGGATACCCATTTTCACCCATATCATTTAACATTTTATTAGAAATGCTAGCAATATGATTAAGAAAAGAAAAAGAAATTGAAGCATTCAGAATGGGCAAAAAGCTAATAAAACTATCTCTTTTCTCAGATGATACAATGATATATAAGGAAAATGAGATTCAACTAAAAAATAGTTTAAGCTCTCAATAATTTTAGCAAAGTATCAGGATATAAAATAAACCAACATATATAATCAGAATTCCTAAATATCACCAATAAGGTCCTGAAAGAAGAGAAAGTAAGAAATAACTCATTTAAAATAGCCCTAGGTAGAATTAAAAAAAAAAAAAACACCTAGGTATGTGACTGCCAAAACAAACCTAGTAATCATATGAATGTATTTGTAAAACATTTTATACAAAGTCAGATTTAAATAACTGGAGAAATATTAATTGTTCAGAGTTGATATAATTAAAATGTTAATCCTTCCTAACAAACTATTTATTCTATGCTATCCCAGTTAAATTACCAAACAATATTATATTGAAGTAGAAAAAAATAAAATTCATTTGGAAGAACAAAAGGTCAAGACTATCTAAAGACAATGAAAAAAATGATATAAAGGAAGGGGGTCTAGCAGTATCAAGTTTTAAACTGTACTATAATTCTCAAATATCTGGTAATTTTAAAAATAGAAATAAGAAGTATTTCTAAGAAATAGAAAAGTAGATCAGTGGAACAGAACAAGCATATAAGAAAAAGTTATAAAGAGTACAGCCACCTTGTATTTGACCAACGTAAAGTTTCAAGCTTTTGGAACAACAATTCACTATAGAACAAAAATTATTTGGGAAATCTAGAAAGCAGTCTGATAAGAACCAAACATACACCAATCTCTTACATCATTTACCAAAATAAGATTAAAATTGATACATGAGATAGGCATAAAGGAATATATCATTAGCAAATTAGAAGGGAACATGGTCCCTATCAAAATTATGGGTAGGAGAAGAATTTAAGAACAAGCAAAAGATACTATTATAAGATGCCAAATGGATAATTATTAATACAGTAAATTAAAAAGGTTTTGTACAAATAGAACTGATCTAGCCAAGATTAGAAGGAAAGAAGTAAATCAGGGAAAAATTAGAGTTTCTCAGAAAGGTGTCATATCTGAAATATGTAGAGAAATATGATCTCACTTATCAGATGAGCTAAAATGATAAATGTTACAGGGGATGTAGATGTGGGGAAATGGGGACACTAATACACTGTTGGTGGAACTGTGAACTGATTTCATCATTTTGGAGAGAAATCTGGAATTATGCCCAAAGAGTTATAAAATTGTTTGCCTTTTGATTCAGCAATATCACTAATAGCATTATTTCTTAAGAAGATCAGGGAAAAAAGAAAATGACTTTTCAATTCTAAAATATTTATAGCTGCTCTCTTTGTGGTAGCAAAGAATTGGAAATTGAGGAGATGTCTATGAATGAGGGAATGACTAAACAAGTTGTGGCACATGATTGTGATAGAATACTACTGAAATGACAAGCAGGTTAATTAAAAACAACAACATGGAAAGATCAACATGAAATTATAAAGATGGAAATGAGCAAAACGAAGAGGATATTTTACATACAACAGAAATATTGTTTGAAGAATGACTTGTTATGTCCACTCCAAGAGAAAGAACTAATAAAAAATAAGTAAAGAATAATTTTATACATACATATATCTTTTTTATCAAATGATGCCTTTTCTAGTGGGGGGATAGAAGGACAGTAGGGGGTTCCCTGGGAAATTTTAATATAACAATCAACTAATTAAATAAATAGCTAAATTTAAAATTTAAAACTCCAAAAAACAAATAGTATCTTATTTGATCCTAATAATATCTTCTGGAGATAGGTGTTATTTTCCCCATTTTATAATTGAGGAAACTAAAAATGGATAAAAGTTAAATGACTTGTCAAGGGTCACACAATTAAAATGTCTAATTCTGGTTTTAAACATATCTTCCTGATTCATTTGTGTTTCTTATGGACATCAGGAATTCTGAGTCAGTTCTGCATCGGTAGAAGCATATATAGCTGAGAACTACTTTCAAAAAAAATGTAATCATAGCAAAGGTATTGGTTGTCTCAAATTATTTGCACATCATTACATATACTCTGTCAACAACTGAAATGAGAAAACCAATAATTGAAAAAAATCCATTTGTGGGGGTTTTCAAACTCTCAATTGCATCATATTAGCTTAAGAAGCTATATGAACAGCATGCTTTTCTTTTCTTTTTTTTGTTTTCTTTTTCTTCTAGATCAAAGAATGACACAGACAGCGAGTGGAACTGACAGGGATTATTTTAGGAGAAGGGCATAAAGAGAGGTCAGAATGGAAATAAGTCCTTAAGCTAAAGTATCCATTGACCCATTTGTGAGAAATTGTGAAGGCTTTTGATAGAGTGTAGCTCAAGTCCTCAATAAGGGTCAGAGGAAGTAGAGACTGGAGGGGGTGATGTGACAGAACTGTATGATATATTTTTTAAGACGATTCAGGAAATGAAAAGTCTAATGAAATCCAGGGAATAAAACAAGAATTAGATTAAACTGCTAAGAAAAAATACTAGTATCCATTTTATAATTTATTTTCTTTAAAATTTGCTGTAGGAGGCAGTTAGGCAGCTCTGGGGATTGAGAGTCAGACCTATAGAGGGAAGGTCCTGGTTCAAATCTAGCCTCAGGCCCTTCTTACCTGTGTGACCTTGAGAAAGTCACTTAATCCCCATTGCCTAGCCCTTACCTCTCTTCTGTTTTGGATCCAATATATGGTATTCATTCTTAGATGGAAGGTAATGGTTAAAAAAAAAAAACTTGCTTTATTCTGTGCCTTATTTGAAGGCATATTTATATAAAAGGATAGCTAAGTAACTTCAGGCATGAAGGTCAATTTGGCTTTCCTCAAACAGTCCAATGTTGTGTTCTGTTTAATCCTCTGATTTCATTGGTGTAGGGAACTACCACTAGGGAAAATTCAATACTAATGGAAATCTGAAACCTGTCTGGAAATTGTAGCTTTGGAGAGCTGCTTGGGCTACTGAGAGATTAACTGATTTTTCCATAGTTACTCCCATGGCTAATAAATGTTAGAAGCAGGACTTGAATCCATGTCTTCTTGAATCTAAGGCTGATTCTTCATCAGCTCTCTCATGTGGGTGTTTATAAACACTACACATATACAGGAATATGTAAGCATATGTGAGTATCAACATATTTAGCCATATTTGTATGCATGTCACATCTATAGCTTTGATATAAAAACTATACATATGGCATATGTATATTAACATGTCTAATACCACTACTATTTCTTTGTAGCACTTGGAGTCATAAGGATCTACATTGAAATCCAGCCTCAGATATCAACTGTTTGATCCTCAACAAATCACTTAACCTGGTTTGCTTCCGTTTCCTCACTTGTAAAATGATCTAGAGAAGGAAATGACAAATTATTCTCATCTTTGCCAAGAAAAGCTCCAAAATTTGCCTGAAAATAAGTAAAAGAAACAAACAATTACTGCTACTACTATAACTACAAATTTAATCCTTACTCCTTTCACTTTACCTTATCTTGGGCAAATTAATGTTCGTTCAATTGTACATACCCATTATAGGGTAAATCATAAATCATAACACCTTCACTACAGAAAACACATGAATTTCTTTATTTTTTTAACCCATATCTCCTGCTTTTGAATCAATTCCAAATATTGGTTCCAAGGCCAAAGAGTAGTAAGAGCTAGGGAACTGGGGCTAAGTGACTTGCCTAGGGTCACACAGGGAGGAAGCTTTTGAGGCCATATTGAACCCAGGACCTTTGTTATGAAGAAAAATGATGATCTTTTGAATCCTTAAGGTTAAAGGAAGGAGTAAAGGTGAGGTAGTTATTAGGAGGAGGAATGAAAGGGATGGCTAAGTTTAGGGGGGAATGAGCAAGGCAGTATTTGGATGGTAAGAGTACAGGTGAGGTATTCAGGAAAGACAGCTAACACAGACTAGACACTCAGGCTAGAGACAGAGAACACTGGGAGGAAAATAGGCTGACCACTTCCAGGCAGGAAAGGTACTTCTATAGACACAAGGAATAGGGCCAGTCAGAAATGGCTTAAATCTGATTTGAGGGCTTTCTTGTCAGTTTCTCAAATCCTCAAAGGAGGAGTTGCAAGGCTCCTCCCTGTCACTGAAACTGATGAGGATCCAGGAGGAAGTATAGGGCAACTACTTCCTCCCAAGATGGATGCCTCCAGTTCCCTCAGAAAATAAATAGAATGATTCCTTCCGCTTCAACCCTTGCCTAATTCTTCAACACAAAGATTCACTAGAGGGTTTGATTAGGTAACAAGGGGATTTATTAATGTTCAGGGTTAGTCAGAGGGAGAGAAGGGTTTAGGGTTACTGACAGCCCCTAGGGAGAAACTCAAGATGGGGGCGGGTCACAGGAATGGTTTAGACTGAGAGAGAATCTGCTCTCTCAGCCAGGGAAGATTTGGTTTCTTTTAAAGTAGAGGGTATACTAAATCAATAAAGTAAGCTATAGTTTGATTCAAGGATGTCCTACTTGCCTATAAGGAAACTAAACCCACAAAGTCTATTCACTAAAACCCAAAAGCCACCCTTCCTCCCAGAGCCCACAGGAAAACAGGAAAGGAAATGGGGAAATAGTATGGAGAAGTTCAGGGGGAGGTCAAGAGAAATTAGCTAAGTTCAAATCATCCAGAGACAAGGCACAGGCCAAAAGCAAAGCCAAAATCCAAAGGCAGAGCGCCAGTTGGTCCTTCCACTCTCCTCAAGCCTCAGGGACCAACTGACTTTTCTCACAGGATTCTAAGGCTTAATTGCCAGAAGTTTTTAGTTAACTTTTGCAAGGGCAAAAGCCTTTATTGCATCTTTGCATTACACCTTCTAGTTCTACACCTGGTTCTCAACCCACTGAGCCAGCTAGCTATACTTGATTTCTGAAATGATTTGTCATTTCCTTCTCCAATGAATTAAGCAAACAAAGGTTAAGTGATTTAATAGCTATTAAGTATCTGAGATCAGATTCGAATTCAGGTCTTTCTAACTAGCCCAACAATCTATTCACCAGCCACTTAACTGCCTCTAATAAAGATAGTACTTGTAGCATGTACCTTACATCATTGTGAGAGTCAAATATGATAACATATGCAATGTGCTACATAAACTTTAAACCACTAAGTAAATATTATTTATTATTATTGTAATATCACTATCATTCAGAAATGTTTTCTACTTTCCCATATTTAACTTAAAATATAAAATATTACTATAATGATTTCCTAGATTCTAAATGATCAATTCTATAATTATACTTCACTTTGTCTATAATAGTAAAGAAGCAAGTTACAGTTAAAAAGCATTTAAATATGTGGGATGTTCTGTCCATTTTCACCTATGGTCTTAAAAACCATCCTACCACTCCATTTCTTAAACTGAACACCAACTCACTTCCATGTGTATTATATTTCCTTGCAAAGGGAGGACTGACCATATCTAAAATTCTCTGACTCTAAAGGTGACAGCTTCCAAAATGATTTCCATCCTGTTGTCCATGTATACCAAGTCTGTGAGAAATACTTTAATGAGATAGTCACAGAGTTTTGAGAAGATACAGGCAAACATTACATGTGAGTTTGATCTCTGTTATCCCTCCCTTTGTTACTTATTTAGGTTCCTTCATGAGACCAGATTTCCATCACTATGTCTCAATAAAAAAGGTTAATGTATCATATTGGATAGTATTAACGTTGGGGTCAAAGAGATACAGGTTTAAATCAATTACTTTGACAATTAGTAATTGTTAGACCCCAGGCAAGTCATTTGCCTATTCTGTATCTTATTCAATTCCATATGGCATTCTTATAAGCATGATAACAAAGGAATGATCAGGAAAGTCAAGTCAACAAGCATTAATTAAGAAATTAATTTGTTGCATGCATTTTGCTAAGTTCTAGGAATACAAATACAACTAAAAGAAAAAAAATTGCTTCCTTCAAAGAGATTACGTTATGATAATACTGAAAAGATAACACATAAAATAAGAGTTAAGGAGAAGAATTCCTGTGGCATTCTTTCACATTGTTCTAGAAGTCCAAATTTCATCACCATTAAAAAAATGCTTACATTATTTCCTATTACTGTTTTTAAACTATCTCTCTCTATATATTTACTAATATTGCTATATTGTAAGAGATAAGTTGGATTAAAAAACCTTTTAAGATATATAAATGTATGTATGTATCTACATACACACATAGTGGTCTGCTTACTATTCTGTGAATAAGACATTCCTCTATGCTTCAGGTATTCTCTCTGGCTTTCCTTAATGCCTAGAACATTCTCCTCTGCTCTGACTACTGATCACCCTGGCTTCCTGTAAGTATCAACTGAAATCCCACTTTTTATAGAAAATTTTCTTCAACCTCTCTAAATTCCAGTGCTTTCCCTCTATTAACTATTTTCTATTCATCTAATATATAACTTGATTTGCATATGTTTGTTTGCATTGTTGTCTCCCCCAATAGCTTGTCAGCTGCTTGAAGGCAGGGACCATCTTTTTGGCTCTTTTTGTATCCTCAGTACTTGAGAAAGCACCTGGCATATAGTAGGCGCTAGTAGGTGCTTAATAAATGTTTATTGGTTGATTGATTCACATATGTATAGCTTTGTGACCCTGGGCAAATCACTTAGCTTATATTTGCCTCAATTTCCTCAACTGTAAAATGGGAATAATTGTTGTGAGAATCAAATAAGATAATATTTGTAATAGTGCTCAAGAAGATGCCTGGCATATAATAGGCACTATGTTAATGCTTATTCTTATCTCTTGCCTTGTGTGTGTATGTGTATCCACTCTAATTTTTCAAAAGTAGTAATTAATGGATAGTTATCTATTTCATTAAGGTATCTATTTTTAATTAGAAAGTTATTATAAAAGAATATTTGTGTTTCATTGCCTTGAGCTTTTTTTAAAGAGGTGATTCAAATATGCACATAACTTTCCAAGGGTTTTTGAATCAGAGAAAAAAATCTGCTATATATTAAAATAATTTTCACAAGATGGGTTTAGAGAGTGTTGTAGAAAAAAATAACAATGAATAATCTCCTTTTAAGAACTGCCTCTATCACCAATTATCTACAAAGCCTCATCAATTCAAATTTCATTTTTTTCCTCAGTTTCCCTATCTGGGAACTGATTTGCTGAACTATATGACCTTTAAGGAGACTTTCAGCTGCAGTGTTTCATAATTCTGGTCACATAACAATCATTGAACTTCTTTGCTTGGAAATTAATTTTAAGTTGACTTATCAACAACAACAAATAATCAGAAGTAATCATTCACTTCGAACAACCTTTTAAAAATCTGATATATTAAAAGTTGATATAAATTTTCCATTAAAACTAGTACATGAGGTCTACATTATGTTTTACATGAATATTAGTGCTAATCTGGAAATAATTTCTGGGGAGAATGTGTTGATGAAACTATCAACTTTGATCAAAATGTCTAGAGTCAGTTAGGAGGAGGATACACAGTAATTATGGCTCATGACTTGGGCATTCTTCAACAACAAGCACTTGAATAACTGCCTAAACATCATAGTAGCCAAGGAAGTGTGCCAAGAAAGGATATGAGCCTCCACATGCAGAGAAAATGTCACAAAAGTTAAAACTGGGCTGTCAGAGGATGTAAGAGGATAAAAGAAAGATTGCAAAGGAAAAATAGAGAATAATTGCATCATGGTTCAAGTTAGTGGGTGAAGAGTTATAATAAGTCTAATGTAGAAAGTAACTTGTGCGATATTCTGGACCATGCTTTCCTGAGTTTTATTGACCTCCTCCACCACAAAAAATGAGGTTTCAGTAAAAAGACATGAGTAAATGTATTATAACTATCTATATTCCTAAGAAGGAATCTCACAGGAAAAAATAGGAAGAATTGTCTCATAGATTCTTAGATCCATAACAATAATTCAGGTTGAAAGATTGGGGCTGCATCTCAGGGTACCAAAATTTAAAGGACATAATAATTTAGCATATGACCCTCTTCAGCAGGGCAGAATCAATTTAACTTAGTTTAGGACCTATTAATTATTGCAATAACACTCTACTATTAGCCACTGAAGTTGTTTTCAGTAATACCACCCCCTCTGTCACAAGCGAATCTGCCTTATTTATAAGGATTATGTTCATATAATAAAAACAGAGTTGCTTAGGGAATTCAGATGTACACGCATACAATGAGCACCAAAGTAATCGGTTAATGTTCTTTTGGTGGGACAGTGTTAGGTGTTCAAATTCTGTATGATTGCTTGATTCCCCTAGAATATAGCATGAACATGTGAGTATGCCATAGTATGTGAAATTGCTTCAAGGAATCAAGTTGGACTCAAGAAATAAACTCTGAAATTGAACACAGAGAGAAAAAATAGAACTAAAATTGGAGTTAGAGTGAAGATCTGAGATTGGAATAACTTTACACAGAAGGCATCAAAATTCCAGCAGAAACTTAAAGTAAAGGGGAGCCTGAAATGTTAGAAAAACTTTATAAATCTGTTATTTATTCTTAAACTATCTAAACATGATTGAAATCTTGATTAGAAGAAAAGGGAAATTTTAAAAGCTAAATGTTGGCTTTAGGAGACCCATACATTCCTAAAAAACACATTCCTAATCATGGAGTTGTATTTTATAAGTTTCATGACATTGGCATGGATAGAAAAAGCTGGTAAAATTAATGGCATTGAGACAATTTGATGTGATACTTGGCACTGTCCCTTCAAAGAGTGGTTATTTTGAAATATTGTATGTCAATGTAAGGAGATCATAGGTGAGGAGATAGAGACGGAACATAAATATTCTTAAGATCACCAATCAGATGTTTAGTACACATAACCATGAAATTGTGACTCCCACATCCTAGAGCACCAAAATCACACAAAGGTGATCAGACCTACAGAGAGTTAGGTTTCTGCTTTTATGTCTGAATGTGGGTTGCTGGATAGATTTATAGAGATTGAGGTGGAGGGGACCATTAGGAGTAGTAAATCAACAAATGATCTGGAATATTCCCTCCTTAACAACCAGAAGGACAATGTGATTAATAAAGATTGATAAACATATGCTTGGGTTAGATGAATTTTGCTAAGTTAATAGTTTGTTAACCTTGTAATCATAAATCAAAAAGTAGCTGACCAGGTTATTTGTTAGACAGTTAGAAACTGCCTGATTTAAAGATGAGTCAATCGATAGTCAAGATGGAGCCATCATGTAGTGCTTAACAACAACCCACTCTTCAAAGTTAGATTGTAAGAGCCTGCTCTGAAGAGGTCTTTATTATTTTAGGGTCTCTAACACTACAATAGATAATTTGCTCTAAAAAGAAACTCTAAATTTTCAGAGATCTCAAGACTTAGCCCACCTAATTATCAGATGTTGTTCCAGAACAGTTACAAGCATGAATTTAATCTCTCCTTCATGGACCTTAATTAGCATTTTATAGTTACTTGGGAATCAGAGTTCCAGGACTAAATGACACCTTGGACCCTTGGGAATTAGAGGTGATGAGATCCTGTACTAAATCCATACTTAATAAAATGCCTGATAAAGAGAATGTTTTTAATAAATGTTTATTGATTGATTAATTGCTGATTCCTCTCAGAAATTTTGAGGATGGATCAAAATTCTGTCAAGGTTACCATAGTGTGAGCAAATTCAAAGCTCCTGCTCCCTTTATTCTCAGGAGACAGTCTTTTAAAACTGGAATCATCTCCCCTTTCCACCTTACCTAGGGTAATGATTCACAATTCAGTTCTGTCCTTCCACAGTCCATAGTCTCTTTTCTTCCCTGTTATTCCAGGGAGCCCTCTGTTATATTTACTCATTTGTTAACTAGATTTCATCTTTTTAGACTCCATTATCAGAGTAATGTACATCAAATGAGAAGATGAATATTGAGAATTCCTGCCTTGGGGACTGGTGACTTTCAAGTTTATTTCTCACTCTAAGAATCTTTAATCCTTAAATTTCTCCTATAATAGTGTTATTTGTTTACTCAAAAGTCTTCAATGCCTTTTTGCTACCAAAGCAGCTCAAAATATACTGTTTGGTTTGCAGATTCCTTCACGATCAGAGCCCAATATATTTCTCACTACTTCCCACAATGAGTCCCCTTCTCTAGGCAGCCCATTCTCTAAATTGGCCTTTAAACAATTCATATTAATTCTTGCACCAGTGTCTTCAGCTTGACTTTTCCCCATACCTCAAATTACTTCCTTCTTTATCTTTTACTTAAAGCCTACCCATCCTTCACAACTTAGCTAAATCTAGGTCTTCTATAAAGGCTTCCTGTACTTCTTCAATCTTCTTGACCTCACTACACTACCATACTTAGAGTCTACATCACACAGATAAGTACCTAATTGAATTCTGTTTCATGTTTCCCTAGGAGTACTATAAACTCTTAAAGCATCATGTTTTATAAGTCTATATGGCCCTTCCCACTCCATGATATTTCGAAAAGTGTTCAGGACATAAACGATCAGGATGCAATAAATATTTTCTTAGTTATTTGGTAATAGATTGATTGCCACTAGGTTTTTAAATAAGAAAAACTTGAAAGCTGATCCATCATTGCTCAACTTTGAGATTTGACACATGGGAAGTTTTCTACCTTTCTCCTCTATTTTGCTATAGTTGGGTATCTAAATGTGTTGATGTTCCCCAGGCTATAGCCAAACGAGAGAATTCTTCTTAGTTAGCTCTGTGTGATTTGGAACAGTGGTTTTCTTATATCCTATTTCTATGATTCAGTCTCATGGGTAAGTACATAAGTTTAATTGCATGTTTGTTTTTCATTTTAATCAAGGTAATTAAATGCTAATGGTATTTCTTATGTGATAGCTTCGAGTTTCAAATTCTTATATTAAACCCTCTAAGGTCATATCCAGTCCTTTCAATCATTTTATATCCATTCCTCCTCAAACTTCATTATAGCAAACTCAGTTGGTTATGTGACTACTCGTATTTCATATAAAGTAATGAATTCATAAATTTTAAGGTAATATTTAAAGTAGTAGATTCACTGTGACTGAGTGAATTGCTTCATAATATAGCTACTGGTCAACTGGTGTTTTGTTTTCTTTTTGTTTTATTTTAGTATTTCAAAATAACTTAAAATCCTAAGTAACATAACCTCTGTCATCAACTTATATAGATGGTTATCATTTATCATATTGTTATAATTAATGTAAAAAAATTTCTATCCCCCCATTAAAAGACCCCTCTTTTTTACTATTCATCAAGTGATTAATCTCCTTCATTTCTTTTTACTTAATTGTTTATGACCCCTATTTATGTTATTTATAGCTACAGAAAGGACTTAGGATTTTTTTTATGTGTGTCTTAAAAAGTTTTAAAAAGGGGACATTTGGGATGTGTGACTAATAAGACAGATTAGTTACATTTTCTAAACTTTTTTGCAACTCTTCAAACTCTTAGAAAAGGAGGCCAAGTCCAGAGTGATTTACAATTAAACATGCTGAAGAAGGTGTTTGCTTTTTTACAACATAAGATACTTTATGAATAAATACAGAATAACTCAGATAATTAGAGCAATCACTTAGCATGCCTTCCACACTAGCTTCCATGTACACTCAACAAACACACTAGTGAACTGGTACACTTTTGTAAAGTCTGATCCTAGAGAAGGAATTCCAATTACTAAAGTGATTCTTCCTACCCCACAAGAGGCAACAGATGTTGATTCTATCCAACTAAATGAATTAAAAGATGACAGCAGAGGAGAAAAGAGATGGCTACCATTGTTCTAATATTAAGCCCTAGTATAGGCACTAACCCAATTTTAGTTACTGTAACTAAATATTGCTTTCTTTTTCCTCACAACCCACAAAAAGTGGCCAAAGATAACTAAAGATAACTCTGCTCAGCTACATAAAAGAAAGGATGAAAGCAAAAGAAGGAATCAATAGAGTATATGATGACCATATTCAGTCTTAGTCAAAGGGCATGAAATCATAATTTGGTTGAGACCTTGAACTCAGCGGTTATTCAGAGCCCTGACCAAGTCTAGTAAACTCAATGAAAGGAGGGTGAGGAAACATTATAGCCCAACTTTTGGGTTCTACTCATTAACCAAGGGGAAGGAGGCAAAAAATGAATTGTGCAAAAATAAAAAAAGTCCAAAATATCAACAAATCTTAAAAGGAAAACTCCTACTAAAAGCTCAGCCTACAAATTAATCAATGAACATCAAACACTCTAAAACCACAAATAACAATGAGAAAAACCTTGAAAAGTATACAAATTCTCTTAAATATTATAAAATGAAAGAAAATGAACCAGCAATGTCTGATGAAAGAAATCCTATGAACCCCCTTCTCATATAGCATAGGAAAACAAAAAACTCTAGAATATTTCAAAATAAAAATGAAATACATTCAAAAGGAACAATTATTAAATAAAGGTTATGAATTCCAGATATTGATAGATAATTAAAAAATAATAAATCTCATGCAGGATAATCTCTAAAGAAGTGAAAAACAAAACAAAACAGGAAATTAACAAATGAACTATAAAAGAAAAAAATTGAGAGAATACAAATGTAAGACAACATTAAAGATCCCATGAATTTCATGATTTGAAACAAATGGCCTTGAATAAAAGATGCACAAAAATAGTGAGAGGAATATAAAATACAGGAACTGGAGAAATAAAAACCAAAAACAAACAAAACCCAAGTATCATAATGCAAGAAGTAACATAGGAAAATAGGAAATTTCTGAATAATTCAAAAGCATTTCTTAATAAGGATTATAAAGCACTGTTTGAGATAAATTACACATATAGTATATAATATTGTCAAATTAAATATAAAAGGAAGAACATTGATCTTCATTCTCTAACATGCTGGTTAAATAATTTCTTTTACAAGCAATGTATTTTGTAAACTACCAGGTGAGTCTTCCAAATAATAAAGAATTCAAATAACAAAATATATTTCTATATCATTGAAAATTTCAGAAGGTAATGTAACATCTTCCAAAAATCCAAATTCAAACTGCAATTGAAAATTAAATTATCTGAAAACATTAACTTATATATGATATCCCTTCAATTCTTATATCTACTCTTCCTCCTTCTTATAAATGTCAGTTCTCAAGTGAAGCAGTATCAGACAGAAACAGTTCAATAATGTAAACATTGTTTTATTTTGTTTTGTTTTTTCCCCAAAACCATATCTGTCAAGTTCCAGTTGCCCATTAGTACCAATAGGGACACTAAAGAGAAACAGATAAGGAAAAATAAGAATATAGCTTTTGAATAAAAAATTCAATTTTAAAAGTCTGGAAAGAAGAGAATTATCAAGACAATATGTATCTAATCAAAATTCATAAAAAGGTAAAATAGATAAAATTAATATAATAAAAAGTTAGAGGAAAATGTAGATTTTAAACTAACCACTAAAATGAGTGAGAAAAGTGAAAAAAAAACAACAACATTAACTCATACATATGAAGGCATTTAACATTTGATTTTGGTAGCACTAACATGGACCATTTCTGTTGAGCTAACATCTCTAGATTAAACGTGGAAATAATTCTCACTCTGAAAAAACTTATATTTTTAAATTTCTTTAAAACTACATATATTTCTTTTAAGAAAACACATTTAATCCGTGTTTGACTTTTCAATATGTTTATTTTTTCCCTTGTTTTACTAGAAGTCTGTTTTCAACTTGAAAATTAGTATTTACAATAAATTTTGAATGCATGTTGTTCTTTAGGCATATACGGAATAATTTGGTCTTGAAATAAAGTTATCTTCCAAAATACCAATGGAGAGACACTTATTTTTTTAATGATCCCTTCAGGTTCCATGTTGTGAATGTTTATAGGTATGAATTATTTAAGGATTGCATTGCATGGTGATGGAACTTTCTAAATAGAGAACAGCAATAAACTTACATTCACAGGAAGTAAATAAGCTCTTTTATCCATACTGAGTACTGGTCAATATCCTTTTCTTTCAAAGAGATCAACTTCATTTCTTAAGGTGCTAGTTAAAAAATCAATTACAAAAGAGTTAAGATCTTTGCATAAAACTATCATTGGATGTTATATCTGTGTCATTATATACTATAATCAATGCAACAAAAAGTCCTTGAGGGCCTACTATGTACATGTCATTGGAAATAATAATTGACAACAAATTTCCAGAACATAACATTAAACTTAGGTAAGTTTACAAATATCTAACACATTAATTACATTTGGAAGAATATTTTATGGGGCCCAAGGCAGCAACTCTGATTTAGTTTTACAACCACATCAAAAGACTAACAAATACATCTAATCTATTACTCCGGGCACACCAATTTATCTGTCTCATCCTCAGTTGCCTCATCTATAAAATAAGGTAATTGGCTTAAATGATCTCTAAGTGATCTTACTGATTTAAATTTATGACTCAAACTGAAATCTGCCTTTGTAAACACATTATGTTTAAAATGTTTCTTTCTATTTATGATTTGTTTCACTTGGTGCCCTCAGTGAAAGGTTATGTAAGGATATACAGAAGCCTGTAATTTCATATCCTAGAACATGGCAAGACTTCTCACATTTGTTTGGATTTGTTAAATTTTGGTATACAAAAGTGATGATTCTTTAGTATCACTGATCATTAATATTCTAATTTGGAATAACAGTATTAGTGTTGACTTCTGGTTGTGGAGCCAGAATAGTGAAGCAATTCAGAGCAGCTCTTGTGCCACCATGAGAATCCTTTCCAACCAAGATTAAAATATCACCACAAAACAAATACAGGAGTGAAAGAACCAACAAGGAGACAGAGTGAAACAATTTTCAAGAAAAGAAAAACACAGAAGGTAGGCAAAGAACATCTGGAACACTGGAGTTAGAGGAGAGCAGAGCCAGCAAGAAGCTATAGCAAGGAGGGAAGAGCAAGTCTAGATCAAGTCATACCCCCTAACCCCATATCTGCTATCCGAGGTTTGGAACCTAAGCCCAAGTCAAACATCCAGACCCTGATATCCTGCCTGGGCAAAGAGTTGTAGAAGTTAATGGGTTAACCCATACCCCTTGAAATTTGAACCTGTGGAGAAGTCCAGAGCCCCTGCCCAGGGAATTTTAGTCAGGGCTTGGGATAAGGACTTAGTTTACATTTTGGGGTGGCTGATAATACTAAGTACTAAGTACGGATCTTTTTGCCTAAAGCTTATGATGGAGCTCCAAGACAGGACAATTAAGGGTATGCCTGATTGAACACAGTGAGACCAAAAACTTGAGCCTAAGCATAGGACTAGAATCTGATCAACCCCTAACCTCATCAATATAGAGTGAGATCAGAAGCTTATACCTAAGCCTGAGACAAGTCTTTAAGCTATCAACATCTTAAGGGTCAATTGAATCAGAAAGGGGCAGGGAATCTCAGAGCTCTCAGCCCTCAGCCCATCACATCATCACCCAAAGGCTGCCTATAATTAGATAGAAAAAAATGAACAACAACAAAAAAAAGCACCTACCTCTAAAGAATGTTTATGGAGACAAAGAGCAAGGTATAGACACTGATGGGGACAATGAAAGCAAAGGAAACACACAGAAAGTCCAAAAGAAAAATATGGATTGTAAACAGATTCTGGAAGAACTCAAAAAAAGACTTCAAAAACCAATTAAGAGAGGTAGAGGAAAAGTGGGGAAGAGAAATGAAAATGATGTAAGAAGAAATAGGCCAATTGAAAAAGGAGAAACAAAAACTGGCAGAGGGAAACTAGGCTTTAAA
The DNA here is from genome assembly GCF_016433145.1 of Gracilinanus agilis. Lineage (NCBI taxonomy): Eukaryota > Metazoa > Chordata > Mammalia > Didelphimorphia > Didelphidae > Gracilinanus > Gracilinanus agilis. The sequence goes on along the minus strand of NC_058135.1, from coordinate 152,314,552 downwards.
AATAAGAATTGACCATCTAGAAATGAATGATTTCATGAGAAATCAAGAATCAATAGAGCATAATCAAATGAATGAAAAAAACAGAGGAAAACATCAAATATCTTATAAAAACAAAACAAACAAACAAACAACAAAAAAAAACTGATATTCAAAGTAGGTCTAGGAGAAATAATCTGAGAATTATTGGATTACCTGAAAGCTATGATGAAGAAAAAATCTTGGATATCATATCACAAGAAATAATCAAAGAAAACTGACCAGAGATCCTAGAACAAGAAAATAAAATTGAAATTGAAAGAATTCACAGATTGCCTCCAGAAAGAGATCCTCAATTGAAAACTTCCATGAATGTAATAGCCAAATTCAGTAGCCACCAAGACAAGGAAAAAATACTTCAAGAAGCCAGAAATAAACCATTCAAATACCATGGAGCTATAATCAGGATTACTCAAGACTTAGAAACTTCTACATTAAAGTACTGAAAGGCATGGAATATGATATTCAGGAAGGCAAAAGATTTGGGTTACAACCCAAAGTCACCTATCCAAAAAAACTGAGTATATTTTTTTTCAGTGGAAATATGAACATTCAATAAAATAGAAAATTTCCAAGCATTACTGAGGAATGTCAGATGTAAACAAAAAAAATACAAAACAACAACAACAACAACAACAAAGCAACAAAACAACAAAAATACCCCCCAAAAAAATACAAATACAAGACACAAGAGAAGCCCAGAAAAGTAAAGAAAGAGAAAATTTAAGGGACTCATGAAGAGGTCAAATGTTTATGTGTCTACATGGAAAGAGGATTTCTGTAATTCTCAAAAATTACTCTTAGTAGTAGAGAAGATAGAAGAAATTTACTGAGAAAGAGGGTGGAGAAGTAAACTGAGTATGATGGCATGATGTATATGATGATATATGATGATATAATGTATATGTAAATTTGATGTAAATTTGATAATATGGAATGTATATATGATATGTATGCATATGAATGATATGTAAAAGAAATCAATCAAGGACTGAAAGAGAGGGTTACATTGAGAGAAAAGGTAAGGGAGAGGTAGAATGGGGTAAATTATGTAACATAAAGAGGTGTGAAAAAAATCATTATGGAGAGGGGAGGATAAGGGTGGTAAGGGGCAATGCTTAAACTTTACTCTCATTGTAACTGGCTCAGAGAGGGAAAAATAAGTATACTCAATGGTATATCAAATTCTATTATCCTACAGAGAAGTAGAAAAGGAATAAGAACATGGAAATAGGTTTTGAACAATGATCCAAGTATAATCTAGTGGAATTGTTTGTCTTGGGGGGGAGGAATGAGGGATGATAAAAATCATAAACCATGTAACCATGGAAAAATATTCTAAATAAATAAATTTAAAAAATAGAATAACAGTATTGTTGTTGCTGTTCTTCATTTTGAACAAGTAAAGTACTGGTTAGAGGTGAATGTAAAGCCAGGAAACTCTGATTTAAATTTTTGTTTCTGAGACATATTGACTAGGTAATCTTAAGCAAGTTACTTAATGTTTCAATGATCTAGGCACCTCTTAAACAATGAGTTGCAGCGAAGGTACTAATTTGCATTGTTAAAAGAAATTTCCACATTCCAGGGGGTTCATATACTAAATGAAGTCATCAATCAAGTCACTTCTATAAATGTAAAAATGAAAGACAGTTAAATTTATATAGTTTATATATCCTCACACTAGCAGACAGTTGTTATTCCATTATCAGCTTGGGGTAAGAAAATGGTTTTATATACACAATAAATAGGGAGGGAGCTAGAAGTGAGAAAGGTCAGGCAGATGAACAGACAAACAGAAACATACCTCTAGCCCTATATAGAAAAGTATTATAATCTATTATTTCTGTTATGTTTATGGATTTATATCTCAGTAGTATGAAAATATTTAACTGTGGGAAACCAAGCTCTCAAAAAGTTTGTATACTAGAGTGCTATGAAGTAGAGACATAGAAGCAGCAGGTAGAATTAAAGAAATGGATATATCAGGGTCCTTCTAAAAATCCCAGACAAAAACTAAATAATATATTCAAGAATTGGTCCCAATAGGTATTTCTTTCCCCTACTCCTGACTCTACTTTATTATCCTTCCATAGTAAATTAGAATAGTCCTTGAAGAAGATTCCTAATTGCTCTATATTGGTCTTTAAAGCACATAGCTAATTTGTTCATGTAAAAAAGAAATATATTTTCAAGGTCAAGTAGCTTGAAATTTAAAAAAAAAACTCTACTACAATAAGAATCTATTTCTCTTTCTCCTGGATTCCGTCTTTGTCTCTCTCTCTGTGTTTCTCCCCACCTCCCCATATCCATTTATTGATATTAATAGATATGTACTATATATCTATATACATCCCTACCATGGAAAAGCAAAGGTCAGCAATATTTGCATATCCTACAGTTTGAAAAAAGTATATTTTAATGAATGTATGCAGATATTTTTTTTCTCTCTTGCCCTTGTTTTTAGTTTTCAGAGGGCTCCTTTCCCCCATGCTTTCTTTTTCTCCTTGGTTTGGAGATTTGCTCAGTGAGCCTTTCAATTCCCATTTCTCTTTTACAAGGTCTGAGATGCTCAGAAAACCCTTCTTTTAATCATCACAATCGGTAGCTTTAATATGTCTCCAGCAAGAACATTCCAATGAGACGATGGGGAAAAATACATTTATTACTCGTCCCTATCTCTCTAGAAAACTTTCAATGCAAGCTACAAGTTCTACTTCTGTTACCATTATGATGCAATTCATTATTTTTAAAATGATTACATGATAATATTTATTTTTTATTCCACAACTATCTTCCCAAAAATCCTACCCACTCCACCACAGGACTATTCTTTAATTGTAATAAAGAAAACCACTTAAACAAAACCAACTAATTAAACAAACAAATATGTCAATGTTTGTAAATTTCAGAATCCATAACTATCCCTACTCTCTTTGACCAAAAAAGAGTATTTCATTTCTGTCCCATGGAACTAATACTTGTCATTACATTTTTCTATGACAAACATTCTTCTATGAATGTTTTTATTATATATGATAGTCTTCCCTTTATCTTAGTTAGAACAAATGTTTAATAACTGAATAAATGAGTCAAAAGATATGAACATTTGAAATAATTTTTCCTGTAAAATTCCAAAAGATTAGCAACACCTAAGAATGGTAAGATAATTCAAAGGTCCACGAAAAGAAACCATGTTCTTAGTATAGTTCTTAACATATAATACATACTACATAAATGCTTATTCCTTTTTTCTTTCCTTCCTCTTATTTTCTCCTTATTTTACTAATTTGAATAATGTTTGCAAAGGGTTCTTTGTCAGTTGCAACAATTTCATATTTTAAAAAAATTTACTTTCAGTTCTAAAATCATTCTATTTCACATCTGTTACTCTGCTTCAATTTCAACTTCATCAAATAGGATGCTTCTGTTTAGGTACCTCCTTGTTACCCCACTGTATTTTTTTTTCTCCTTGGTATGTTGTCTCCCTTCATTAGATTGCAATCTCCTTGTGGTCCAGGGTTCTATTTTTATAAATTATATATCCAGAGATTAATGAAGTTCCTGGAACATACTAGGAACTTACTAAAGTTGTTCTGGAGTAGACTGAATATTGAATGGTCTCCCTTCATCCAGTTTCACCCTACATATTGAGAAGGAAAGAAACACTATACCCATTATACATATGAAGTTATATAAAGTATTTCCACATTAGTCAAGAAAGTGAAAGTAAGAATTTTTTTTTTAAAATGCATAAATCATTACTCAGAGTTCATCAGTTCTCTCTGAACAGAAAGAGAATTTTTCATCATGAATCCTTTGGAAATGTGGTAGAATAATGCATTGATCAGAGTAGCTAAATTTTTCATAGTTGATTATGATTATAATAATGATGTTTCTGTGTATAATTTTCTCCTAGTTCTAGTGACTTCACTTTGCATCAGATCATATAAGTTTTCCCACATTTTTTCTGAAATAATCCCCTTCCTGATTTCTTACAGTATTATAGTATTCCATCACACTAATATAATACAACTTGTTCAGTCATTTAGCTATTGATGATATTCTTTACTAATGCAAAAAAAGATGAAATATTTGTATATATGGGTCCTTCCCTTTTTCTTTAATGTTTTTGAATACAGACCTGATACTGTTATTTCTGGGTCAAAGGATATGCATTATTGCATAGCTCTTTGGGGCATAGTCCCAAATTGCTTATAATAATATTAGGACCGGTTCAGTGCTCCACCAATATTTCATTCATGTGCCTTTTTTTCCCCATAAACTGCAATATCTTTCATTTTCCTTTCCTATCACATTAACCAATGTGATAGGTATGTGGTTGTACTTCAAAGTTCTTTTTATTTGAATTTCTCTAATATTTGGTTATTCTTTTAATTAATTTTTTTTATTTTTAGAAAAATTTTCCATGGTTACATGATTCATGTTTTTACTTTCCCCTTCACTCCCTCAAACTCCCCCCCCCCGCCAGATAATTCACACTTCCACTGGTTTTAACATGTGTCATCAATCAAGACTTATTTACATATTATTGATAGTTGCATTGGTGTAGTCCTTTCAGGTCTACATCCCCAATCATGTCCTCATGTTCAAGCGATTGTTTTTCTTCTGTGTTTCCT
>NC_058135.1:152254245-152300277 GCF_016433145.1 Gracilinanus agilis | reverse complement strand
ACACACACACATACACACATATATATACACATGTATATATATGTATATATATATACATATATATATATGTTCCTTGGTACTTAAAATAAGGAAAGTAAACTGAAATGATTTTCTTAGTTATCTAATAACTAATACAAATTGATAACATTGACATATCGATTAGTCAATAAGCATATATATGCCATTAATATGTGTCAAATTGTCTTCTAATTACTAGGAATTTAAAGAAAACAAAAACAAAGTACTTTGCCTTAAAGAGGTTACAGCCTATTGATGGTAAGAAAATGTAAATAAACTATCTATATCCAAGGCATATATAAAAGAGATGAAAATGAATCTCGGAGGGAAAAGTACAAGTTGGAGTGGGGTAAAGTGCCAGAGAAAAGGTTCCAATGGAAGATATAATTTGAGCTGAGTCTTGAAAGAATACAGGAGAATAAAGAAGCAGAGATGATGAGTGAGAACATCATATGCATAGAGAATATCCATTGTAAAATCATGATGTCAGAAAATAGAGCATCATATATATGTGGATCAACAAGTAAGCCAGTGTGGCTAGATTTTAAAGTGTGTGGAAAAGAGTAACAATTAAGAAGACAAGAGCTAGGTAGAGGTCATGTCGAGAAGGAACTAAAGTTCTAAGTAGGTTTTATATTTGAATTTGGATGTAAAAGGGAGCCACTGAAATTTATTGAGTAGGGAAGTATCATAGTCAAAGATAAACTTTAGGGAAAATTACTTTGGTAGCTGAAAGAAGTATGGGTTGGAGAGGGGAGAGACATGAAATAAAGAAAACAATTAGAAGATGGTTATAATTGTTCTGGCAATAAATGCTGGGGTAGTATATGTGGTTGGCAGTGTGTATAAATGCAGAGTGTATACAAGAAATGTAATGAAGATAGAAACAATAAAAGTTGACAACAGAATGAAAATATTGGATGAGTACAAATGAAGAATTAGAGATGACACTGAATTTCAAAATCCTAGAAACTAAAGAAGATAGTAGTGGGGAAAGGGAAGGAAAAGAATGTTATATTTTAGATATTGATTTTGTGATATCTGCAAGACAATCAGTTCTAGATACCTAAAAAGCCATCATTGCCCATGTTGGTTGAACTCCTGAAATAGGAGAGATGCTGAGTATTCATAAGTAAATCTGGTAATCCTCTACCAGAATAGTTGAATTCATAGAAGCTGAAGGGATAACCAAATGAGAGGAAAAATAAAAGGAACCAGGATAGACTAGCCTTATATGTCACCACTAGTTAGTGAGCATTACCTAGAGGAAGATCCAGGAAAGGATGAAGAAGCAAAGGGCAGCAAGGAAGCACAGTGGTTCGAATGTCATGCCTGGAGTTAAGAGTTTCTAAGTTCAAATAAGGCCTCAGATATTTCCTAACTGTATGATTCCTGGCAAGTCACTTAACCCCAGTTACCTAGACCTCACTACTCTTCCACATTAGAAATGCTTCTTTATATTGATTATGACAGAAGGGGAGAATTTAAAAGAAAAAGAACCAATGCTAAGACAGGTTGAAGAATAAGGTAAAGACTGTCATGAAAACATAGAGAAGAGAGATTATCCAGGAAGTGATGGACAATAAGCAAGAAAATCATAGTTAATTTTAAGTATGGGACAAAGAAGAACTAAATAAATCTCTCATGCCCTATGCAAGTCTAAATATGATTTCTAAAAGTACCAACTTCTGAAATAAATTTTAATGATGTATGGCAGCAAGGAAATGCACCAATGATGACACAATATTGGCAAAGACAAAGGAAGCTTTCTCAAATAAATTTACTTAAAACTATTTTCTTTCTTTAAAAAATAAGTAATCTAAAAGAGAACACCATGAATAGTTTAACATTATCAAATCCTTGCTACCTTCTTAGGTATAAAGGAGTTAGAAATATTCAACTGGAGTAAATCTACACACACCAACATTATCTAAACCTGATGTGAGTTTGCTGTGGGATGCAAAATAGTCTCTGAATTCTTAGAAGCCAATTTGGTCTCACTTTCCTACCATACTTTCGGACTGTGTGTGTGTGTGTGTGTGTGTGTGTGTGTGTGTGTGTGTGTGTGTGATCTAGAGAGCTTAGTGGATTCCTAATGGCTCCCACACTGCACTCAGTACAAATGTACCAAGTCAGCTTTGAGAAATACAGTGCTTTGCTTCCCTTTTCCTTGATGTCACATTGAACACCCAAGAGTAAGTGTTTAGTTTAAGCCATCTGCTCTCTTATTGCTCTAAGGGGGAAGAAATTCATCTTTTCTTTTTTTTTTATACTGTTTTAAGGTTAACATTTCTATAAAAGTTAGCAGATTTATATAAATCAAATGGTGACATTTTAATTGTTGATAGGATAAGGTGAATTTTAGTGTGAACACATATTCTTCCAGATTTCAGGAATATGGGTAGAGATTGCTCCAATTTGGCTATATTCTAAGAAATATGTTTTACCTGCTATCATTTTAGGAGATTATTCAAGAGCTATAATAAAAGAACTACAAAAATCCTACTTTCATAGCATGAACCTATAGCTAAGATGGTTGAATATGACAACTTTTCTGAGATGGGCCTCACTCAATCCAGTTAACTAGTAGTTTGGGTTCAAAAACAAGAATAAAATAGAACATTCATAGATCATTAAACAGTTAACAAAATGAGATTTTCTTAGGAACAGCATAAGGATAATCAACAAGGGAAGGTACTAAGAACTCCTTGAGTTGATTCAGCTGAACAAAGCTCCCATTATGATACACTAGCCAAGCATCAGAGAGCCCCCCTCCAATTTCTTATGGCTGTTTTGTACTGAAGGAATAAAGAAGTGAGTCTGAACCCTCAGTCCCTATAGCCAACGAAGAGGCAAAAAATACTTTAATATGCCAACAGTAATCTGACCTGTTTGAGGTGCAGGTCATGGAGAGTTTAGATGATTGCTGCTAACCCAGTAATATAGTCATAATTACCTCTCTAGTTCTAGAAGATTTATAGTCATCTTCATAATCATCAAATTTCAATTTCACCATTTAATTAATGAATCTAGAGAAAGAATGTAGAGTGCCAGAGCTGGAGTCAGGATGATCCAAACTCAAATCATTGATAGCTACTATCTGTATTGCCTTGTGTAAATCATTTATCTTTCAATGTCTTCATTTGCTTAGAATTAAAAATAAGGATAAAAATTGTATCTATATCATGAGATTATTTTAAATTTCAAATAAGAATGTTAGTACTTTGTTAACCTTTGCATGATATAAATGCTAGATATTATTATTATATTTATGATAGTGCTTTAAGGTAATCAGATGTTATTAGCAACCCCTTTGTAGAGTTAGATAATTTTAGCAAATGTACCATTTTGTGATATGTATAAAGGAGAAGAACCGAGGATACTAGATGATTAAAAATATTTCTAGATTCAAACCATTTGTTACAGTAAGAGCAATTAACATTAAATTTTCCTGAATAATTCTAGCAAAAATAATCTAATCTCCTAATACTCAGTCATGAGGAAGAGCAGCATCTGCTTGGCAGAGAGAATGAAAAAAATGTTAGTTTTAACTCAATTCATCTCTGAGCCTGTGCTGTCTTTTTGTAATTTGTGCCAGTGGACATAGGCAATATTTCCTTCCTTTCTAAATTATGAAAGACCTTTCCAGTTCAATAGTTCAAATTTCAGTGTCTCTGTGCCCAACCAGGGTTGCCAATGAATAGGCTGTGACCAATCCCATGGCATCATAGAGAAGATGTCAGTATTACTTATTTTAGGTTCCAAGGGGCAGGAATCCAATAACAGAAAGAGAATTGGAGAATAGGCATTTGGTTTTTATTCCCTTTAATATTGTGCTCTGACCTTCATGATTGTAGCATTGAGCATAGGTGCTGAATTTTCCACTATAACTATTAAGTGTTATATCATCCCTTGCAGGCATTTGAAAGATAGTGCTTTAATATGCCAACTATATGACAGAGAAGAGTTTTATCTTTTCTCTTTGAGGAAAATGTGTGCATACTTTAATTCAGTATATTTGTTAATTCTAAGAATTCAATTATCCAGTTTCTTATATGTGAATATCAAAGCATATTACACATGTTTATATCCTTTTTTAAAAGTCTCAGAAATTAGTTCAAAAGCTCAGTAGATAATAATAATACAACAAGGTTGTCTACTTGGCAATCTGTTCAGCTAGAGACATAGACATAGATATCAATTACACGCATGAGATCTCTTTGTCTTATCAAATCAATATTCATCCAAATCTATGAAAGTGGATTTTAATTGGCAAGCAGATTTATGTCAAATGTGCCAAACTAAATGTAGCTTTTGATCTTTACAGGACATTTGAATGCTAGTATACATTAAGCTTTCAAAATGCTTTCCTGTTTTTAACTCACCTCAAGTTGTTTGTCTGAAACACACATTTCTCCATGTGGATAAGACATGTATATACCTCAAATTTCAAAAATATTGCCAATTTGGGTCAAACTGATGGATTGTCATAGTAACGTAGGTATGCTTGTGCAAATTTAATCCAGCTTTCATTTAACTTGACTGTTCCAATTTTGAAAGAAGGAAGAAAATATTTGACTATTCCAGTCATCCCGATTTAGAACTTGACCCACAAAACATCAAGACTTGTGGCTTAAACATGAAAATAAATTATCCAGGTCATAAGAGTGTAATGTATCTGGGTACCTGAATTATTTACAGAAAAATACATACATATATATTTATATATATATACATATATATAGTATTTATATACATTTGGAAATAAAATTCAGACTATTATCATATCCTATAGAAATAGAATATTAAGAAGCAATAATTAATGGAGTAATATCTGTTAAAGAAAAAGTTTATATTTGTTCATATTAAAAATAGCTCAGGTCTAATGACTTTCACTTTCAGTGGCTTTATGTGTGTGTATATGTGTGTGTGTCTGTCTGTTGTAATGGGGATAATTTGAGGAAAGGTGTGTGGTAAAAGGGGATTTTGAAAGGAGGTTGTCAGGGACTTGATAGGTAAGTAATATGGGTTACAGGTAGGCTGGAATAAGGAGATTCAGGATATAATATGGGCTGAAGTCAGGGAGTATAGCCCTGAAGGGAACAAAGATCTTCAGGGAGAGGAGGAACTAATATAAACAGGCAAAGACAGCAAGGTTTATAGACTAGGACTTAGACTTAAAGACAAACTGAGGGAAATAGACTGAACTGAAATTAACTACAGGCTTTAGTTAATTTCACAGGAAGGGACTTGTTTTGAAGTTACACCTTCCTTCAAAATGGATACCCCGGCTTCCCTTCAAGCCCAGAGTATGTTGGTTCTTTCCCTCTTCTTCCCTCTCTTACTAATTAACTGACAAAGTAACTAACAGGTCTGTTGAAACACAAAAGGGTTTATTGTCTTTAAGAATGATTTGTCAGGAAAAGTGGATTGAGGAAGCCCTAACAGTTGTTTACAAGAACCTCAGGTGGGGGAAGGGAGGCAGAAATGGAGTCTGAGCAAGGTCCTGCCTTAGCTCAGCTCTCAAGGTGCTCTTGATGTCTAAAGGGAATAAAATGATGACTAACCAATTTCTTTAGATAAAATACTGCCAAATTATAGTGAAACCCCTCACAGATTTGAACTACTCTCTAATTTACTCTCCTGATTCACTCCACAGACATTTAAGGTAAGGGAAGGAAGGTAGGAAATAAGGTAGGGAATGAAAATCCAAAGGATTTATCTAAACTAACAATTCTTAAATAAATATTCCAAAGCTAGGCTCAATTTTCAATTCTTCAGATAGGCAAGGAAGCAGCTCAGTTGGTCTGACCCTCTCTCCACGAGATTCCCAAACCAACTGACTCTCTTCAAGATTCTAAACTCCTAACTGATTTCAGAACTCAGCCAAAGCTTGAAAAAACTGTCATGACCCCCCTCTCTCTGTACTACACTGTCTAATAGGCAACATGGCAATGAATATAGGACTGGCATTACAATCAGGAAGGTCTGGTTTCAAGTCCTACCTCAGACACAAACTAGTTATGTGATACTGGGTTAACTACTTAACGTGGCGATGTTCTAGATACCTCTCTAAGAGTATCAATTACTAAGAAGGTGCTAGTCTACACTCATCAAGTCTCTGCATCCAGGAGTCCCTGATGCCAGTGAAATCACAAGACCACTCTGTAGCTATCCCAAGTCATTGTTTGACTAACTTTAACTGCAATACCTCCTCCAACACATAGGTGAACAGGCTGCTGCATTAGGCTGAAAGTAGAGTACAGAAGTAGGAATAAAGAAGAGACAAAGTAGAGAAGAATAATAATAAGTAGTAGTAGGAGGAGGAGCAGCAATAGTAGCAATACAAGTAGCAATAACAGTGGCAGCTGTATATACCAAAAGATATTCCTCTTTGGATTAGAAATGGCAGGCGAGTGACTTTGACACTTCTATTTCTGACACCTTAAGTGGCACTGTTTTGATTTCGTTCTAGAGTAACCAAATTGAAGTTATCCTTTGGAGAAGGGGAGGCGGCCTAGTAAGAGAGTAGGACTGGGGAGAACAAGGTAAATTCATATTGTAGTGATGACTTTTAGTGAATTATCAAAAAAAAAAAAAGAGTACAGCATTGACATTATGTAAGTGACTAAAAACAGAGAGGAGGAAATTGTTTAAAATTTCTGGTCTTGGGGGCAGCTGGGTGGCTCGGTGGATTGAGAGCCAGGCCTAGAGATGGGAGGTGCTAGGTTCAAATCTGGCCTCAGACATTTCCCAGCTGTGTGACCCTGGGCAAGTCACTTGACCCCCATTGCCTACCCTTACCACTCTTCTGCCTTGGAGCCATTACACAGTATTGACTCCAAGACGGGAGGTAAGGGTTTAAAAACAATAAAATAAAATTTCTGGTCTCTTGAATTCAGTCTAAATCTGCTCACGTACAAAACTGGCTCCCTGATTGAGTTGTTTCATTAAGTATATGAAATGAGACAAGTGAAACACTTGGGAAACCAGAGAGATTTAGAAGCAAAGAGTGAATTCAAAGAGATGATTTGAAGGTTATGTGGCAAAATGCTCAGTTTCTCCAACTAATTAGGGCTGCTGGGACTATGGGTAATGTGTAGTTTCTAGGTCATAGTGAGTTTAGAGGCTTCTTTAAACATTGGAAAAAATAGTTTGGCTCAAGTATTTTACAATACAATTTATTCCTTCAATCTACCTCACATTTATCTGTCTTCATTGATTAAGTCCTTTGTTCTTTGCCAATTTTTTTTTTTACCAGCAAGGAAAGTGGGTAGAATGAGTATGACCTGGATTTTTTAAAGTTCCCTTTCCTTAATTCCTGCTCTTAAGGAGTCTATTTAAATAAATTCTTTTATTATTAAAATGAGTGTCTATGATATACAAGGACTGTTTCTGTTACAAACTGACTTATTCAGAGGCCCTTGGTAAAATGCAAATACTCCCTGAAAGAAATAAATTTAGGATTTCATTGCTTAATAATTTTACATGCAGGGTAATTCTATATAGCACATAACCAGTCAGCTTTGGCTTCTAATCACTACGGTACTATACAATTTTTGTGTGTGTGTTAGAAATCACAAGTGAATTGATTAAATTATCTGAGTATACACTCTGGCAATGACTAAATCAATTGAAATTTCACAACTCTTTCTCTCTGCATGCTATCTTTCCCAAAATTAAAAAAAAAAAGATTATAGATATGCTTTCTTGATTTAGAGGAGGTGGGGTGGCAGTGAAGAGAGGCAAAGATACATACATGTCATGACCTTTCCCTTCATAGTCTACAATATCTCAAATTCCATTTAATACAATATAGCAAACACTTATTAATTGCCCAATATGTGTAGAACCCTATGCTAGATTTGACTGATGCAAAGATAAAAATGTAGTTCTTTCCCAAGAGGAATTCATATTCTACTGAAATATTAGATTCTTTCCCCCCTCTATATTGACCAGTGATTATAAAGAACAATAATGTCTTCCATTTATGAATCAGTTTGTGATTATTATTTTATTTATCAATGAAATTTTCACTTCATTTTTAAGAGACAGAAACTAGTCAATTCAATAACAAATACTGATGCAACTTATCACATCTAAATTTTTCAGGGAAAAGTACTTTTCGTAACTAACCTACAGAAAAGTTTTGAGGTGAGGATTTTTTTCCCAATACATTGAATTGATTGAGATTCATTCTTGTTTTTATGGAGATTGAAAAACATATTAGAACAAATTATGCATTTCAAGCCACCAAGGAAAGTTTGGCTTTGAATTTCTCCAAGATATTTGCCTTTGCTGAGGAATTAAGCTAATATAAAAAGAAAGAAGTTTTTTTTTTTTTTAACTATCTTCTAGCTTAAGATACCTAGATGTTTTAAAAGTAGGAACGTAGTAAATTCATCTTTTGAAATTAGATTATTCAGTGTTTCATCTGATAATTCACAAAAGAAAGTTATTTGGTCCCTAGAGGATAAAACAGGAATTTTCAAAGTATTTTCTTAAGCTTTCTCTGAATCATATTAATTAAAAATACAGGAGACGTCTTTCCAAGTTCCTAGTTTATTGAATCATACTAGGAAAAGGCATCAATTACACTGCTATGTTTTTAATAATTCTGTGTTTATCTTCTTTTAGAAGTATCTATTATACTTCATTAAATATTAATTTACCTTATAAAACTCATTTTAACAGTATACTTACAGAACCACAATGCAATTTTAATTTAGGCATTAAATACATATTTTAAAAATGCATTACATTCTGTATTTACCTACCATTGAAAAATGTATTCAACAGAGATTAGAACATTTCAGTATTTATGCTCCCTGATGCAAGTTTAATAAACAATTTCAATCATTTATAACCATTGACACTTTTTAAATTAGAAGAAATTATTTAAACTATTAGGTATTTTGCATCAGGGAAATGTTTTATACAGACATAGTACACAAATAAGTACATAATATGCTTCACAGTATGTATGTATATGTGTGCATATATATCATAATATAGCCTACCCTATACTATTTATCTTCTAATTAAATATATTATGTTGCCAAATCACTGTGGCATAAATATAATGATTCACATTATTTAAAAAAAAATTTAGACTCAAAAAAACCCAAAATCCTGAAATTCACATCAGACCAAATAATGAAAAAGAAATTCAGTGAGAAAGTAAGATGTATTTTTTCACCCCAGAAGTGCACAAAAAAGATCTCCAGATTTCCAATTCTACTAGTAAAGAGCAAGAAACATAAGTAGCCTGCAAGATCCTTGTCCAGAAGTATCAAGAAAAGAGGAACTCCTTAGCCCCATAGTTAAAACCTTGGAAACTTTCGGGAGCTAGTGGCAGTGACCAGAACTCTATGGTAGTGTTCAAAACAGGACATCAAGATCTCTTGGCACTATAACCTAAGATATCATAAGAAACTCTGAAAGTCTAGTAGTCTAAAATATTAAGCAGTTTAAAAAATATGTTGTAAATTTATGGATTCTTCCCAAAGGAAAAAAAAATGACTATGCATAAGAACTTGAAGCAGTGAGAAACAAGGTGTAGGAAAAATTCTCTCTTAACAAAAAGAGAAACTGAGGCTCCCAGCCAAGAATTTAGATTTATTGTAAGAGGGCCAAGTCCCACAAAAAGCCATACTTCTGGTCAAGACCTAAAGTCCCTGAGCACTGTGAGAGACCTTCTTTTATCCCGAAGGAATATCACAACTTTTATACCAGTACAAAAGTAATCCAAGACAACAGTTACACCCATCTAAAAATATAGGAAAGCAGAAGCAATGTTCATTGGTTAGGACAACTAGGAAATGCTTCTCATTGGTAGAAGTCACTTGATAGACCCAAAGGGAGTGGGGAACCTAAACCCTACTTTCTGAGTCCAGTGTAAGGACCAGAAATGTTAGGGTAAAAAGGTACAGGTTTTTGTTGTTATTGTTGTTGTTGTTGTTGTTGTTGTTGTTGTTGTTTTTGAAACAGTAAAGGTAGAGAACAAAACAGAAGCTCCTGCTACAAAAGTTTTATATAAAATTGTTTTCTAAATGAAAATTAATGTATCCTGAGTTGATCTGAGTGTTGGTCAATACCCTCCTCAAGGGGGATTATAAGATTGCCATAAAACTAAAAATATATTTTGAGAAAGAAACATTTGAGGAAAGAGAGTTCAAATATTCCTTGAATCTAGATGAATTGTTTGAAGAAGGCTCCATGAAAATACCTGAAGAAACCTCCACATACGTGGCTCCCAAACTTTTTTGGCCTACCGCCCGCTTTCCAGAAAAAAAAATATTACTTAAAGCCTCTAGAAATTAATTTTTAAAAAAATTTTAATAGCAATTAAAAGGAAAGATAAATGCACCTGTGGCCATCTCCACCCCCTGGATCACTGCAGCACCCACCAGGGGGCGATGGCACCCACTTTGGGAATCAATGCTCCATAGTATCAGAAGATCTAGCATAAATTTTGGAGTATAACTGATTGAACTTTGGTGGTGGTGGGGAGGGGTTTGAACACAAGTATTTTGAACATAAACTTGTATGCCATAGGAGACTGTCCCCTAATTGGCTTACTGTCAATGTGCCTAGCAAACATTGGTTTGCTCTCACTCACTATTTTATCTCTTGCTATCTCTTTCATTTTCCTCTCATCTAAATAATCCATTGGATCTCCCAAAGGATCACAGAGGGGATTGTGAAAGAGAATTCTTTACTCTATTGTCTATCCAGAGTTAACATAAACTTAAGTACAAGCTTGAACTAGCTAGAGGACCTGGCAAACCATTTAGTGAATTCACATCCTTCTTAGTGCTAGGTGAGAAGCCAGCAAGATACTTGGAGAGTTCCACCATTTTTTCTAACTCAAAATCAGGAAACTGTGACCTCTTTTGATGACAAATTGACCTTCAAAAGAGGTGAAGTCAATCCCACAAACACTTCCCCCTGGGCAGTGTTAGACAATTTGGAGACTTTGATTGGCCCCTGTGAAGAGGGGAGGAGACAAGAAGTCACCATAAAAGCAAGACTTGAACTCAGTCTGGAGAGATGGTCTTAGAGAAGGTTGTCTGAAGAGATTGTCTTCTGGGCAATCCTTCTAACTTGGGAGAGGCTTTTGCCTTCAATTTGACCCTAGAGGAACTCTGGCTAAGGACTGCTTTCTATTAGGACTACCATGTGGGTGAGTGAAAAAGGCTCACTTCCTTTCTCTTACTTGTTCTGGAGGTACTAGCCTCTGGAGAGATCCCTCATCTTGGAGGAGGCCTCATGGCTAAAACCCTTGTGTAATTTACCTTTGGGCCTACTTTGCTGGGGCTTCTTAAGTCATGCCTGGTTCAGACTGGGTCAGAGTAAATATCTATTCTCTCTGATTTTCTTACTTTCACTCTTTCTCCTTTTGTAAATAAACTATCACAAAAAGTTATTTGGAATTGAGTAATAATTCTTGGTGACCACACTCTTATAAATTTGGTCCCTTACATTCTGGCCCTTATACTGGTGATATAGGGAGAAGGTGCTAGGCCTAAAAGCAGGGCAAAAGCCTGATGATGTATATTAGGGTGAGTACGGAGTACATAGGAATGAAGCAGTATCACCAGGGTGTCATCAGACTTCTAACCAAGGCAAAAGCATCTGTGCTAATGAAGGCCCAGTCACAAGTTCAAGATCAAGATTGCTCAGGATGCATGATATAGCAATTCCGGAGGGTGAGGCTGACAATAAGGTCTATGCTAACGTAGCTATTTACGTAATTCTAAACCTTAATACTTATACTAAAATATTCAAAAACATGTTAATATTATCACTTATGATATCATTGGTTAGTTACCTATCACAATTATAATTAATTCAAAACTATTAAAATCTAATCCTCATATAAGGGGGTGGGGGTTTTCACACTTTCAAGGGAGATATATATATATTTTAAAGAATTCCAAAGAATATCTATAAGAAATAAAATATAAAACAAAATAAAAGCTCTGGAAAAAAAGACATGAAAAGATAATAAATAGCCTAAAAAAGAACACAATAAAAACTACCTAAGTAATATTAGTTATCCTAAAAACTAGAAATTATAACCATATGGAACAGCAAGAAATATTGGAACAAAAGACAAAAAATCATATAAAAAGCTCTATTTAAAAAGAAACAGGGTTCTGCTCATTTCACTTTAAAATTAGTTCATATAATTCTTTCCAGTTTTTTCTGAATTATTCTTATTCATCATTCATTATGATACAATAGTTTTTCATTGGAACCATATACCACAACTTGTTTAGGCATTCCCCAATTTATGGACATGCCCTCACTTTCCAATTCTTTGCCAATATAAAAATAAATGCTAAAAATATTTTGGTACAAGTAGGTACTTTTACCTAAGCTCTAATCGTTTTGGGATACTATGGAGGTTTGTTTTTTTTATTTATTTACACAGTGTGATATTGGAAATTTGGGAGTTCTTGAACTAATTTTGAGATCCCTGATCTAAACTTCCTGTGGACATTTAGGGCTCTTTCAAACTACATTTCCCAAGAGCCAACTGGCTTCCTCTCTTGTGTAATCACGTGGACAGGAAGCGTAATTACATAGCTAGAAGGATAAATAGTGAGAGACTGGATTGGTACCTCCTCTTTGGTGATTTGGATAGGAGCCAGGATGGGAGGAGGAGGTAATGGCAGATCCTTTCAAACTAACTCAATTTTAATGACTACCAATAAATCCTTTAAAACCCTAATATTTTTAAATCTATCCTTTTATATCCATTTTATTTCTTACATTTATGGCAACCACTTTGGAAACTTAACTCATAATTTTTCAGATAGTCTAACAAGCCACAATACTTCTGCCGTGATTTTTTACCCTCCCCCCACAGGAAGAACTCTGAGATACCTCTAGATCCTCTCCGGAGCTTCAGATATGCTTCTGCCTTTTTTGTGCTTTTCTTTTTGGCCACTTTGCTTAGTTCTTTTGAGTGACTTTTTGAAAAGGGAAAGTTATTTTTCTGCACCCTGCTATTTACCTTTGAGGTACTTTTCTGACCTTGCCTGAGTACTGATCCTAAATACTAGCTGCTGTTTCTGATTCCAACTCCCCATCCCCTTGGAAGCCATATGCCTGACCCTCACCTGAACTCCAGCTGCTCCTGTGCTAAGCTGCCACCAACCCCAGCTGCCACTTGAAATTTGTATATATATGTATAAAATATTTTTAAAAAGTATAAAAAACCCTTTCTTTCATATTGTGCACACCTGAGAATTTCCTGGGTGTGTTTGAGGAGAGCTTCCTCCCCCCCATGAGCCTTCTCCATGTGGCTTTTCCAGTCCTTAACCCAGTTGGCTTCCATGCTCTGCCTTGGGGGAGAGGACTAAGTTAGTACCTGGGCCCTAGCAGACCCCAGTTTTGGGATGTTTTTTTATTCTTCCTACCATTCCTTGCAATTTTCTTTCCTGAAACTAAGGAGAAAGATTCACCCCCCTACACATGCTGGCCATTTGGGCCAAGAGAACTTAAATGGAAATTTTGAAAGTCTAGAGGTAAAATTAGTAAGCCTCCTCAGATTCCATGGTTTTTTGAAAGTCTCTGTATCTTCTTATAGTTTGCTGATTGTGGTTTTATGATTTAATTTTGCTGTTTTAAATTCATATATTAATCTGACCAAATCTTTCTGTTACACTGAATCATTTTAAGCTAAGTTTTTGGCTGCTAGATAAATTCTATTTTTGATTTTATTGTAACTCCTTAATAGTGAACAAGTTTATTCTGATTGGTAAAAAGTATTTTTTCACTGCACTGCTTGTAATTGTAGCTTATATCATTGTGTTTCCTGATTTATTTAAGGTTTAAAATTTTTTTAAGTTTATCTGTATTAATCTAATTCTTTTATATGATTCTTTATCTGTTATATGATTTTATAGAACAACATATCATTGTAAAAAGATCATGAACATCTTAAACACATTTTTTTCAAGTTGTAAAAGCCCATAAGTCCTATGTATACTGAATTTGTTATCTCAACTATAGGTTCTCATATTGCCTTAACAATTTTTATTCTATCTAGACAATTGTATACAACCTTGAAGACTATGATGCCTTAAGAATTTAAATTGCATTTTTATAAGAGGTCTTTAAATTTGACTTGAGGATTTTATAGTAACTTCTGAATGGATAATAGGTTTATACACACACACACACACACACACACACATATTATAAAGAAAGTTGTCTTAAAAAAGTAGAGAAAACAAATGGAAGGTTCCTACCCAAACTTTCTATATATTACACAGGAAGCCAAACAGAGCTCCTGTATGCTTGATATTTTAACTCTTTACTTTAATTTACTTTCTCATCAGAAGGATATAGTGGTTATATTTTAGACTCGAGAAGCTTTTATCAGATTTTCCTAGGCTCTACCCTACAATTGGGATGGAGGCCTTAATAGATTTTGTTAAAAATTTCTCAGCCAAGGTTGAATGATTTACTATACCTGTTGAATTGTGGCAAGTATACATTTTTAAACATCACAGCAAGTGGTTATAATAATGGGTTTGTTTGCTTTTGCCTTTAAATGTGTTATTGTAATTTTGGAAAATTTGCTACTTTATTTGAATTGCATTATGAATCTGCTATTTTGTAAAAGCTATTTGCACTCATAATAGTTCATGGAAAAGCTTAACAGGAAATGGATCTCATTTTTGGGTGAAAAACCTTTCACTACTTCTAAACTATATATATTTTGATTTTTAAAACATTATTTTATTATTTTTTCCCTTCTATGTGCAATACAGTATTTGAGGTTTTTTTTTTTCTCTCTCATTTTTGTACTTGAAAACATTGTATATTTCCCTGAATTTTTAATTTTCTTATTGCTTTTCTTTTTATTTTTAATAGAAAAATTGACTCCTTTTTTCTCATTTTTGTACTTAAAGTACATATAGTCCATATTAATCCTTTTTGATTTTATAATAATATAAGTATAGAGAACCAGATCTATATTTTGGGGGGTTCTAAGTGGCATTTAGTGGTGTCAGATTGAATGAGAAGTCAGACTAAATGCTTAGTTCATAACTGCTCCAACTTGCCATGAAGTCTTGAGTTTAATATATATTGGTATCACATAAAGAGCACAGGGAAAGAATCACAGCTGTGAAAGGGTTACAAATTATACAAAAAACCATTAGAGTCTAAAAAGTAGAGAGATGGGTCCAGGGTCAAAGGTCAAATTCAAACCGCCAATTAGTAGGAGGTTAATTCTGGGAGCAGAAATATATTTCATAGATATCCTAAACAAATAGATTTTTGATTTTGATAAATCTTTTTTTTTTTTTACAGGATTGCACCTGGTCAGATAAAGTCTTGTCTAGCTTTGTCTGTTTCTGGCATTGATTATCTAAGTAATATATTTTTTGGAGTTCAGGTTTCTTAATTATCAAGAAGAGAAAGTGTTAATTGTTAAACTTCTGGTTTGCTAAGGACTCAAAGCTTTCAAATGAGAATTTTAAGAAAAGGTGGGGATCTGAAAAGGAGTCAAAAGAGGAGTCTCAGATTTTTACCTATTTGAACTATTTCTCTTATTGGCCTCCCACATAATTCCCCCTTTTCTTTTAAATTGAAGTGATTTATTGTACAATAAAAACTTTTATTAATGAGAGGAATCACAGAGAGTGGTTACAACCATTAGCTACAGAGATCTTGTAAACTAAAGCTGGATCTGATGGGATTCACAGATTATACTGACAGACCATGTTTCTCTCTATTGCTCTCAACATATAAGTTTAATATATAAATTATAACTACTATAATATTAATGCATACCCCTAAGCCTTAAATTATGGTAACCTGTCAATATTGGTAATTATTATTGGATTGTGATTAATGATTCTGTCTGATTTCAGGAGAAGGGAACAAAAGGGCCACAAGGTCAAGGAGACCACCCAGTCCAAATGGGATTGGTGAGAAACTTCACAGTGTGTAGTGGAACAAGGTCAAAAAAGACCCTATCAATCCAGATAGGATTGTTTAACTTCTATGCCAATACTGAAGGACTTAAAACTAGTGTTTGGGGTTCAGGGTTGCAGCTTTTCTGACATATGTTAGAGGCCAGACTTCCCTGAGCTTAAGCCTAGTCAAGTACAAAAGGTTGGCCATCATCCTGACTCAACCTATCCCTGAGATGTGCAGGCAAATCAAAAAAGGGAAAGACACTTCCCTTGCACACAAATTTGGTCCTTTTATTTCTCTTATAAGTGTGGCAACTTTCTGTAGTCCTGGCTATTGAATTGGATAATTGCACAATTGTTTAAATCACTTTAATTGGGCCTTGATTCAAGGACCTGCTACAAGTTTATTTTTCCTTATATTTTTTTCACATATGACTTTGATATTTTCCATTTCATTCACAAGTTATTTTTCTCTTTTATTTAGATTTTTTGATCTTTATTTCTTTTGCCAATTGACTCATACACCTCCATATCTCAGCCATGTATCCTTAGCTGATCTGGGTGTTGGCCTTAACCCTCTTCAGGGGAGAATGTGTTATTAATTCTCCTCAGGGGTGTGTGTATGTTTTATAATCAAAATGTCTGTATTATAATCTATAATGTAAAATTTAAATTCTTTTGAGAATAATTTCAGGATAAGAAATTTACCATCTTTCCAGAATCCAGACAACAAACCTGTTTGGAGAAGGCACCATGAAGATGCCTGGAGAACCTACACTGCATCATGAAGATTCAAAATGAACTTTGGGGTGCAGTTGATTGAACTATGGGAGTAGAATCCATTTGTTTTGAATGTACACTCTTATGCCAAAAGGGACTGCCCCCTAATTGGCTTTTTGTCAATGCACCTAGCAATCATTGGATCATTGGTTATGTCCTCTTTTCTTTTTATCTCCAAATTTCTGTAATTTATGTTAGTTATGTTTACAAGAGCCTTCAGGGAGAACAGTCTCCCTCTGCTCTCAGGGGGGAATGTGATATTGGAAATTGGGGGGTTCCTGAACTAGTTTTGAGGTCCCTGATCTAAACTTCCTGTGGACATTTAGGGATCTTTCAAACTATATTTCCCAAGAGCCAACTGGCTTCCTCTCTTGTGTAATCATGTGGGCAGGAACCATAATCAAGTAGATAGAAGGATAATTAGTGAGAGACTGGATTGGTACCTCCTCTTTGGTGATTTGACTTCCCTCTTTTCATAATCCCCTTCTCCATCCTATTTCTCTATAGGACAAGGTAGGTGTCTATAGCTGACTGAATATGGTTGTTATTTCCACTTTGGAATAATTCCAATGTCATTAAACTTTAAACATTACCTATATCACTGTATTAACTGTGCTTAGATACTGCCTCATATGATATAATTAACTCCTTTCTTACTTTCTTTTTTCTTCTTATACCCCTGTGTGCTTTTTTCTAATCCACTGATTTTTTTGTGGGGGGGGGGGGGGAAGGTAGTGTTTATTAATACATTCTGCTTCTTTCCTTCCTTCATTCTATTATTACTACTTCTTATTGTCCTAATAGTGATAAAGTTCTTACATGACTCAAGTATTATATACATCTTAAATATTTAATTATCATCTTCCCCAATTCGCATGTACTCATTTCAACATTACTGAAAATCATAAGATTGTCCTTTTCTGTTTACCTTCTTTTGCTTCTGAGTGTGAAATTTGGTCACCAAATTTTCTTTTCAGTTTTCTCTTCTCTCTCTCTCTCTCTCTCTCTCTCTCTCTCTCTCTCTCTCTCTCTCTCTCTCTCTTTCTCTCTCTCTCTCTCTCTGTCTCTCTCTTCTTTTTTAGTCAGGAATACCTGGAAGTCCTCTAATTTATTAAATGTCACTTTTTTCCCATGGAAGGGATTATGCTTACTTTTGCTGGGTAAATGATTTGTAATTGTAGGCCTAGATCCTTTGTCTTTCAGAATATTATATTTCATGCCTTTCTGGTCCTTTAAAGTAGAAGTTCCCAAGTTTTATGAATTCCTAACTCTGTCTTTATAATATTTGAATTATTTCCTTCTGGCTGATTCCAGTACTTTTCCCTTGATCTGGAAATTTTAAAAAATTGCTATAAATTATTCTGGCATGTTTTATATTAGGATTTTGTTAAGAAGGTAATCAGGAATTTTTTTCAATTTCTCTTCCCGCCCCCCTTTGTCCAAGGATATCAGGGCAGTTTTCCTTGATGATTTCTTATAAAATGGTGTACAGACTCTTCTTTTTTCTTTCTTTTTTTTTTTTAAATCATAGCTTTCAGGTACTTTTGATAATTCTTACATTTTCATGTCTAGTTTTTCTTCTATTTTTTTTGTAGTTTTCATTTAATTATATTGTTTTCTGATGTTTTATGGAGTCATTCACTTCCATTTACTCATTTCTAAATTTTTCAGTGATTTTCTTCCTTGAACTTTTGTGTTTCCTTTTCCATTTGGCACATTTTAGTTTTTATGGAATTGTTTTCTTCAGCATTTTTTTGAGAGGCTTCCATTTCCATTTGGCCCATTCTAGCTTCCAAATTGTTAATTATTTCTATCATTTCTTTTATTTCTTTTTTATTTTTTTAACTTCTGTCCAAATTCTTTCAAACAGAGTTTGGAGTTTGGCGTCATTTCTCACTTTCCTTTGGGACTTCACATTTCTTTTTTGCCACTGTTATCATCTTTGAGTTTATATTTTGATCTTTTTGTTACTAAAGTGTTTTTCTAATGTTGTACCCAAATTTTAATACCTAACCCAGGTTCGATCATGGCCAGAGGAAGAACCACACTGACAATGCAATATGCAAGAAGAGGCTCATTCTTTACTAGCAATAATAGCTAGGGTCGCTAGGCAGAGAGGCATGCCTGAATGACCCCTTGGAATTCTCAGCCAAGAGTTTATATAGAAATGTTTGGGGAAGGGGGTTGGTACATACATAATTATCAAGGTAGTGTCAGGGACAGGTGGTCAGGAAGCATCTGGGGGGGGGGGGGTTTCAGGGTCAGGGGTCAGGAAGCATTTGGCAAACATTGTAAAGCAGGCAAACATAGACAAACATTCCTATAGCTTCAGTTTTAGGTTTATGATAGGGGGAGATAAGGAAGACTGTGCTGGGAAACCTTGGGGGCTGGGGGTAGCTAGCCCAGGCCAGAAATAGTTCAGTAGACTGCCAGACTGATTTTTAAATCCAACACTAAGTTTATCTTTTTTCTTTGCCTTTTGCTCATTTTTCTAGTTATTATTTTTTTCACCCTTGTTACCTTGGCTACTGGTTAGGGTTCTGCTTTGTCATTGGGGTGCAGAGAATGTTGTTCAATACTTGCAATGTAGCTTTCTTTAGTGCTTGGACTATGTCTGGCTGCCTATGGGTCCCTCAGTGTGCACTTGCCTGAGGTGATCAATCTGGCTCTTATGGGGAGACTTGCAGCAGTATTTGCTGCCTGGATTCAACTAACTCTGCTTTCAATGTCCTTATTGTTTCCTATATTGGATGGCTGTCTTCTCTGCCCTTTCATTACCTTAGGCCTCATGGAAGCAGGTAGGGCTTATATTGGGCTGCTCCTCCACTGTGATGTAGCATTGCCTCAGACCACTTGGCAAATCCTAGGGCTGTTCCTCACTCCACCTTTTCATTACCTAAGGCTGTGTGGAAATGAATAGAGCTTCTTTTGAGCTGTTCCCTACATATCCCTGCTACTATCATTGCCTAAAGTCATGCAAGGGTAGTTGCTCTGAGCTTCCTTGCTAAGTTTCCTTACCTAAGGTCTTCACAGGGCTGGTGTTTGGATTCTTCTCATCTGCTGTTTCATTGCCTAAGGTCTCTTGGCAGGTAGTAGGGTTGTGCTGGCATCTGTTCTTCAAGCTCTCTCCAATGCAACATTCATTTTACAACTCTTCCTTCTTACCACATTAAGATGTGCCTTTCTACTTTCCTTGGTTTCAAGGCACTTTATTTTCTATTTTTGCATATTTGGAGGGTTTGAGTGACCTGAACATCCTTTACTCCACTATCTAGCTCCTAACATGCATATCTGTATTAACTAATCCTTTCCATTACCTTTCACATTGGATGCAGTCCTGCAATATATTCCCTCCTTACTCTGATGTTTTATAATCTTGTGTTAATAAATGCAATAAAGGCAAACTGAGGTACATACTCTAAGCATAATCAGTTTATTAATAGATATATATATTACTGTGTCACAGAAATTTACCCACCGCCCTAATATAAACAATTTAGTTAAATAAAGTCAAAAAGCCAAATTTCTCCGACTCAAGGTAGTATTTTAGATTTTATTGGAAGAGGGCCAACTCTCCCATATAAAACCCACCACTGCATATGTTACATAGTTAGAAACCAGCAAATGACAAATGTCCAGCAACAGAGACCTGGTTTACATACTAGGACAGTAACAAAGTGAATATTTCCAAACAAGGTTTATGACTTCTATCATAAGATACAGCATCATAGAGACCTTATTTAGTAACCATTACCGAAATACACAGCTGATTGGTTAGTTCATTTAGGAAAACCCATATTAATCTAAAATGTCAAATCACAAGACAATACCCTTATTTAGAGAATAGTGATGACCATTACCTAAGACTCATCTGATCTGGGGAAAGGATGGTTATTTCCAAAAAGGGAAAGGTGTGCATACTTGCACCATATCTGGTCATGAAACTATCATAAGAAACTCTATCTTATGATAGAGAGGAAGTACAAACTCAGGGAGGGGTTGGAAGTCCCCTTAGAAGCAGTCTTATGCTTTAGTTAGAAATCCTTATAAAAATCATGAATTCTACTAATTTTAATTAAGATTTTAATGGATTTATACTAATCACTTTAGAACCAGGATATTGATTATCTTAAACCTATCACTATCACTAAAATCCAATCAAGTATAAGGGGGTAGGGGGGTCTATCTTACAACAACTGTTAACAAAGTAGATCATATTGGCTACTTCAGTACAGCTAGCAACCCTAGTGAGAAGGACAGGTGAAATCTGGGCATTTCTAGAGTCTTGAAACTGGTTATACTGAAGGGGATATGTTAGCATGCCAACCACTATGCAACCTAGCTGCCCCATAGAACATTCCTTTTCAACCACAACTTTCAACTAGTTTGGAGGACAATTGTAGTCTTATTTATTTATTTATTTATTTTTGACAACTATATCCTTGAGCTTGATTCCAAAATAAAGAAATGTGGCTTGATAAAATGGAAAATAGTCATTTACATTGAAAAATTAATATAGTTCCCTAGGGTCAGATAGATTCACAAGTGAGTTCTATCAAATATTCAAAGAACAATTTATTTCAAAATCATAAACTATTTGGAAAAAAAGCTGAGGAACTCTACCAAATTCCTTTTATGACACAAATATGGTTTTGATACCTAAACCAGGAAGAAAAAAAGAGGGGATAAAACCTTATGGATCTTTGTAATGAATATTGCTGAAATTTTTTGAATAAAATATTAGCAAGGAGATTATAGCAATATATCACAGGATCACACAACAGGACCAAGTTAGATTTATACCAGGAAAAAGCTTTTGGCAAAATTCAAAACCCATTCATATTAAAAATACTAGAGAACATTGGAATATATGCAACATTCTCCAAAATAATAAATAGCAACTATATGAAGTTGTTAGTAAAAATAATCCTCAATGGGGATAAGGTTGAAGTCTTCCCAATAAGATCAAGGTTGATCAAGTATTATAAAGAGGCAACCATCAAAACAATCTGGTACTGGCTAAGAAATAGAATAGTGAATCAATGGAATAGAGTAGGCACTCAATATGCAGTAGTAAATGACCACAGTAACCTAGTGTTTGACAAATGCAAAGAACCAAGCTTTTAGAAGAACACACTGTTTGACAAAATCTGCTTGGAAAATCAAAAAAACAGTATGCCAGAAACTGGGCACAGGCCAACAGCTCACACCATATAAGAAAGGGATGTTAAAATGGATACATGATTTAGAAATAAAGGTTGAAACCATAAATAAATTAGAAAAGCATAGGTTGGTTTGCCTGTCAGATCTATGAATAAGGGAAAAATTTATGCCCAAACAAGATGTGGAGAACATAATGAGATATGGAAATAGATTATTTCTACTACATTTAATTTTTATAAGTTTTTGGACAAATAAAACTAATGCAATCCAGATTAGAAAGGAAACAACGAACTGGGGAAAAGGAAATTTATAGCAAGTATATCTGACAAAAGACTTCATTTCTCAAATATATAGAGAACCAAATCAAATTTACAAGAATATAAAGCATTCCCATGGTCAGAGGCAATTCTCAGATGAAAAAATTAAAACTATCTTTAGTCATATTAAAAAAATGCTCCAAATCGATATCAATTAGAGAAATACAAATTACAACAACTCTAAACTTCTACTCTCACATATGTCAAGCTAATATGACAAAAAAGGAAAATAATAAATGTTGGAGGGGTTATGAGGGGGGTGGAAGTGTCACTAATCCATGGTTGATAGAGCTGTGCACTGATATAGCCATTCTGGAGAGCATATTTGGAACCATGGCCATAAAACTGCCATAGATCCTTTAACCCAGAAAAATGATTAACTCTGAATGACAACTATTATCAGAAATGCAAGGATTCAGGATATAATGAATGGAATTCTCTGGAGGCTGCATTTTTAGTTTTAAAATGTTAATTTATTAATTGACTGCTTAAGATTTTCTAACTAGCCACTGGATTCCTTGACAATCTGAACAACCACAGAACTCAAAAGAGGCAGTCAGAGACAGAGACAGAGACAGAGACAGAGACAGACAGACAGACAGACAGACAGACAGACAGAGAAAGAAAAGCAAAATATTTACATAAGAACACTATTAACAGCTAGGCAGGCAATCTGGGTCATAGAAGAGCAGAGGCTTAAGCCTGAGAAAAATTAGCAGCTAGCTTGAGTGAGGACAGAGAGAAAAAAAGAGAGAGAGAGAGAGAGAGAGAGAGAGAGAGAAGGTAACCAGAGAAATAGAGAGACAAGAGGGAACAACTAGGCAAAAAAGACTGACTTCCTATCAAGGAAACACACACACACACACACACACACACACACACTTCTTCTGATGGCATCTCTCAGGACATCTCAGATTGGAGAACAGTATCACAAGAAGAACAGAGAGCAGAACTCTTTCATCACAGGAAGGACAGTGTCCCAAGGACACCTAGAGACTCACCACACATCTGAAAAGTACCAGCTTCCCAACATGGCAGCTGCCTAGCTGATTCCAATACCTAATCAAGTCCTTGTTTACAGATAAATGAACAGATTTCTACCCTGCCTGTAACAAAAATCAGTCCACTGATATGTCTTTAACCCTATTGGGTTCAACCTAGATTCATAGCTTGGGGAAAAACATGTGTGACGGCTTTACTATAAAACTCTTCTTGGGGTCCAAAGGTAGAATCATTTCTCAAAAAATATCTCAATTCAAAATTAACTTTACCCACGGATAACTTCAAGGGTTTCATGACAAAAAAGGTTATCCACTGCTATAGAAGGAATCGACAAAGCCTGAATACAGATATGCCATTTTTCACATTATTTTATCCATTAATTTTTTCTCTAATATAAGTAACATATTTCTTATTTCACAGCATGATGAATGTGGAAGTATACATTGTATAATAACACATTTACAAACTATATCATATTCCTGCCATCTTGTTGAAGGAGGAGGTATAGAAGGGAAGGAGAGAATACAGATAAAAAATGTCAGAAATGATTATTGAATATTGAACCAACATGTAATCTAGAAAAAAAATGGATATAGTCAAAATTAGAAGTTTGACCCGAAGTTTATTTTTTCAGAATCCTTATTTTTCCCTATGCTCCAAATCTTAAACCATCTTTTATATAAAACTCTTCCTGATCCACCTGTTATAGCATTAGAGCTCTCTCCCTTCTCAAATTATCTTGAATTTGCTACTGGAATATATGTATGTAATTTGAACTAGAATATATGTATGTTAACATATATATATACATATTTATATCTAATGAATTTAATTATATATGTAAATATGTAATAAACTGGATTATATAGGGAGAGATAGTAAAATGAAAGATTCCTGAAGAATCTTTATATTACAACAGGAACTGACAGAAAATAGAGGTACTACTGAGCTAAAATTCCAAATACTTAGTAAATAACTAGATATGAGAACTTAGTCAAATGAGGAGTCTAATAGTTAAGTCATGTTTGACTGGGTGAATAATGGTGTCCCAGACAAAAATAATGATTCTGCAAGAAAAAAACGAACAAACAATTTTTTACACTTGATGAATTTGGACAAATTACTTCTCTAGGAATCATTTTCCTAAACTATGAAATCATAATTTGGATGATGAGTACCAAAACTCTGAAGTTAGAATCATACATTCTCAAAGAAGAAAAAATAATAATAACCATGCATATAGGACCTGAACTCTTTCTTTCTTAATATAAAATCCTATAACAACAAAGAATCATAGAATTTCAGAGCTAAAATGAACTTTAGAGACCACTTATTCTAACAATTTTTTTTTATGACCCAGAAAATTGAAGTCCACAGTAGTGAAACGATCTGTTTAAGAACATAAAACTAGTTAATGGGACAATTAGAAGGAAAAATCATATCTCCTCTAAGACCCCTTTTCCTAAGTATTTCCCTCTCATGTTCTCCTATTCATTTTCTAAAGACAAAACAAAACAAAAACAAAAAAGCAAACAAACAAAAACCTTAGTTTTCAGAAAAGGACCTATTCTGTCCCCCTACTGAAGCCTGCTCTCATGATTAGTGAGTGCCTGGCCTAGACCACTATTTCATACTACTTTCATTTTACTATTATATTCACTCCTGACTCTTCTGACTTTTCTACCCCCTCTTCAGTGGAGTACCTACCCTGGGGATGTTTCTTCCATCTCCCAATTCTCTTCATCTCCCAGTCTCCTTCTTCCATTACCCTTTATTTATTGTATTCCCTTATTAAATATATACTCCTAGAAAATAATCCCTCTTTTTCTTGCTTTAGTATTCATCATACTTGAAGGTATTATGTTAATATACTTTGTCTCTGTCTCTTTTCCCTCTCTCTTATCAACCTAATCTATTTATCTATACAGCCAACTATGTATCCATCTTTCTATGCATATATATATATATATACATGTATGCATATACATATGTAACTGTAATTTCTATGAGCAATACTTTAAAAAAATATCTCTGCTACATAGAAAGCAATTAGAATCCTCCTGACATGTCCTGGGCCTTAGAAAGCTTTATAGTAACATAACCATACTGTACCTAGAAAATATGGGAGGAGTAAGGGATAGTGGGGAGTTCCAAGGAGAAGGAAGAGATCAGAGATCCTAAAACAGCAGTAAGAGGGAAAGGAAATAACAGGATTTAACCATCAAGACTTTCAGTATGGAATGAAACTGCAGATATATGGGAAAAGGTCAACTCTTGAAAAGTAGAATACTTTAAGCAATTTGATGAATCAAAGAATGATTGACTTTTTTGGAGTATTATATTTTGTTAAATTATTTGTATCCTTATACACTGTATCCACTATTCAGTGTGATTAGGGAGTTGTATAATAATGTATGCTGGATCTGGACTCAAGAGATCTTGGTTCAAATCCCATCTCAAGTATTTTACCTTGAATTTTCTAGAACTCAGATTCTTCATTAGTAGAGTGAGGTCATAGGATGAGCTTACCTCAGAGTTCCCAATCCATCCTAAATTCTATCATTCTGTGATCCTACTGATATGAATTCCAACTGATTTTTAGTGAACTTTTAAATTCCAAGGTTTTCATTAGTCTGGAACTTTTTTTCTTTTTCAACCTACTCATGATTGGTGTATTTTAATATATTCTTAGTATGCTTAGTCAGAATGGAGGAGGATACAGATCTTTTGATTCAACAGTATAAAAATGCATACTCTATTGTCAACATGGAATCTAAGAGAACTCCAAATTTTAAGGTTAACTTGTAAACTGGCAACCCCAAGTTCCCTAGAGAGTTCACCCTGAGGGAAGTGTCAGACTTAGCTAGTCTTAGATTGAACAATAGACCTTAAAGTAACTAATAATGCTAGCTTAGGTGGAGCTGGCCGGCCTAAGCATATGCTAAATATCCTTTTTGTTTTAGTAATATTCCCCATTTTATCTGAGATCCTTTCCAAGAAGACCAACCCTTGGACTGGGACTATACTTTTAGTGTCCATTGAAAGTAGTCCATTCCCTGACACCCTACTCATAGGCTATATAGTTCCTTTCCCAAGTCCAATTCTATCCTATCAGTGTAATTTGAACACTCCCATTTCCTTGTAACCATGGTAATGTTAATCAATCATATTTCTCTGTCCCTCAGTTCCAAAAAATATATACGCTTCCCAAATTCTTTTATTTTGGGGAACTGTCAATCTCACAGGGTTGGTGTTCCCAGGGATTGGTGGGCAGGGAAGCCAGAGTCTCAGGGCTCTGTGTGGGTTTGTGGTATGCAACCCTGTGTGGAGGCCTGAGAGAAAATTACCAAACCAGTCTCCTTAATTAAAGATGTGTTTTTTTTTTTCTGACTATTTAATAGTTCTGTGTTCCCCCCTCCCCCCACTCCCCAGTTTAACACTATAATAGGTACTGGGGCATTCAGAGATTTACTTGTTTAGAAATAAATTTTGGGGAACAGTATGCATATATAGGCTATTAAAGAATAAGTTCACAGTAACAGTAATATAGATCAACTCTGAATGGCTTCATTATTCTCAACAATGCAATAGTTAAAGACAATTCTGAAGGACTTATGATGAAAAATGTTAATCATCTCCAGAGAAAAACTGACAGAATCTGAATTCAGATGGAAGCAATTTTTAAAATTCTATTTTTCTTGCCTTTTGCTTTTATTTTGGTCTATTTTCTTTCTCAGTATCACTTATATGTAAATGTATTTTGCATGACTACACATATGTAACATATCAAAATGTTTGCTATCTCATTGAGGGTAGAGGGAAAGGAAGGCTAGAATTTGGAACTAATTTTTTAAGCAAATGTTTAAATCATTTTATGTATAATTGGAAAAATTAATATTCTTAAATAAAAACAAATTATTCAAAAAAAACGGTGGTGATTCCCTCTACATTTTTGATAAGAATTTAGGAAATCCTGTTTAGCCAATGGAAGAGAACAGCTGATATCAGAAAAAGTTACTGATTCTAATTTGAGCACCTCTATTTTGGAGGCTGACAGAAAACTGCCATTGACTTCTCTGAGAATAATGTGAATACTCCCAATTTTTACCTGTCTTTTCATCTTCATTTCTGTTGAGTTTAGTGTTTCCTTATATCTGGGTCAAAAGGCATGATTAATGAACTCATGCCTATGGATTTCATAGAGTTTATTTTTTCTCTTAATTTTCACGCATACGGAGTAAAGTTACCTATTGAATCAAGGTAATATGTGTCAGATGTTGCTCACACACAAAGTTTATAGATTTAATAAAAGTTTATTAGGCATGAAAATACTGCTAATATAGGCCAGAGGGCAAAGGGCTTTAAGAAATTATTGGAATGGCAGGTAAGAAAGAAAAAAAAATCTCTGCATACTTAAATGTAGAGCTTAAGAAACATTTCAAATAATCTGATTTATGCTTATTTTGTGAAAAGAGAATATATTTTTAAAAGTCACATGTAGCTATTTTACATTAAAATCACACCACATGGACATTAAACAGGAGGTAATGTGATCAGTGATCAATGTTCATATGGGTTATGATTGTGCACAAAACCAAATATAACTTGCATATTTGGTTATGTTTTGAAAGTTAAAATGGAATGGAAAAGCAATGTTTCATAATTATTTTTTCAGAAGTCATATTGTTACCTGTTGTTTTTACATTAGTCATTTCTGTATGAATCCTCCTAACAAACACCTTAGAACTCAGACCCAGCTTTTAATAATAACGACAACAAAAGCTAAGAAAAAGCAGCTAACATTGTACATGAGTGCCAATCCATATATTGATATATTTCTATGTTTTTGCTGTTATTCAGTTCAGTCATGTCTGACTTTCTATGATCCCCATGGATTTAATGTCCATAGAGTTTTCTTGGCAAATATACTGAAGTGGCTTGTCATTCCCCTCTCTAGTCTATATTTCTTCTTAAGTCCCACTCAAAAAAGCAAGAAAGGAGATATACTTTATTTTCTATTCTCCTGGACTTGGTTTTTTACCATTCCTAAGGGCTCAGCTTCTTTTTAGACTTCTATTAATTTAAATGATTGAAGTAATTTTGTACATTTTTCATCTGGTTCTACTTATTCTACTCTATCTCCGTGTATAAAAATCATTTTATGCTCTTGAGAATACTATCACAACTTAGTGCAGACTTCTACATTGTTGCTTCCCAGCATTTGAGATGTTATTACTCCCCTTAATTGTTAACATGATTTTTTTGTCACCTTCTGAACCCTCTAAGTCACTTGGGTACTACCTCTGGAAATTAGGTTGAATATTCTTTGTATTTAATTGTGTGTGTGTGGTGTCATTATTGTTATTTGCCCTAATAAACTGTAAGGTCTTTGGGGACAAAGACTGAGCTGTTTTGTCTTTGTATCCCCAGTATTTAGCAGAGTTCCTGGCCCATAATAGATACTTAATGAATGAATTTCTGACTGGAGTAACAGGAGCAGGGAAGGCTTTATGAAAGTAGTAAAATACGGTTTGAATTAAAAAAAGATTTGTAGGAATTCAATAGGTAGCAGAAACAGAAGGAATTCCAGATATATGGAAGAGAATGAAAGTTGACAAAGCATAGAATGTGTTCTGGTGATAGTAAATCATAGTTGTTGGGATGATGAGAATGTGGAAGGGCATAGTATGAACTAAGGCGGAAAGCTAGATAGATTATCACCTGGTTAGGTTCAGGGCTTAAAAATCATGCTTGAAAATTTAAATTTTAAATAAGTATCCACAGTGAACTAATAAAGTTCCTTAGGGAGTAAGGTGACTAGATCTAAATCCTGTAGTGTATGTAGTAGATTTTAATAGAAAACAAACAAACAAACAAATAAAAACCAACCAAAACAGATGATCATCTGTTAGGAGGCCATTGTATTTGTTTAGGAAAGAGATAATGAATACTTGCATTAGTTAGGTAGAAATGGGGATTGATGATAGACAGTAGAGCAGTGATTTCCAAAGTGGTTGCTACCCCCTGGTGGGTGCTGCGGCGATCCAGGGATGCGGTGATGGCCACAGGTACATTTATCTTTCCTATTAACTGCTATTAAAATTTTTAAAAATTAATTTCCAGGAGGTTAAGTAATATTTTTTTCTGGAAAGGGGGCAATAGACCAAAAAAGTTTGGGAACCACTGCAGTAGAGGAATGATTAGGTCAAAATTTTCAGGAATTGTTAAATAATTGGATATTAGAAGTTAGACAAAGAGAGGAGACAAATATTGAAGTACAGTTGATTGGTTGTCATAGATAGAAATAGTGAAATTACTAGGAGGAAGCCTCTAGGGAAAACTATAAAACTACAGAACATACTCAACGTATGTTGAGTTTGATGTGCTGGTAGGACATCATATAGACAATTGTAGAGGATGATGCGGAGTTCAGATAAATGATCAGAGGTAAATAGATCAGCTTTACAGTGAAAGTGAATTCATTGGAGTGAATATGATTGACAGGAAAAAGCAGAGAGATAATGCCCAAGGACAAGAAGTTGAGGGTCACCTGCCTTAAAATATCAAGAAAAATATGAGGCAGTATAATAAGAAAGGGAATATTCATAGAAGTATTTGGGAAAAGACAGGAGAAGTAATCAGAAAAAGAAAGTTGTCAATAACATTTATTTCTGTTTTTATGAAAAAATAGGACAAGGACTAATTAAAGGGCAATAGAATTGATTAGGATGTCTCTGGTGATTTATGACAGAATAATTTCAGTAGTTAAAAAGATTAGAAGCCAGATTTTAAATAGTGTCTTAGGAGAAAAAAGGTGATGAGAAAGGAGAGGCATAAAGTAAAAATAATTTTTTTACAAGAAATATAGTACCTCCAAGCCTGATCTTCATACCTTCTATAATCTGCCTTCAAACTAATAGTTTTTTTTCCTTTTTTTCACAAAATTCTATTTGCATGTTATATTTCAGTCATAAAATAATTTACCTTTTGATTTATTCTCTGCTCACCCACCTCTGTAAATTTCCACACACAGTTCATAACTATGTAAAGGAGTAGACTATGTATGTTGCAAATATTAGAAAAGGAACTTCTGTTCATCCTTTCTCTCCTATAAGGAAAAAGAACCAGTGGAACACTGCCTAAGCAAACCTTTTTGAAACCAGTTGAGATCCTTATTCCAAGGTCCAACTTAGTTGCCAATTCTTCAAACGTCTTTGTTGAATCCACTCTAAATATTCATCTCTCTATCTTCTCCTTAGCATTTAGCACATACATATGATGTTGGATGTATATATATGTACAAAACTTCCATATGCAATTTTAAATAATTTGAGGACAGTAACTATTATTTGTCCTTGCATTCCCATCCCCTAGAATTATATCCTGTGTTTAATAAGCATGTAATGATTAAACATTGACTTGAACTTGTGACACAGTCAAAAAAAGTACTAAATTTGGAGTCAGACAGTCTGGGTCACATCCTAATTTTACTACTACTTGTATAACT
Source organism: Gracilinanus agilis (assembly GCF_016433145.1). NCBI lineage: Eukaryota > Metazoa > Chordata > Mammalia > Didelphimorphia > Didelphidae > Gracilinanus > Gracilinanus agilis. Next base: position 152,269,549 of record NC_058135.1, on the reverse strand, counting down.
TAGAGAAGTCTCATATTCAAGGTTTTGAAACCATTCAGACAGCCTTTCAGCTTTCTGAGTGAATGCCATTGCATTGATCTGGGCCATAGAAATGGGAGCTAATGTGAGTCCCTGGCTACAATCAAGTCCCTTAACTATTATTCTTATTTTTGAATTTTCTGACTTTTGATGCTGACCTACTCCATTTTTCTGTACTCCCAAATGCATAAAGTCACACATTTCAATATCACAATGAGATTATTCATTCTGTATTTCATTATGTAGCCAGGTTTACACCCTGTCCATTTTCTGCAAGGAAGCAGTTGTTAGATGTTGACTTGGGCACATATGAAATAATTAGATAAGCATTTGGTGTTTTTATTCTAATTAGCCTGATGTTTCTTAAGGTTAGATGTTAAGAGTTAGTGGCAAGTATATTAGACTTGCAATCAGAAGAGTGCAGATTCATGTCTTGCTTCAGATACTTCCTGGTTGCATAACTTTTGTGAAACTATTTTCTCTGAACCCGTTTTCTAATGGGTATGATGGGGAAAATAATAGCACCTATCCCAGACAGAATTGTGAGGTTCGAACGAAATAATGCATGTAAAGCTCTCTGCAAATTCTGAAGTGTCCTACAAATGTCAACTATTACTATTGTTGTTGTTATGTAATTGATTCTAAGAATGTTCTATTACCCTATCATTGCTCTTGCTGTTATTTTTGTTTTCCCTGTTCCTCTTTGCATGTACTTTGTAGGCAATAGTCTATCAATTGAATGTATAGCATTAAAATCTTTGAATAAACAAATTCCCTATTTTATTATTGTGATGTTCTATTCAAAGATAGATAGTTTCTCTGTAAGTCACCTATTTTGTAATCTTTAATTTTTCTCATTTTTTCAAAAACTACAACAAAATCTTTGAACAAACATCTCAGCTATAGTGACATCTGTAATCAAGTAAGCAGTCAAATGGAACAGTAATCAGTGATGGACAACAATATAACCCACATTGAAGAAACTAGATAGCAAAACCACCCTATTCAGTGCTCACTTTTAAATGATGATGATTATTCCTGGCATCCACACTCCAGGAATACTAATGGGAATATGTTAATGTCTTCATATTGCTTTTCAGCTCATTGAAGAAATGTGCTATATAAATTCAAGGTGCCAAAGTTTAAAGGGCAAATTCACTTGCACAGGGTTAGACCATGGGAAATAGGTTGGGTTGTCATAGCTAATGTGCAGTGAAGAGTTAACCAATTTCATGGTAATTTCCATCACTGCAAGTAGACGGTCTAAATCAATTAGGCTAAAAAACAAGTCATATTCCATCAATAAGGAAGATATTTTCCAACCAAAATTATCTAAGGGTTTGCTCCCATTTTATTTGCTGAAAGAACCTTATTATCTAGGATCAGGAGAGACTAAATTACTCCCTCTCCTGCAATGCATTCATACCTTTATGCGAAACATTTAGATTCTGCTTCCTTTCCTTTTTTTGTACCAATGACCATGCTGGCAACTTGCCTCAAATCCAAGGGAACATCACTTTGCATAGTTACTGGCAAAAGCTGTTTAATCAAAAATATCATCAATCGCAGAATCCAATTTCATTCTTCATGGTTAATGAAAGGAAATTGCATGTTGGCTGAATTCACTGACTATGAGGATTGGCAGTTGTTTAGCATTTCCTCACCTTGTGTTCCCAGGAGATAATTGCATATGGGTTAGAATAAGTGAAGGTTGTGTTGAGGCCCAAAAAGAGCTATAAAGGAAGAGACAACCAAAACATGTGTGACAAATTGAACAGGGATAGAAGACTTGAGTTAATGTGTGTTTCTATAATTATAAATAACAAGATAATAGAGACATAGTGGAAAATTCACCTTCCTGGGAGTCAGAAAACCTAAATTGTCACTCTAATGAGCTCTATGACCTTGGACAAGTCATGTAACCATTTTTGACTTGTTACTTCATCTATAAATTAAGGAGTTAGAACCAAATTTCTCAATTCCCTTATTCCAGTGTTTCAATGAATTTGTGATCACTTTGATGTAAGTTCTCCTTCCAAAGGTATAACACTCATCCCAGTTTTGTTACATAGTAGACACTTAATAAATGTTGGTCAACTGACTGTTTTCAATATATGTACAATATTAAAGAGTTTTCTGGACTTCTTGAAATGATGTAGGAACCAATGAAGTACTCTGGCTATCCATCTGTGCTCTTCTACTCTAGATTTTGGATATGAGATTTGATATTTGAGTCTTGGTGTTTTCACTTCCTACAGTATTTACTTGGGTGGCTTTTCAACACATTGAAAGTAAATGAACCACTTGGCCTCTGCCAAACTTCCAGCAATGCTTCTTTACAAAATGGTAAACATCAGCACATTGGCCATAGTGTTGTCATTTCCCAGCTGGCTAATGTAGATGTGGTTGAGGAGCATTGAATGTTGCTTTTGTGAACTATCAGCCTGGTATATGATGATTATGACTCCCATTATTAAAGCAGTCCTTTGGGACTCTAAGATTTTTCTCTTCCATGACCACTGATAAACTGAAGGAGGATTTTAGTGAACTTTACATTTATTGTACCAGGAGGAAAAAGATATGCAAATGTAAGTCATTTATCATGGGATGCCATGGGAACTCTTCATAAAGACAATTAGTGAACTCAATCATAAGAGTTAAGTCACAGGCTCATTAATGTTTTTGTGAACATCTAATTATGTAAATGGTTTAACAAATATTAAAACCCCAGGGTTTACTTAATGAAGTGGGTTTGATTTTTTAAATATAAATTCTACTTTGTGAGAGTCTATTGTGCCTAGTTCTCTGCAAAGTGTCTGAAGTGTAGCTGTACTGTGGTATACTTTGCAGTTGTGCTTGGCATATGAATTATTCTTCCAGAGCAAATAAGGAGCAAAGACTCACACTCTCATCTGAGCAGCCTGTCAAATGCACTGAACACAAGTAGAGGGATTTCCCTGATTGAAATGGCAGCCCTATTGAGTGTACTTATAAAGAATATTCTCTTTCTCAGTATATCTGATATGAAGAGCACATTTCCACAGAGTTTAAAGGTACTCAGAAGGTAGGTCTTTTTTTTTCCTGCCATAATTTTTTTAAGTCAAAATACCTGAAATTAAAAAAAATGTAATACCAAATTTGAATTTTAAAACTCACAGAAGCCACCAAACAAAAACTGCTAATAACCACTAGTAAGACCAAAGACTTTTAGACATATTCAATAGCAATCATGTAGAAAATAATCCCATATTCTGGTTCATCAGCTCAAACAATGCTAAATTTTCAAGCACATTTAGTTATCATCTCATCAGCTTTTTGACAAAAGGGATAAATAAGACTTTGAAAGGTTCAATGACTTGACCAAGGCTACTTGAATAATTAAGATCCAAGTCACCTAATTCCCAGACAAGGGTTCCAGGTGCTACTCTATATCTATATTATTTAATTTCTTAGATTGCTTTCACTCAAGACCCAAGTATCTTGCCTCTACTCCCCCAGTAGCAAAATAAACAGGCATATCTAAGAAGTGTTAATGAAAAATTACTGTTTCAACAACAACAAACAATTTTGATTAAGGTGAAAAGCAAAGCTTCAATTTCCAAATAGTTTTGTTCTAAAAAGCTTTCAATTTAATCACATGCAGAGGAAAGTTCATTTAAATGCTTTCTGCACTGAACATTTAATTATACTGATCTTTGCCACAGTCAGTAAAGTATTCTTCTGTTAATAAATATTTGAAAATTTGTGGTGTTATTATATTTAGATATTAATAATAATAATAATAATATAGAGATTAAGTGACTTGCTCAGGGTCATACAACTAGTAAGGATCTGAGGTGGATTTTAACAACTGTATTTCTTCTATTCTCTGAGTGTAGAATAGAATTCTATCCTCAATGCCATCTAGAATTTTATGAAGTCAAGTATAGTACACATATAGGTGTTGTGTTATTGAAAATTTGGGGGTCCTTGAACTACATTTCCCATGAGCCCACTGGTTTCCTCTCTTACATGATGACATAGAAGTTACATAATGACATAGATAGGAGGATAAAATCGAGTGGCTGGACTTGCACTTCCTCTTTTCTTCCTGAAGCAGCATGGTGGTGGCAGGTAATGGAGGGTCTTTTAAATTGAGTTAGTTACCATGGTAGGTGGCTTAATTTCCTAATGGCTACTAACAAATAAATAAATAAACAAACATATATATATATATATATATATATCACAATATTTTAAAGTTATCTTTTTAATATTAATTTTACTTCTTATAGTGTATTTATACATAGTTGTGTATACATGTTAAATATATACACATACATGTAAAATTATATAAATATATAATGTATATGTATATACACATATTTTATATATGCACATATCTTTAAACTGTATTCCCATATCTGTGATTTAATCTGTCTAGGTTGCTTCTGGGGAAGAAAACATAACCACCAATGCAGTTGAGCACTTATTCTGTGATTTATAGTCTTAAAAAGCTGCCTAGTTGCCTAGGCTGAAGGGACTTACCCAGGATCACAGTCAGTATTTTTCAGACTTGATTTGAAATCAAGTGTTTTTGACTCCAAGTCCAGCCAGAACCTACTAAACTGTTTCTCAATAATGTAATGGTAGGATCAAATCTGCTATAAAATTTGCTTTATTTCAACTACTCATTTCCCCCATTCTTCTTCCTGAAGCTGAGTTCATTCAAGGGAAGAAACTGGCACTCTACCTATAAGGAAGCATGAAAAAAAATGTAAGGAATTTAAGATGACCCCCTACCCTAAGAAATTTGTTTGCTTTCACTGCACATATTTGTTGCTACTGTTTGTGTTTTGTTTTGCCTTGCTTTTGTTTTTAATCTCTCTCTTGGTTTTCAAATGGGAGAAGATGATTTTAGAATTAGTAATGCCACCCAACTCCCTCCAAAAGAGGACCATTGAAATATTTTGTTTAAATACACCGAACAAAACAAAAGATCGTGCATGAGAAAATACAGAAAAGGATAGTTTTGAAATTAATGTGTGAAATCATATCAATAATTACATAAGCCTATATAAACCCATATATTTACCTTTATACATATATGTATATATGTATATCTGTGTATCTGTGTGTAATATAATGGTGTGAGAAGAAGATTCTTGGTTTCATGCACAATTCTTTTTTTGAATTCTATTTAATATATGGAAAATCTTTTGTATGAAAAGCTCAGAGTAAAAACAATTTAAATAATTTACAAATAATTATTTATTAAAAGGCAAGACTATGCATGTGCATGTTGCATGTAGATAGAAATATAGATACCCACACAAGCACACATATATAAAATTTCTTAATAATATAGTTGAAAAAGCATTGGATTTGGAGTTAGAAAGACCAGTAGACAAATGCGGTCCCAGATACAGATTATATGACCCTAGTGAAGTTTGTAACCACTCTAGGACTCAGTTTCCTTATCATCCTTTTAAGAGAATTGGACTCTGTGGCCTCGGTCTCCATCTCTAAATTTATTTATTGTCCTATATTCCAAAGAACATTCAATAGAACTTTGCAAAGAGTAAATATAATAGCTACTTATTGAATAAAAAATTAATATTAGCTCTCTTTAGATTTGCCCTTATTAAGAGGTTTGTGAGATAAAAATCAGATTTTTAAAGTTTTATTTACCAAAATAAGGGTTTTATTTATATCATATACGTAATATTTATATTTTTGTTTGTTTCATTACTCTGTTTGCCTGACTTATCCTTTTTGTTTCATATGGGAAAAATGGTAAAGCAGGTTAGATATTACTGCTGGGACTCTTTCCTCAGCCAACATTATCATTATCTATAGTTCTACTTATTGTGAAGTCTTGAATAGATTAAGGAGGAAAAATCTTACATTTCTGTTTTCTCCTTTTTTTTTTTTTGACCTGGGATTGAATCCCAATTCCTCTCATCCATTTAATCTGAACATCTCAATTATCCCAAATCCAAAGTGTAACTATTTGTTTCTATTCAAGTTTTTCTGAGAATCAATTGTATTATGGTATGAGACCCTCTAAACAGAATGATTTTCAAACATGACGATGAAACTCTATCAGCTAAAGCAATATCAAGTTATAAAATCAGCATTTCCATTTAAAAAATTAGGACAACTATGCAGAACTGTCTCTTATTTGGTAGATATTCATCAACAATTATTTATACTGTTTTTCTAGGATGAAAAATGAAATTTAAAATTTTGTTGCAATTTAGGTGTATAATGGTTTCTGTAAGAGAAAAGACTAAATAAAGATTGAGGCTGACAGAGAAAGATCTGTCTTAGAAACATTCCACAATTAGGAACATTAGTTTGTAAAAGAGATCAGGCAGAATGAACATCCTCACTTAATAAGTAGGGAACAGAACAAATCCCGTTAGCCTTAATAAGAATTACCTGCCTAAATCCCTAAGATATTCACAAGAGTAAAAGCTCTTGAAGTTGTATAATTTGATATAGTTTTTGGCAGTCCTGTTACATTCAACACAGTGAAAAGAACATTAGTCTTGGAATCAAAGGAGACCATGATTCAAAATCACAGTTTTGACATATAATTATATTTCGTTCTGGATCTTTTTACTTCTCTAAGATTAATTTTTCTCATCTCTCAGGGTTTTGGGAGATAATTTTGGTACTGCTTACATTAAATGATGACTATTTTGAAAAAATTAAGACACTCAGAGTTTGTTTTTCTTGATTATGCTTTTTCATTAATTTATTTGCATTACTTCTTCCCTCTTCTCTTAAGTTTTCAATTGAGGAAAAGAAATTGAGAAAAAAAAGGCAATTTAGGAAAACTGATGTCAAAACTTCCCAAAAGAAAGTCAATGAAACATTTTGTTCAAAGGCACAGCATATAAGGAAGTTTAGAAGGAAGAAAAGACAAGCAGGACAGTTTTGAAATTAACCTGTAAATTATTTTAAATGTACTAAAAGTAAGTGGTATAAAACATAGATCCATGTTTTCAAGTAAAATCCTCTTTGTATCCTGTTGTACATATGGAAAGCCTATTAAAAACCACTAGAAAGTTTGAATGTAAAATCATAAAATAGTCATCTTACAGAGTCACCTTATAAACTTTCTATGTATACACATATACATACATATACATATATGTGTGTATATAATTTCACACATCAATTTCAAAACTATCCTACAAACTACAAGAATATATATTTGTTATTGCACAACTTTACTATTATTTAAAACAATTTAGCAGTTGTAGCACAGCTGCTAAAAGCAAAAAAGGAAAGAAAAAAGTATCTAAAGACTTTTCCAAATATTAAGGAAATCAGACTTTATTTCAAATTTTCATTTTTGTTTGTCAAAGAAGAAAATAATGTTAAGAAGACATTTTGTGCAGCTTAGTTTTTGCATAATGTATGGGATATTAGTATACATGAATGTATATTCTTTGCCAATCAATGGAACTGTTTGCCATAATAATACCATAATAGCACAAAATGGAGATTGAACAAGTAAAGGCAGACCATAAAGAAAAAATGTGACCTTTTAATAAGAATTTTCATCACCACACACCTGTGAGATCCATATTGCAGAGAGGGGTTCAAGCTTCAGAGAGGGGTTCAGGCTACAGGTGATGCAGAGATGCAATCAAGGCATTTATCCTTGCAAAACCTAACTGTAGATTTTCTGGCAGTTAGCCAGCCTTAGAACTCTGACAAAGGGCAGTTGGTCCCAGAAGCTTGTGAAGAGCGAAGGGGCAAACTGGGCTCCGCCTTTGGGCTGAAACCTTGCCTTGAATCTGTGCTTTTATCTTTGGACATTTGGAGCTTAGCTAACTTCTCTGAACCTCTTCCCTGACCTTCACTATTTCATTCCCCTATTACCTTCCTTATTTTCCTGTGGGCTTTGGGAGAAGGGTGGATTTTTGGGTTGTAGCAATTAGACTTTGAGGATTTAGTTCCCCATAGACAAGTAGGGCTTACCCTTGAAAAAACTATCCCCTGCTTTATTGTTTTAGTACTCCCTAATGACAAAGGCAGCCAAACTTCCCTGGCTGAGAGAGAGCAGGCTCTCTTTCAGGCGAAGCCATTTCTGTGACCCTCCCCCTCCTTGAGCTTCTCCCTAGAGGCTGTTAGGGAAACCCTGAACTCCTCTCTCCTTTATAATCAACCCTGAAACTTTAATAAACCCCATGTTACCTAATCAAACCCTTTGCTAAATCATTGGCTCAATGATAAGTGAGGGTTGAAGGGGGGAAGGAATAATTCTCTTTATTTTCCTGAGGGAAGCTGGGAGCGTCCATCTTGGGAGGAAGTAGTTGTCGCTATACTTCCTCCTGGAAACCCTTCAGTTTCACTAACAGGGAGGAGCCTTGGGACTCCTTCTTTGTGGACTTGAGAAACTGACTAGTTTCTATTCTCTAGTCAGATTCAAACCACTTCTGACTGGCCCTAACTTTTGTGTCTGTAGAAATACCATTTTCCCTAGAAGAGTCCAGCCTTCCTTCCCCAGTAACCTCTGTCTCTAGTCTGAGTGTCTCCCTGTTGCAGCTGCCTCCCCTAATTACCTCATCATCTCCCTTACAGTTCATTATACTACCTTGTCTTCTATTTCCCTAAACTCAGCCATTCCCTTATATGTCTCCTTATCACCTCAATCCTCTATTGCACCATTCTTTCCCACCAAAGGACCAAAACCCCCTATTTACCTTTTCTTTATTCCCTTATTACAATTTTCCTTTATTCCTTTATTACATACATCACAGAATTCCATAGTGCCCCCCAGAACTCTAAGAGAATTCTGTGATGTAGCCTGAACTCCTGTCTGAAGCTTGAACTCCTCTCTGCAATATGGATCTCACATACCACACAGAAAATCTACTTAATCACTGATAACCTAGGCTAGAGAAAGAAGGAGAGTGTTTAGGTACTCGTCATTCCTCACACATAGATGAAATTTATTGTCTAAGATTTTTCACATCTGTTGATAAAAGCTTAGTTTTTAATAACTTCACAAATATAGTTAAATGTCAGTTATAGGTTTTGTCCTCGATATAATATCTGTTCAAATATTTTCATCTATTTTCACATAGCTCAACATGATAATTCTAAAGCAAAACTTTTAAGAAAATATTCTGCTAACATATTATCTGACTTCTAATAGGCATGTAGTACTTATTTAATTTATCTATACTTTTAGGAAACTACTAAGTCATATATGAGTTGTGATCTATGTTGAAAGCATTACCTACCCTGGGGTTAGGGGTGGGAGAGTCCATGAAATACTGGAGCATCTATTAGCATCTAGTTGCCTTTCAACTTTATTTTTTTGAAATGTTTTTTTTTTCTTAGCTCCAACATAGCCATACAAAATTTATTTAGACTGAGAAAATATTTGAACATATTTGATTTAGTCTAGGATTGCAATATATTATTTCCATGCTTCAGAAATTAAAGTGACTACTGGAAATGATGAAATGTTGTCACTAATTACTTATTGAAATCTCCAAATGGATTGTTTTCCTTTCAAGATAAAAGATATCTTCAGAGCGGCTCATCTAAAGAAGATGCAGAATAGAACCTCAGGAGCTTCAAGTAGAAATTCAAGCCCCATCACTAATTTGTTGTGAAAGTTTAATATCTGGATGTCTCTATGCCAAAGTCTGAAAATGAGGAAGCCAACAATTGAAGAAATCTAGTCATGGAGGTTTTCAAACTTTCAGTGACATCATATTAGTTCAAGATACATTGTTTATGGTCTGCTTTTCTTTTTTATTTTTTTTCTTCTAGATAAAAGAGTGGCACAGAAGGAGGTTTAAACTGACAGGGATTATTTCAGAAGAAGCCCATGAAGAAAGTTCAGCATGGGAATGAGTCCTTAAGCTCAAGTATCTCTTGCCCCAGCTGTGAGAAATTGTTAAGGCTTTTGATAGAATTGTCCTTAAGTCTCAAAGCAAAGCTGGTAGAGAGGGGGAAGTTGGGTGGGGGAAGGGGGTTTACAGAACTCTAAGATACATGTTTAAATAAGTTAGGAATGATAAGTCTAATGAAATCCAGAGAATAAAACTAGAATTAGATTAAATTGTGATTGATAATAAAAGGTACTGGATCCAGTCTTAGAATGTGTTTTCTTTAAAACTTCTTGTCTAGGTCTTATTTAGGGACAGATTGATGCAAAAGATCATTCAGTAATTTAAGTAATGGTAGCCAATTTGGCCTCCCACAAACAATAAAGAACATTTTTTTAAAAGAGAGTGACAAATATGATTACTTCCATTCTGACATAGATCAAAATTTCTTCTCAGAGCCCACTGAAATTTCAACATCATCTTCATTTCCTAATTCAATATCCATAGAAACTAGCCTTTTGTTTATGAGCCTTTCTGAGCTTATCAAGATTAACAAAATAAGTCATTCTTTCAAAGATAATTCTTCTCTAGATTAATTTTTTTATTTTCTCTAGATGGCATAAACTACAAGATCTTTTTGTTTCAGTAGCATTCTTTTTAAAATGGACACCCTACAATGAAGCATCAAAAAGGGATTTGACTCTATTAGACATTAAAGTTTGCAATTTCTAGAATGGCACTTCTATATTAAAAAATATCACAATGGAAAGAGAATATAAATTAACATAAAAAGCATCTTTTTTGGGGGACAGCTGGGTAGCTCAGTGGATTGTGAACCAGGCCTAGAGACGGGAGGTCCTAGGTTCAAATCTGGCCTCAGACACTTCTCAGCTGTGTGACCCTGGGCAAGTCACTTCACCCCCATTGCCTACCCTTACCACTCTTCTTCCTTGGAGCCAATACACAGTATTGACTCCAAGACAGAAGGTAAGGGTTTAAAAAAAAAGCATCTTTTTTTTTAAGTAGCAACCCTGTATTTGACAATTTGTATAACTTTGGGCAAATCCTTAAGCCTTTCTGGTCATCAGTTTCCTCATCTATAAAAGAAGTGGCTTGAACTAAATGATTTCTATGCTCCTTATCACCTGTAAATCTATGATTCCATATAGGAACAAAGTTGTTTTGAATAAAATGAAGTAAACTGGGCTGCTGAGTGATTACTATGATTAGTAACATTTTGCTTTGGGGAGCAAACTTTAACTTTAAACCTTGATGCATTTCTAAGAATCCTAACTTTAAATGTTCATTTTCTATCCTTCCCAAATGAATATAATTATTAGGAGGTCCTCAGTAACTAGCAAGTGCTTGCTGATTGACTGTGGAAGGGAAAGTACATGGCATCCACTTGGATAGGGCACAGCTGTTTCCTATTCCATATGAAATAAAGTTCAATGTGTGAGAGGTTAGTTAATCTTTTCAAGTCTTGATCTATTTGTCAATAAAATTAAGGGATGTGTAAAGTCTCTCAGGTCCCTTCTAGTTCTATGAAAATGTACATGATTCTTAGAAATCTCTCATCAGATATCATATACAATGCAAACATATATATATGTGTATATATATATATATGGAAAGCACCATATCATAATGAATAGATATTTCTACTTGGAGTCAGAAAAACAAGAATTCAAGTCCTGCTTGACATTTTTTTTTATCTTGGGGCATGCAGGCAGGTCTCAAAAGCAAAGATATACAGAAAGACTACTATTAACAAAAGAAGTTCTGTTCTAGTCACTTTGTACACAGATGAACTTTTTAGGTGCCGTAAAAAGAAATAACAGTATGTCAATTCTAATTGAGATATCTAGGAATTACAAGGAATCAATCTTTTTAATACATATGCATAAATAGATGGAGATATAAGGACATATATATGACATATACTATATAGACATGTGTGAACACATATGCATGTTATGTGTATATGTTTTATATGAATGTCCTTCTATATACACATGTACAGATAATACATACATCAATACATACATATACATGTATTGTAAGCATGTACATGCACACACATTATATAGATACACACACTCTTCTAGCAAATTGGGGGTTACTAGAAAGATACCTTCTTGGGATTGCAAGCAAGGGACCTCCAACATTATAATAGATATCTTATATATACTTTGCTTATGCAGACTCTTTCCTGAATGGTTAGCATACTTGTTTAACAGAACTGATCATCTGGATAGTTTGGTATCATATAGGCACAGATTAAATGTGTATCTATATAAAGAAACAGTTTATAAGGGGCAAAAGGAACAGAAAGAGTTGAATTCAGTTCCTTGAGAATCTTATGATCATAAATGTAGAATTGGAAAAAATAACAGAAATTGTATAGTCTAATGTTCTTATTTAAGAGAACATAGAGTCAAATATATGCATGTATATACATAACACACATGTGTAAAACATGCACATAAGATGAAATTGCTTCAAGATAGATTGAAATATAAATGACATAGAGACAGAAGAAGATAAAGATGTTAGAGTAGTTTACTACAGTAGTGCTTTTGGAATACCTTGAAAATATTTGGACTAGATCTATGATTTTATCTCTGTATAGAGTGATTGACTAGTAACTTCTGTTAACTATTTTTTCTCTGAACATTATTTTTTAGAGAGATAATTGGATCACCGAGTGACTTCCTCAGCAGGACAGTGTTAGAATCATGTCAGAGATACAACTTGAACTTAGGTCTTCTGAACTCCAGGGAGGATATTTTATTGGGTGGAAATGGAATTTATCAGAGAGAAAAGAGAATTTTACTAATTTTCTATGGTCCATTTCCTTTGAGTCTTTTATATTGTTTTTGCATCCTTTAACTTCAAAAAGCCATTCAACAGTAGTTAGGAATGATTAAGTTTTTATACATTGTTCTAGAATTACCTTACCTCTGATTTTTATTCTTTATTAAACAAAGTAGCTCCTCTTCTAGTTTTTTTTAAGACATTTAGATGATCAAATATGCTTTTCCATTTAATCTCAGAAATTGTAACTTTTGTATTTGGGGGTTGACTTTTTCTACCTGTTCTCACTAAAGATGATCAGGTGAAAGCGAGGGTGATCTAAAACTCTTGATCTAATGGCAAGAGAACAGAATTCCTCAAAATAAGAAAATGCTACAGTAACTTTAAAGTATACTCTTGACACTTTGAAGTTTGTCAGTTACACCGGCAAGTCTGGATGTGAGAACCGCCAAAGGCAGCATTAGCATGTCAAAGAACAAGCTTCATTTTCACTGTGAGAACTCTATTTGAAGTCTTGTGCTCAATGGCGTGGGACTCTGTAGGCAGCTGAATTTCTTGCTGTTATTCCAGATGTGCTTTGTCTCTGTAGAAATGCAATTTCACAGTCATTAAGCATTTTAAGTTCATCAAGTGCTAATTATAGCAGAAAGCATGACAGGAGTGCCTTCAAATTCTGAGTAGAAGGAAAAGTCTATTGATCATCCAATTGATTTATATTATCTCAATAGTGGGTCGTAGTTGATCTATGCCAACATTGCATGTGGAATTTTTATTGTTTTTGTACCAAAGCCATTGATTACTCTTATTATTGTATGTTAGTCAGAAGCAAATTCTTTATTTATACTAGTAAAGTGTAATATGTTATTGTAACAAATGGAATTTTTATTTAGTTTACTTAGTGGTTTTCTAAGATATTTTGATATTTTATGATATTTCTAGCATTTTCTGTTATTATTATTATTATTATTATTATTATTATTATTTTCTGGGGAAAGGTATTAAACCATGGACAGCACAGTGTAAGGGGAAAGGAGAATATTTTCAGGTCACAGCCTCTCATTTTCTAATACCTACCGAAGTCCTTCTCCACTGTTACATCACATCATGGAAAAAGAAAAGAAAAGAAAGATCTAGTAGTTACCTGTAAAAAAGGGTTAGAACATTAGCTTAATGAAGAACTACAGATAGGTCCTTTGAAAACTAACCTCACTAAATTGTGAAGTACTCATCGCAAATGTAAAGAATATTTCAGTCATGACATTTTTTGGAGTTAATCCATGGATTTTCTCAATCAGTACTTCATCTATGTTCAAGGTTCTGGAACATTTCTTCTATCGTTTCCCTCACTATGACATCAGTGTTGTTGTTGTTGCTGTAGTTTAAATTGTTATGTAAATTTTTGCTCTGCATCTTATTTTCAAGGTCAGTTACTTTGGCTAATATAGGATCCAATATACAAAAAATGCTACTTTTTTTTTCTCTTCTGCAAGATGTTTTCCACTTAAGTATTTTTCTGTATTTCAAATATCTTCATCTCTCAGTTCTTTAAAGAATTCTTCAATGTGGATTCATATTTTTTCCTTATCTGATCATTGAACTTTTAATATGCTATTTTGAAAATTCCTGACCTAAAATTCCCATTTTCTTATTTGATAAACAAATAGATTTAGTATTTATTGAGAACTACCTGCAAAGTACCATACTAAATAATAGAGATAAAAAAAAAATAGAATGGCAAGGTGATCACTTCTCTCAATGAGTATTCCTTCTAATGAGGGAGACAACAAATATGGAAGATTCAGTTGTAAGTCAAGATAGTGAGATCCCACGGTCTTCAGGGTACAGTGGCAAACTTGACAATAATGTCTCTTTTTTATTCATTTCTACTCTTGAAATCATATCAATTTCAGATATTGAATTTTTGAGAATGCAAAAGACTTTGGGTATAAGAACTTTGTCTTTTGGGTGTTCAATAGATGTGGTTCTACTACTTGTAGAAGCAGTTCCCAGGCTGTATATTTACAGGAATGGCTTCCTATGATAATGTATTCAGACAATGGGCTTGGATATACTGCTATTCTAAAGGTTCTTTGGTGTAGGATCCTTGACTGCCTCCACTAGGGTCTGTGGAAAGATAGTGGTCAAGGTGGGCACAATGTTTTTCTTTATCTTAAAGTTGGTTTTTTTTTTGGAGATTACATGTAGATACAATTTTTAATATTCTTTTTTTATCATTTTGTAATTCATGCTATCTCCTTCTCTTCCATTCCTTCCCCTCCCCAAAAGACAGGTAATATTATATATATATATATGTATATATATATATATGTATGTATGTGTGTGTATACATACATATATTATATGTATTTATCATATTGTAAAACAAGACAGATATTATATACATTAGAGAAAAATTCAAGAAGGAAATAAAATGAAGAATGGCATGCTTCAATCTGCATTCAAACTTCATCTGTTACTTTCATGGTCATAGATATCCTTTCTTATCATGAGTTTTTTTTTTTATTGTCCTGTGAGATTCTTGCTTTCTTTTTTTTTTTTAGACATTTATTAATATTTGTTTTAAATCTGTTTACATACTTTATGCCCCTACTTTCCCCTTCACCCAC
>NC_058135.1:152223580-152246282 GCF_016433145.1 Gracilinanus agilis | reverse complement strand
TTCACCTAATTTATTTATGATTTCACTCTTTATATTTAAGTCATTTACCCATTTTGAATTTATCTTGGTAAATGTGTAAGATGTTGATCTAAACCTAATTTTTCCCATACTGTTTTCCAATTTCCCCAGAAGTTTTTTGTCAAATAGTGAGTTCTTGTCCCAAAAGCTGGGATCTTTGGGTTTATTGAATACTAGCTTTCTGAGGTCATTTACCCCAAGTCTATTGATCCGATCCTCCCTTCTGTCCTTTAGCCAGTACCACATTGTTTTGATGACCACTGCTTTATAATACAGTTTAAGATCTGGTACTGATATGCTCCCATCCTTCACATAATGTTTTCTTGATTCTGTTTGTTTCATTCTTTATAACTTCACATAGGTCTTTCCATGTTAATTTTTCCAAAATTTGCCTGTTTATCATTTCTTATAGTGCATCATAATCATGTCTTGTTTAGTCATCCTCCAATTGATAGACCTCCCTTCAATTTCTATTTCTTTTGATACCACAAAAAGAGTGGCTATTGATATTTTAAAACATACAGGTAATTTTCCTTTTCCCCTAATCATCACAGGAAATAAGCATAATAGTGGTATTGCTAGATGTAAGGATGGGATTTGTGCAAGGGTGATGGGACCAAAGGAGTCAGAGAAGGCAGTTGCTCACAGTTGCTGACAGTTGAGACCAGAGAGGTTTCCGGAAATTTTTCCCGGAAGGAAGAGGAGAGAGGAGAGGTCTCCAGGTGGAGGACTGAAAGGTGAGAGGACGTGGGCATCCTAGCTGGGATCCAGTCCTGAGGGCTTCCTGAGGATCTTTCTTTTGAAAACTGAAACCCTGATTCCCTGATCAAAGTCATTTCATCACAACTCACCATCAAGACTTCAACCATCAGCTAAGTTTTTGGACTCCATTTTGGGAGCAATCTCTTAGTCTCTTTCTCCCATTACCCAAGCTTGCTAAGAGACCCTTTTTGGTCAAACAATTACAATTTTAGAAAAGGATAGATATAGAAACAGAGGGAAAAGAGGGCACCCCAATATCCCTCTGCCCTTCACCCCTTTCCCCAATCCCTAATTCATAAATAATGAAAGCCATTCAATAGTCAGATAGCATTCCAGAGTGCCTGAGAGACAACAAGGGAGAGGGGAACCACAGCTTGGTCTGGTTGCCTCCATCTTGAAGCCAGACCACCTGCTGTGAAATTAACTGATTGGGGGGAGGTTTGTGTGAACTCTGTCCTTATTCAGGATTGGATTGGTATACCACATGCTCCTCTTCTAGGGAATCCTCGCCCTCGACTCCTGTGGGGCGGCATGACCATCCAGGTCACCCAGTTTTGGGGTGACACCCCCTTGAAATCTCCTAGTGTATATTCATCCCTAGAGGAGTGCTGGGAGAGAGATTCACCACAAAGACTTTCTCTATCTCCCTTCTATCAAACACTCCTGGCTGGTCTTTTTATTCTTATATAGATCAAAAGGCATACAGAATTTAACATTTTCTTTGAGCATAGTTCCAGATTGTTCTTCAAAGTGGTTGTATTTGTTCACAGTTCTACTAACAGTATATTAGTGTCCCTACTTTCCCATATTCCCTCCCATATTTGTCATTTTTGCCTTTTCTCATTTTAGTCAAACCAATAGGTGTGAGATGATACCTCAGAGTTGTTTTGATTTGTATTTCTCTAAATAATAATGATTTAGAGTGTTATTTTTTCATATAATTATATATATATAATTATATGAAAAAATAACACTCTAAATCATTATTATTTAGAGAAATACAAATCAAAACAACTCTGAGGTATCATCTCACACCTATTGGTTTGACTAAAATGAGAAAAGGCAAAAATGACAAATATGGGAGGGAATATGGGAAAGTAGGGACACTAATATACTGTTAGTAGAACTGTGAACAAATACAACCACTTTGAAGAACAATCTGGAACTATGCTCAAAGAAAATGTTAAATTCTGTATGCCTTTTGATCTATATAAGAATAAAAAGACCAGCCAGGAGTGTTTGATAGAAGGGAGATAGAGAAAGTCTTTGTGGTGAATCTCTCTCCCAGCACTCCTCTAGGGATGAATATACACTAGGAGATTTCAAGGGGGTGTCATCCCAAAACTGGGTGACCTGGATGGTCATGCCGCCCCACAGGAGTCGAGGGCGAGGATTCCCTAGAAGAGGAGCATGTGGTATACCAATCCAATCCTGAATAAGGACAGAGTTCACACAAACCTCCCCCCAATCAGTTAATTTCACAGCAGGTGGTCTGGCTTCAAGATGGAGGCAACCAGACCAAGCTGTGGTTCCCCTCTCCCTTGTTGTCTCTCAGGCACTCTGGAATGCTATCTGACTATTGAATGGCTTTCATTATTTATGAATTAGGGATTGGGGAAAGGGGTGAAGGGCAGAGGGATATTGGGGTGCCCTCTTTTCCCTCTGTTTCTATATCTATCCTTTTCTAAAATTGTAATTGTTTGACCAAAAAGGGTCTCTTAGCAAGCTTGGGTAATGGGAGAAAGAGACTAAGAGATTGCTCCCAAAATGGAGTCCAAAAACTTAGCTGATGGTTGAAGTCTTGATGGTGAGTTGTGATGAAATGACTTTGATCAGGGAATCAGGGTTTCAGTTTTCAAAAGAAAGATCCTCAGGAAGCCCTCAGGACTGGATCCCAGCTAGGATGCCCACGTCCTCTCACCTTTCAGTCCTCCACCTGGAGACCTCTCCTCTCTCCTCTTCCTTCCGGGAAAAATTTCCGGAAACCTCTCTGGTCTCAACTGTCAGCAACTGTGAGCAACTGCCTTCTCTGACTCCTTTGGTCCCATCACCCTTGCACAAATCCCATCCTTACATCTAGCAATACCACTATTATGCTTATTTCCTGTGATGATTAGGGGAAAAGGAAAATTACCTGTATGTTTTAAAATATCAATAGCCACTCTTTTTGTGGTATCAAAAGAAATAGAAATTGAAGGGAGGTCTATCAATTGGAGGATGACTAAACAAGACATGATTATGATGCACTATAAGAAATGATAAACAGGCAAATTTTGGAAAAATTAACATGGAAAGACCTATGTGAAGTTATAAAGAATGAAACAAACAGAATCAAGAAAACATTATGTGAAGGATGGGAGCATATCAGTACCAGATCTTAAACTGTATTATAAAGCAGTGGTCATCAAAACAATGTGGTACTGGCTAAAGGACAGAAGGGAGGATCGGATCAATAGACTTGGGGTAAATGACCTCAGAAAGCTAGTATTCAATAAACCCAAAGATCCCAGCTTTTGGGACAAGAACTCACTATTTGACAAAAAACTTCTGGGGAAATTGGAAAACAGTATGGGAAAAATTAGGTTTAGATCAACATCTTACACATTTACCAAGATAAATTCAAAATGGGTAAATGACTTAAATATAAAGAGTGAAATCATAAATAAATTAGGTGAACATAAAATAGTATACCTGTCAGATGTGTGAAAAAGGAAGGATTTTAAGACCAAGCAAGAGATAGAGAACATTACAAAATGTAAAATTAATGATTTTGATTATGTCAAATTAAAAAGGTTTTGTACAAACAAAAGTAATGCAACCAAAATTAGAAGGAAAGTAACAAACCAGGAGATTATTTTTATAACAAAACTCTCTGACAAAGGTCTAATTTCTTAAATATATAAGGAACTAAGTCAAATTTTTTAAAAAATCAAGCCATTCCCTAGTCGACCAATGGAAAAGTGACATGAATAGGCAGTTTTCACGTGATGAAATCAAAATTATCAATAAACACATGAAAAAGGGTTTTAAATGCTCCCTGAATTGAGAAATACAAGTTAAAACAACCCTGAGGTACCACCTTACACCTAGCAGAATGGCCAATATTGCAACAAAGGAAAGCTATAAATGTTGGAAGGGATGTGGAAAAATTGGGACACTAATACACTGCTGGTAGAGTTATAAATTGGCATAACCATTCTGGAGGGCAATGTGGAACTATGCACAAAGGGCTTTAAAAGAATACCTACTTTTCTACCCAGCCATACCACTGCTGGCTTTGTAGCCCAATGAGATAATAATAATAAAGACTTGTACAAAAATATTTATAGCTATGTTCTTTGTGGTGGCAAAAAATTGGAAAATTAGGGAGTATCCATTGATTGGGGAATGGCTGAACAAATTGTGGTATCTGATGGTGATGGGATATTATTTGGCTGAAAGGAAAAATAAACTGGAAGAATTCCATGTGAACTGGAAAGACCTCTAGGAATTGATAAAGAGTGAAAGGAGCAGAACCAGGAGAATATTGTACACAGAGACGAATGGCACAATTGAATGTAATAGGCTTTTCCACTAGAAGCAATGCAATAACCCAGGACAATAAAGAGGTGCTTATGAGAAAGAATGCTATGCACATCCAGAGAAAGAACTGTGGAACTAGAAACACAGAAGAAAAACATATGGTTGTTCATGTAGTTCAATAGAGATGTGGTTAGGGTTTTAATGTTAAAAGATCAATAGATTTAGAACAATGATACATGGAATTACTAGTGCATACTAGTAGAATAGTGGATACTGTGGAATTGCTTGTCAGCTCTGGGAGGGGGGAGGAAAGATCATAAATCATGTAACCATGGGGAAATATTTTAAATTTAAAAAGAAGAAATTTAAAAAAGAGAACTTTATGTACAGTATAGAAATATCATTTGAAGAATTACTGGGGTATGTCCACCTTCAAAGAAAGAACTGATAAATAGAAGACATATATATATATATATATATATATATATATATATATATATATATATANNNTATATATATATATATATATATATATATATATATATATATATATATATATATATACACATCTTTTTGCCAAATGAGAGGAGGGAGGGCTAACTGACATTTTATGTAAGAAACATATACATAAATTTTAATTTGAAAAAAAAAATTAAAATAAGAAAAAAAAGTAGTTCTGCCAAGACATTTGGATGATACAAATTTCATACTGACTGTGTCTGTTGATACCACACATTGTACAACCTAAATTTCATTAATGTTACCCTGGTCACATCTATGCTGTGTTTGCCTTTGCCTTGCTTTGTCAGCTCTTTGTTTAACCAGTGAGCCTATTTCTTGTCTCATTTGAGGGATCTCAAAGGGAGCACACAAGAAGGAGGAACATGCTAGAGAAGCAGTAGTAGATAAGAAAATTAGCCTTAAGTTCTTAATGATAATACAAAACAGTTATGCAAAATATTTTTCCAACATAATCATTGCTCTTTTATGAGTTGACATGCCCTAGTACCATGTCACATTTTAATTTAATAAAACATGTAAAATAGGTTCCTGTTTGTCATAAGAAGCAATTTTATGCTGTTAAGGAGAATTATAAAGAACAGGGTTGTACATATTTCTGGGTCATGTATTAATGTTTTTGCTGGTAAGAGAAGAACAATTTGAATTTTTAAATGTTTGACATGATGTATCAAAAAACCTTGTTTTTTTTTGACATTTTTGAAAGGAACTAAAATTAAATGTTTATTGTAGTTTGCATGTCTTTTGAATTTTACTTTGCTTTGTTTATGTGACAGGATGAGATTCAGTGACTAATCTGGTAGATATTTTCAAGTGAGATAATTTCTGATTAATATAAATCTTCTTTTCTTCCTTCACTTTTCAGCCCTACTCATCTTCAGTGCAATAGAAATCATTAGGATGGCAACACTAATATAATAACATTGATGTATTTTCTATCATTTATTTGGAAAATAATTTAACTCAATACCAACTTTTAGGCCAAAGACATAATGTTCTGCTGAATTTCATTTTCTTCAAAATAGGTTGTACAGGAGAATAGAATAAATAGTCCATGACTCTTTGAAGCTTATTTTCTCCTTCCCAACTCTCTCATCTCTGTATAGGAAAATAAAGAATGAAGTATAGAAACAAACATTTTTTTAAATGTTTACTATGATATGCATTTCACAAGTATTATCTCATTTTCAAAACAGCCATTTTTGTTTGTTGTTGATTAGTCATGTTTGATTCTTCATGACTTCTTATTTGGTTTTCTTGGCAAAAATTCTGTAATGAATTGCCCTCTTCTACTCTAGCCCATTTTACTGATAGCAAACAGGGTCAAGGGGCTCGCTCTGGGTGACAGAGCTAATAAATGTCTGAAGCTGGTTGTGAACTGATGTCTTTCTAACTCCCGGACTAGCATTCTATCCACTGCCCCATCTAGTTGCCCCAACATGGGAAACAGGTGCTATTATTATCCCCATTTTAAGAAATTAAATCAAAATGAAGTTAAATGACCTGTCTAGGGCCACAAAGCTAATAAGTGTCTCAGGACAAATTTGACCTCAGATCTTCCTGACTCCAGGCCTAGAGCTCTATCCACCATGCTACTTTGCTCCCCATATAGGTTAAGATCTCAAGAATACAAAAAATAAGGAGAAGTGGCACCCTTGTCCTTAAACTGCCATATGGTTAGGGTTGAACAGGCTGGCAAAGCTGATGGCCATACTCAGTGTGGGGAGAGATAGGGTTAAATATCTTGAGTGTAGACCAGTTCTTTGCCCATAGTCCCCACTTCACCAGAAGATATATAATAAATAATGTGATTACCCTTGAAAAAGACCTTAAGTATGTGTCTGGATATGACTATCAGAAAGGTCCTACATTTTGAGTTATTGTGAAGTGGTGCTTTGCTTTTTCCTTTTTTTGAGCATAAACAAAAAGAGATTATTGAACTTTGGTTTTGCTCAAATTGTTTTCTACTATATGGATCACATTGGCACAAGTTTGCATTTTCAAAATAAGCTCATAGCAGAATTGAGAGTGCTGTTTTATTTTTTTAAGATCTGTGATTTCACCATTATGAGTTTTCTTTATGAAATAGATCCCATTCCATCCATGTCTCAATACATCATTTAGAGTAGGAAGGAGTCTTTGAAGCCAATCAATCAATAAACATTTGTTATGTGCTTACTATGAGCCAGGCACTATACAAAGCAGTGGGAAATATAAAAGGCAACAAAAGGCATTCTCTACCCTTAAGGAGCTCATCTAATACAGGAGACAACAAACAAACAAAATACATATATATGTATATATGTATATATACATATATATATAGATAGATAGATAGACAAGCTATATATAAGACAACTAGGGAAGCCCTTAAGAGGTAGAAAGATTAGAATTAAAAAGGGTTAGTAAAGGCTTCTTGTAGAAAATGGAATTTTAGTTGGAACTTGAAGGAAATCAGAGAATGTAGGAGGCAGAGATGAGGAGGAAAAACATTTCAGTCATGTGGGGCAGCAAGAGAAAATACCTGGAGCTAAGAGATGAAATATTTTGTTTGTGGAGCAGCAAGGAAACCACTATCATGGAATTCAAGAGCACAGGGCAGGGATTTTATACCTTAGTGTAAGAAGACTAGAAAGGGAGTAGGGGCCTAGGTTATAAAGGGTTTTGAATGCCAAATAGAGGATTTTTATTTTACTCTGGCAGCAACTGGGAGCCACTAGTTTCTTCAGGAAGAGGACACCATGAATGCTATTGAACTTCAGGAAAATCAATTTGGTGGCTGAACAGAAGGTGGACTAGAGTGGTGAAGAGACTTGAGGCAATCAGACTTACCAGTAGTCTATTGCAAGAGTCCAGTTAGGAAGTGCCTCTGGCCCCAGAATGGTGCCATTGTCAGAGAACAGGCCATGTTCAAGAGATTTGCAAAGTTGAAATTGAGATGCTTTGGCAACAGATGACATATAGGGAGTAGTGAGAAAGAGAGGATTTGAGGACATGATCTGGGTTGGCAAGCAGAGGGAATGGTAGAATAGTATTACCCTTTATAGTAAAAGAGAAGTTAGGAGGAGGGGGGATATTTGGAGGAAAAATAATGAGTTAATTTGGGATATGTTTAGTTAAGGACATCTACTAGACATAAAGCTTGAAAAGGTAGCCAAAGATGTGAGATTGCAGGTCAGTGGAGATCCTTGGGAATAATGGTAAGATTTGAAGTTCATTGGTATAAATAAAGATGCCAAATAAATCAGGGGGACCTATTAAGATCACTAAGAGAAGAAGTATAGAGGACGAAGAGTGACCAGGACTGAATACCCTGGGACACTTCAATTAGAAAGCATAACTTGAATGTGGATCCAACAAAGGAAACAGAACAAGAATGATCAGATAGGAAGTAGGAAAACTAGAAGAAAGTGGTATCCTTAAAAACAGAGAGAAAAAGAGTATTAAGGAGGAAAGAGTAAGCAATAGCATTAAAGGGTGCAGAGAGTTAGAAGAGAATAAGGATTGAGAAAAGGCCATTGAATTTGGCAACTAAGAGATCATTGGTAACTTTTGAGGGCAGCTTCAGTATAATGGTAAGGTTGGAAGCCAGATTGTAAGGAGTTAAGAAAAGTACAGGAGGAGAGAAAATGAAGGTAATTATTATAGGCATCCTTTTTAAGAAGCTTAATTCTAAAGTGATAAAGAGATAATAGGATGATACAGCTAGCAAGGTGAGAAGAATCAAGTAGATGTGTTTTTGTTTTTGTTTTTAGGATGGAGGAGACATGTGCATGTTTTTTAGAGAATGAGTCAATAGACAGAGAGAGATTGAAAATAAGTGGCAGAGTAGGGATGAGAGAGAAAGGCAACAAAAGGCATTCTCTACCCTTTTTTGGAGTTGTTTTAAAAATATCACTTTCTCCTAGTTTTCCTACTTCCTATCTGACCATTCTTGTTCTGTTTCCTTTGTTGGATCCACATTCAAGTTATACTCTCTAGTTGCAAGTGTCCCAAGGTATTCAGTCCTGGTCCCTCTTTGTTGGGTATTTGTTGGTATTTGTTGGAGATGAGATGGAATTGATTCACTCAAGCAGGTAGAGAGATTAGCTTTAGAAAGGAATAAGGCCACTTCATCATGTGAGACTGAGGTTAAGGAGAAGACAATGTCAGAAGGCAAATAGGTAATAGGAGATAAGGAAGAAGGGAGATGAAGAAATTCATAGTAAATAACCTTTTTTTTTTCTCCCAGAAAATATTATCTTAGGAGTGGTCCATAGACTTCATTGGATTGCCAAAGGGATCTTTAACATAAAAGCAGTTAAAAACCCTTGTCCTATTTAGTCTCCTTCATTTAAATCTCTTCCTTTTTTTTCTAATCTTATCCTTCATACTGTTCCACAAATCTGAATTTATCAATCTCCTACTCAAAATGTAATAGTTCCCAATGTCCTCTAAGATAGAAAATACGTTCTTTTCTTTAGTTTTTAAAGTTCTTCATTAATTAGGACCCAACTTTATTATTCATTATCTATTAACACTTCCCATACTCCCTTAGGAAGCTAATTAGGCTTTCTGGTAGTTCCCCACACATTATACTCCATCTTCCATCTTTGTTACTTTAAACAAGTTCACCCCATGTCTGCAAGACTTTCTTACCTTACCTCTATTTCTTATTTCAAAACTGCATGAGAGACATATTTATATGAAGTTGTCCTAAATTACCTCTTGCCACAATGCTTTCCCCCTTTGAGAGAATTAGAACTTTGTAATTATTTTGTGTGTGTGTGTACACATGCATACATATTATTCCCATAATATGTATGCATGTATACATATTGTATGGGAAATGATTTATTATATAATTTGAGAGAATTATTATTCTGTTTAAATCCAACCTTATGTAATTAAAGGCTATCTGTACCCAGAAGGTCACCTGACTGACACAACTAACTCTCAAGGAATGATATAAATGGCTACAAGATATTTGGAGTTCTTTGAGATCCTGGACCTACCCAAGATTTTGATTTTGTGTTACACTGTGAGGTCAACCTAAGTTTGTATTTTGAGTTCCCTCAGGTTTTGGTTTCATCCACATTTTATTGAATGTTTATAGGTATTCATATCTATCTCAATCTATCTTGCTTTCAAGTTGCCATCTTGGTGACTTTGCTTATCAGTGTATGTATGGTTCATGTGCAGGCACCCTCAAATAAGTTCTATAAAAAATAAACTTTCCAGAACCTGGCCTGGAGGGAGTCACATCTCCTTTCTTGCTTATTCTCCTCTATCAAATGACCTAATGTGGAAAATTAATGTTGACTTGTGAAATAATTTTCCCTTTAGCCCCCCACTCCCCACACCATGGCAACCTGATTCTAAGGTCAGGTTAAAATAGTTACTTCCCCAGACTATGAAATTGGATTGGGTCCTCCCTTCTTTCGTTAAAATCTTTTTTTTAATATAAAAGAATTAAAGGCAGAGCTGAGGAGCCAAGTGATCCACTTGAAAGACTAAATGAAGTCAGCAAATTCTAACTGCCATATTGTCAAGTATATTGGTCCAGTCACGTGGTAAGGTTGGAAGGGTATGTTGTCATTTTTTAATTTTTGTCATTTTTAATTTTTCCAGTGATAAAGTAAAGAGGGAGGAGTTGAGATCTCTAAATCAAACTCCTCAGTGTCTATTTACCAATCAGAGATGTCTTCGAATGTTCAGGGGAGTAACTCATTGATGAGATCATGAGGAGTATATAAGATGAGAACCAGAGGAATCCTCTCTTTTTGGGCTCTGTAAGGTTTAAATTTAGGGTTTTTAACTAAATATGAGAATTATAGAGT
This sequence comes from Gracilinanus agilis, assembly GCF_016433145.1. NCBI lineage: Eukaryota > Metazoa > Chordata > Mammalia > Didelphimorphia > Didelphidae > Gracilinanus > Gracilinanus agilis. The sequence goes on along the minus strand of NC_058135.1, from coordinate 152,235,642 downwards.
AATATTGTGGTCTCTGATTTAAAAATATTACAGCGTAAGTCAAAGTGACTTTTAGCAGCTTTATTTACAAAGAGGTAGAAAGAGTAAAAGTGGAAAAATATAAAAAGAAGGTAGAGAATTATCTAGCCCAGTGATGTGCAAACTATTCCTGGATCTGGATGTGGGGGTGTAGTGATTAGGGAATTGCTTAAGACAGTGATGGGCAAACTATAGCCTGGATCTGGCCCGCAGGGAATAGTTCGCCCATCACTGGTCTAGCCTATCACCCTAAGTACTGCTCCCTTGTCAGGCTCAGCTCCAACAGGGTTTCCCCAAGTCCAATCTCCATGTGGATTTCCTGGTAATCCTCATCCAGAGGTCCCAGTGGTGTCTTCAGCCAGAGTTCCACCAAAACAGCCTCCTCCAAAGCCAAGACAGGAATCTCAGACACTCACACCAAACACCAGGAAGGAAATGAATCTCCAGAACCAATCTCTCCAGAAGTCAGGAAAAGAACGTAGACTATGTTGGTCTCTTCTTTTTATGTTCCTATTTTCCACGTCACTTCCTCTCACTTTCTGTCATTCCTCCTTCTTCATAGAAACCAATGGCAATCTTTCAATTTGCCTAGCACTGCCCAATGGGCAGGGCAGTAGCCTTTGGAGGTGTGAGCTTACTCTAGTAAGTGGCTTGTGAACTTCAATATTTAATGGTAAATAGGTGTATTTTAACTTCTTGATTTGATTAGCTAAAAATAGGCAAGGGGAGAGTTAATCCTATCTTCATAGCCCTGGTTTCTCTCATTAGTTCCTATTCAGATTGTGGAAGGAATTTAGATTTTCTTGAGTGGTTGATTAATGAATTAACTTAAAATTAAGAAATATTGCCTCTCAAGAATTACAGTTGTTACTCTAATAAATTTCTTTCTAAAACTATTTCATATTCTGAGGTTCTCATGAACAATATACATTCATATATATGTATATATATATAATATTTATATCTGTTAAGATATTTTGGGCACATAGAATATCCAAAATAAATGCTAAGAATGAGATATAGATATTAGAGATAGAGAAAGATAGGCAAGTATCTTTTTTTCTCTTATAGACCATAAACTCCTTCAATTTGTGGAGCTATATTAGCTAGATATCTTTGCATATTCTCTGGGATTTTTCTTTACATGATGTTTATTCTCTCATAGCTTGCTGTTTCATAAGAAAGGCCAATTATTATCTCTCTATTAAGTCCCATCGTATAAAATGGTCCCTCCCCGACCCAACACACACATACACACACACACACACATTTACTCTAGCTAAATTGCTTGAGGTACAAGGCAGCTATCCTCCATCTCATAGCTCTTTATAATTAGTGAGGGAGCTATACCTAGAAGCAAAGCCATAATTGAAGCTGAGAAGTACCTACAATAGATGTTTTTTTTATGGACTGCTGCTGCCTTTTCTTCTTGAAGCAAGAGAGAGCAAATCTAAATTGGGATGATAAGGAATGCCTCTGGAGTCATGTTGCAGAGTTCATACAGGGTATTGTCTTGCTGTGCTCACCTTGAATGCTCATTTTAAAATACAATTAACCAACTGTAGCAACCAGAACCCCCTGAAAGAAGTAAGTATGCCCTTGGCCTATGAGGTTTGAATGTCATTTAAGATAACTCCTCTAACAGGCAAAATTTATAGAGAATAAGACGTAAACTGCTAAGCTGGAACATATTACAAATCAGTCTAAATTTCTGCCAAATTTATCAAGAAATGTAGGCATTACACAAAGAAGTCAATGGATTTTTGAGGGGAAATCATATGTTTTTTGTTTTCTTTTTAAAATATCCTTACATCTTTCCATCGGCTGAAACAATAAAATCTTTTAATTCTATCTGAAATTATTTTATTTATCCTTTTAGATTACTAGGATGATGAAAAATCCTTTCACAAGGTAATCATTTTGTTCTCAGATAAAAACTTACTAAATTAGAATAGCTGCTCACATAAATATTACTTTCCAAAAATACATGGTCAGAAACTTTGTTGTTAGAGGTAGAATTAATGTAGGAGCCATTAAGGAGAATTATAATACATCACTTTTCTTCTCTACTATTCCACTGTGCTTTATCAGAGACCTCTTCTTCAACTGTCCCAATTTCTTCACTCCTCCCTCCCCCTAAAAAGGTTTATGTATATAGGGTATTCCAAACATCTTAGTGGCATTTTAAACTTTAATACATTAGCACAGCACTGCACTAAAACTTTTTAGAAACTCTGTATATACACATGTGAGGGAACTAATATACAAAATGATGGACTTTTCTCAAAATGCAGAAATCTACACATAAATTTTGATTTTCCTGGGAGCATATCATTTCCCAAAGCCTCTCCACTCTAAGCTAGCCTAAGTTTTGCTGAATAGACATCCTGTGTGCCCTGTAAGGAATAAAATGAATGAGAGGGATTGCGACTGGTTAGAACTTCATGCCAAGAACGTGAGTACAGTCACCAGCCAATGGTGAACTGCGAGAGGTGGAGTGAGGTGTATCACTGTAGGGAATATATGATCAACTGTGGGTCTACTACCCAGGCACACGTGCCATACTTGGGCATGTGCCCTTTCTCATGATAAAGGAATAAACTTGCCTCTGCTCACCTGAGAGGTCTCAAGTTGTTTTCAAGGTGTGCTGTACCATTCAGTTTATGGGGGCTTGTCCCAGAATCCAGGAAAGGAGGACACCACCCAGTACTCTTGGTCACAATATCAAAATATTCATATGAAAAAGTCAATCAGTATGATAATTATTGAGGAATATGTCCCATAATTATCTGCCATTTGAAAAAAGGTTGGTTGAGGGAAGGTAACTGAACATACTTCAGACCCATTGAGGAATAGGTCCAGACAGATTATTTATCATTTGAAAAAAAGGTTCACTGAGGGAAGGCAAGTGAACTTATTTCAGAAGCCCCTCTGAACAGTTTAGCTAGGTAGATAAATATCTGGGGCTGAGACCAAAGGCTAGATGTAGGCAACAGGATCTTGCTTGAGATCACCTCCACACACACAGTATGATTTCACTGAAATTTAAAACTTCCTATGGAAAAAAACTCTTCGCTACTAATGTAGATTTATATCTGTTCTGCAATTTAAATTCTTAAAGCTGTATCTGGGCCCAGAAAATTAACTGATTTATCTAGGGTAACACAGGCAGGTCTTTTGTGTTAGAGGAGGGAGTTGGACCTTTGTGTTTCTAACTTTGATGATGTCTCTCTGTTCACTATTCCACACTGCTTGACATATAATAGGCATTTAGCAAATGCTTTTTGAATGGAATCAAATTGAATTTACCTAATATAGCTATTTTCAAGTTGTAACCAGGTTTCGTAGATACAGAAATCCATTCCTTGCTTCTCTTATTCTTCAATTAGATTGAAATTTGATGGTCTGTTTTCCCTCAGGATTCCTTCCAAATTTTATTGGGTAAATCTGACCCAAGTATGGGTCTCTTTTTGATTTCAAGGGGCATCCCAATGAAAGCAAAAGGAATAGTTTCAGAGAGATAGAAAACAGAACAGAGTTTCATTTATTAGACCAATTCACTGGTAATTTGTCCTCCTTACGCAGAATGTGTTTTTATATGAGGGACATCCCTGAAATACACTCTCTCTTATGTGGAGTTTAAGAATTCATCAAAGGGGAAAATGTAATAAAAACATTGAGCCCTAGGAATACAAAGAGTATTAAGTTGCATTTATAGTCAATGAATTGGAAGCAGGTGTTATGCACAGTGAAATCCCACATTCTATGAGAGTGTTCAAGTCTCAAGAGCTATGGGAATAGAAAGAGTTTCAGTAAATTCAAGAAGATAACTATAATCAAGTCCTATCCACATCTATTAGGGGATGAAACAACAACAACAACAACAACAGAAAGATTAAAATTGACTTTGTGTAGCCTGTTTTTTGTTTCTATGAAATCAATTCAAAGTTGAAGCCAAGAATAATTTGAACATTTACAGAATATATCAATAATACCTCATTACCCAGATCTTCTTCAATTCAGTGCTTTCAATTTTCTGTTGAACAAGGAGCTTTTATCAGTGGAGTTAGCATATGAATGTGAGGGAGAAAATGTAAAATACATACTTTGAATTTGCATGTCTTTGGCTGCTGAATAGCCATCAAAACTAATTGTTTCTTAAATGCTATGTAAATCTTATCTCATGTGTTGACCCTAATCAGAGCAATTAATTTCATAATGAATTCTTTCTTCACACAAGCTATCTTATTATTATCCTTGGTCTAAATTAATAACATCATGATAATAATTAGTAGATTTGAAATTGTCTCTTCCCTTCTTGGAGCATGTGGACTATGATAAAAGAGAAACAGGCATGAAAATTAAAGTGAAACATGGCAGCTGCGTTGATTGGTGTGCACTCCTAACCTTAGCATCTGCAACAGAGGCCTTATTTAAATGTGAATGTGTCTGTGATGCTCTTCTCCCCCACCCCCACCCCAAATGAACTTTGTTAAATATTCTCTTGGGGAAAAAAAAATCAACAGCTTGTTATTCCTGGCACCTGAATTAGAAACCATTTCCAAGACACTATGGTTCCCTCTCCACAACTCTGTGCCAAAGAGATGCTGGGACATCCCCACATATTTTGTAAAGGGCATATTGCCATCAGTGGCATACCCTAGTGAATCAGACTGCTAGGTTTGTGCCTCATGTTATCACTTACAAGGGTTCATGGTGGGAATATGTCTTGATTCCATTGATTGGAATATTCAAATATGTAAGTCAAATATTACATGGTTTTGATTATTATACAATCACATATGATTATGTTTTGCAATTCATTTCTCAAAAACAGTACCCTGGACTTGCACAGAACCAAAATCATTTAATAATTTAAATTCCTTTCCTTGTGCCCATTTCTAGAGAGTCTCCTTTCTTGAAACATCAGAATTTGGCTTATTAATTTCAGGAGTACTAAAACTCCTAATTAAATGAGGCTGGCAAAGAAAGCTAGGCATAATAAAGATTTTTTTATTTTATTTTTATAACACTATTTGGAAAAAAAGAGAAGGATTAAAGAGGAAATATGATTATTCCTTTGGGTAAATTGTGTGATAACTGATGTCCAGATAAAGAAAAAAAATGACTCAATTATTATTTTATCTGCTTAGTTAAATTATTTTTGTGTAGATTTTAAAGAAAAGGATAGTTGCTTATCAAGATATGGAGATATTAAAGAAACTTCTAGTTTCCTGTAGAATATTCAGGGCTCCTGATCAGAAAGAACTATATTCCCAGATACTGAAAAAACTGTCAGATATGATTGCAAACATTGTCAATGATCTTTGAAAGATCGAGGGTGAATACATTATAAATATAATATTAGAAATAGGAAACTATCTCTGTAATAAGGAAAGATTATGAAGTCTGAAAAATAAAGATCCGTGAGTTTGACTTTTAATTTCTGGCAAATTTCCATAAGGCATCATTAAATGATTAAAATATTGTTAATGATCATTTAGAAAAGGAAATTTTATCTCAAAGCATTGGTTTTATCAAAAATAGCTCATGCATGACAAATAACTCATTTCTCTACCTTTTCTATAGGGTTATTGGAATGGTCAATCAATCAAGGAAATGCTAGATTTAAAGTTTGCCTAGATTTTAGCAATTCATTTAAAATTTTTGTCATCCCTTTTTATAAAAAAAGGATATAAGAATTATATGATGCTACACATTTGGATATGGCCAAATATAAAGAATATTTTATGATTTATGATTATTAAATGATGTTCAGATTACTCATGATGACTTCTCATCTTAGAATGTGGTCTTCCATCAAATATCACTAATATTTGTGTATAGATGTGCCATTATTAAAAGCTGTTTTTGCATATTTCATAAAATTGGGAAAGACATACTGTGTATGATAGTTTCAGAATACAAAAATAACTTGAATTGCGTAACTTGTTACTGAAAAATAAGATAACATTCCATTGGGATAAGTGTAAGTGGACTGCAAGCTACTCAGCATGGAATATCTCCATCTTTTATAGGGTCCCTCTCAGTCACTTCTGTTGTTGTAACTGTTGGTATCACAATTTTCTCAACCTCAATTCATATCCTACTATTGATTCATTGTAATATGAACCACACTCTTAAATCACCTAGAAGATGCCCTGATTATCCAGATTGCTTTATGTTTGATAATATTTTTTAAATGTATTATATGTATTAATATGTATTAAAAGTACTAATATGTACTAAAATAATTTCAATTCCATACCATACATTAGGGGATTGCAACCCCCTTTTGGGTCAGGTAAACTGATGCTGTCAGAGCACAGAGTTAGACTATGTATGCGTAAGTTTGACATAACAGTGAAGCAATAAAAGCAGGTGAGAGAAGAACATGGGCTAAATGCATTGGCCAGCTAGAACTAGATTGGAAGAGACAATTAATATGTTTTCAATGTGAGCTTTTAAATTTTGAAATTGGCAAATGCTACAAATGAAGGCCTGATTTGTTTTACTGAATGCCCAGACTTAAGAAAGTGATGGAGAAAGTATTAATAATTCAGAATAAGCTTAAAAAGTGTATTGTGAGAAAATTCCTCCACCCACATAGAGCTAGTTGTCAAATCACTAACATAGCTCTGCAGAGAACACAGGATGAATGTATGTATTACATAAGTATGTAATGAGATTACCCTATAACCTTTAGAGCAAGAATAGGAGAGAATTGTTTGAAGAAAATTATTAAACACCTACCATGTTTAGTACTCATTACACAGTGGAACTCCCTCAATTGCATGTCATGCGTCTTATCTTCCTTACTATATGGAAATTACTTTGAACAAAAGAATTCATTTAACTTTTTATATTATTCTATTCCTAACATAGAATACTGCACCCTATTCCCTGACAAACTTATTGCAAAATATTATCCTTAATTATACAAGGATTAGCCATTATTGTTTTGTAAAAAGGAACTGTGCATGGTGATAGTTAACCATTATATTGACAACTTTTTTTGACATGATATTACTTAATTCTACTAAACTTTATTAAAATTATTTATTTATTTTTAGCATTCTTCTCACCTTAAATTTTGAGTACCATTGGTTATATTTGTAAACACACTTTTAGTTTAATGCAATCAAAATTATTTATTTCATTTTTATAATGGTTCTCTATGCATTACTTGTCAAATTTTTTTCCTTATCCATAAATGTGACAGGTAAAAGTTTTCATGTTCCCTTGATTGATTTGTGATGTCATATTTTATTTCTATATGAAGAATCCATTTTACCTTTTCCTGGTCTATGTTGTGAAATGTTGATTCATACCTAGTCTCTGTCATATTGCTTTCCAGTTTTCCCAGCAGTGTTTATCAAATAGTGAATTCTTTCTCCAAAAAATTGAATCTTTGGGTTTATTGAACACTAAGTTGCTATGGACATTAGTGTTGATAATGATTATCCTTGCTTTACCCCTTATCCTATTAGGGTTTTAGTTTATCTCCATTATAGATAATGCTAGCTGTTGGTGTTAGATACCATTTATCAATTTGAGGAAGGTTTCACTTAATGATTTCTAATATTTTTAATAAAGAATGAGTGTTGTATTATGTCAATTGCTTTTTCAGCATCTATTGAAATAATCATGGGGTTTCTTTTGGTTTTATTAGTAATATTGACAATAATGCTGATGGTTTTCCTAATATTGAACCATCCCCCTATTCCTCCTATAAAACTTGATCATAGAATATCATTCTTGTGATAAAATGTAATTATCTTGCTAGTATTTTATTTAATATTTTTGTCCCCTTTATTATTAAATTTTTGGGTTTGATTTATCTACTTGTGAGAAGGGTGGGTTGAAGTCCCCTGCTAGTAACCTTTTACTATCTATTTCCACCTGCAATAGATAAAACTATTTCTTTAGTAGTTAGGATGCTATGCCATTTTGTGAAGCCAACTGAGGAAAGCAGTCATGCTTGCCTGAGATTGCTGGCAAGATCCCAATCTCTCACACAAAGGCATTGCTGCTCGCTGCCAAAGAGCATCATTAAACCCTGAGTCCCACCTCACTCTGAAGAGCAAAGAAGTCCTTGTAACATCATGACTGAAAGTACCAAACCTGCCTTTCCCTAAGAACAGATTAGCAGTCATTGTTTCTCAACTTGCTTATGCCTGTAATAGCAACCCTGGTAATGTTCATGTGTGAAGTAACACCCCCCAAGAATGTTGTAATGATTTATATTTTATTCACTATAAATCTTTCTCTTTATCATAATAAGCAAAGATCATAACCCCCAGTCATGATGCCATGATTCTTCCACTAGGTCCTTCTCAGGCATGCTGGCCACAATCTTTCCTGTCCTTATCTCATTCTTTCACTTTAGCTGCTAGTCTCCCTACCAGGCTAACTCTCATTCTTCATGGCTACAATGGTCCTCAAAACCACACACTCATCATCATGCCTCCACTCAACATATGGCACCAGAAAATATTTGATGCATATTCATTTTATATTGACATTGTTTCATTGTCTTCTATCATGATGTAGTTTCCTCCTTACCTCGTTTTATTGGGTCATGCTTTGTCTGAGATTATGATTTCTAATACTGCCTTTTGAACTTAAACTGAGGCATTGTAGATTCTGCTCTAGTCTCTTTCTTTACTACATGTGGTGTTTACCTGTTTTTAATATGTTTCTCATAGTCTATATATTTTGTGATTCTGGTTTTTAATCCACTCTGCTATCCTATTCCTTTTTATAGGTGAATTTATCCAATTCACATTCTCTGTTAGGATTACCAATTGCCTTTCCTTCCATCTTATTTTCATTATTTACTCCTCCCCCCACCCCCTCTCTCTTTTTAGTCTTTTGATGTTGAGTTTTTTTTTTATTTTTTATGAACAACCCTCTTCTCCTTCATCCTTTGTTTTATCCATCCTCCCCTCCATAATGCTTTGTATGTTCCTATTGCCCTAGAGGGAAAGGTAGATTTCTATAGCTGACAAAGTGTGGGTGTTATTTCCACTTTGGGCTAAGTCCAATGAGAGCAAGATTCAAGCCTGGTCACACACACCCATCTTCTCCTCTACTATATTTGCCTTTTCTATGCCTCTTAAGGAAAGCTAGTTTATCACCCTTCTAGGCCTCCTTTTTTCTTCTCCCAATGTGTTCCACTCTCCAATCCATGGTTTATTTATTTATTTGTTTGTTTTTATTTTGGATGTCAGCACAACTTAATTAGCCCTTTCTTTTCTTTTATGCATACTCCTTTTCATTGTGCTAATCCTGACAAAATTCTCAAGTATCTTTTGTAGTTTAGATATATTGCATATGACAAAGTACTTTACCTCTCTCAAGAATAATAGATATTTTATTTTATTTTTTCAGTCATCACCTTCTAAGCTATAAATGTATTCAACTCAATCTTATCAAAACCCTTAACTTTTCACTTTACATTTTAATGCTTCTGTTCAGTGTTCATTTTGCTCATGGGTAACAATAGTAATAATAATAATAATAGCATTAACAATAGCAAAGAAATAACAATAGCAGTAGCAATAATTTTATTAAAAATAATAGCAATAGTAACAAAATAGGAATAACAATAGTAAAAACAGAAATAGCAAGGGCAATACCATTAGCAATACAAAAAGTAATAGCAATAATAATAACAATAGCAACAACAAGAAAAATTTCATCAACAATAATAATGAAATTAGCAATTAATTTTTCCCCATAATATCCTTAAAATAGTATATTGGCATTTTGACCTTCCAGAAGAAATTGTTATTATTTTTTCTAGTTCTATGAAATAATTTTTGGGTAATTAGATTGGTATGGCACTGAATAAGTAAATTAATTTAGACAGGATTGCCAAATTCACTTTATTGTGAATTATCTCAGTCTATAAGTGAGAAATATATTTTTTTCCAGTTGTTTAGATCTGAGCTTAATTGGATGAAGTATTTTGTAATTGTGTTCAGACAGTTGCTAGGTTTGTTTTGGTAGGTATATCGTCAATTATTTTCTCTAGATTTATTTTGAGAGGAATTTCCTTTTCTAGATCTTCTAATTGGATTTTGTGTGGCAAATAGAAAAGCTAATGATTTGTATGCATTTACTTTGTATTCTGTGACTTGGCTGAAATTGTTAATCATTTCTATTCTTTTTTTTTATTATTCTGGATTCTTTGTGTATACCATTATATCATCTACAAATAGTAATTACTTTGCTTTGTCATTGCATATTTTATTCTTTTATTTCTTTTCTGTTTCTTATAACTATGTCAAGCATTTCTAGTTCAATATTATGAAATACTGATGATAATAGGCTTCCTTGACTTAACCCTGATCTTACCGGGGAGGGTTTTAGTTTATTCCCATTAGAGATAACGCCTGCTGTTTTATCTAGATCTCATTTTACAATTTGAGAAGTTTCCATTTATTTTCATGTCTACTAATGTTTTTATAAGGAATGGCCACTTTTTTTCAGATGTTTTTTCATTATCTATTGAAATCATCATGTAGTTTCTCTTGGTTTTGTTAGTGGTGTGGTCAATTATTGTGGGAAGCCAATAAGAGACTAGATAAAAATCTGAGACTCCTCTTTTGACCCCTTTTGTGATCCTTGTAATTTCTTCTTGAAAAGTATTATGACCTTATTGAAAAGCTTTAAGTTCCTATCAAACCTGAATTTAAAGGGTTAACACTGTTAACACAGCAAGGAATGCTGCTGCCTGTTATATAGCTAAGGCCAAGATACTCCCCAACTTGGCTTTCTGATAAGAACCTAATCAAAATTTCGCCTTGGCCTTGGTCTATTCTGAAGCCAATGTTTTGTGTTTTGATGTGACATAATTTGTAACTTCTGTGCATCTGCAAAGTTTCAGAGGGGTTCTTTTGTGTGAAATAAGTCTTGAAATATATATAATAAACTCCATGCTCCTGGAGCCAGAGCTGGAAGCATGAAGTAAAAGACATTTCCCTTAGGGGCAGCTGGGTAGCTCAGTGGAGTGAGAATCAGGCTTAGAGACAGGAGGTCCTAGGTTCAAACCCGGCCTCAGCCACTTCCCAGCTGTGTGACCCTGGGTAAGTCACTTGACCCCCATTGCCCACCCTTACCACTCTTCCACCTATAAGAAAATACACCAAAATTAAGGATTTAAAAACAAACAAACAAACAAACAAACAAAAAAAAGACATTTCCCTTGGTCAGTCCTTATTTCCTTATCAACTAAACTGTCCTTATCAGATTATCAGAGATGATAAAGAGATCTCCACAAATTATGTTGATAGTTTTCCTAATAGTGAACCATCCCTGCATTCACATTATTAAATACACATTATTGTGATGTATCATACTTGTGATAAAATGTCTTTGTTGGTATTTTATTTAAGATTTTTGCCATCTTTCTTTTTTATTTTTTTGGTTGGATTTATCTACTTGTGAGAGGGGAGGATTGAATACCGGACTAGCAGTAACCTTTTACTATGTATTTTCTCTCCTAATGAATGAAACTAATTCTTTAGGAATTTAAAATCAATGATATTTGGTGCATATATGTTTAATATTGATATTATTTCATTGCCTAAGGTGCATTCCGTTATACTTACTATCTGTTTTTATTGGATCACTTTTTACTCTTACTTTGTCTGAGATAATGATCACTATCCCTGCCTTTTGTACTTTACCTAAGGCATATTAAATTTTGTTTTAGATTCTTACTTTAAGTTCCTTTATGCGTCTACCCTTTAAAGTGTGTTATTTATAGACAATATATTGTAGGATTCTGTTTTTTAATCTATTTTATTATACTTTTCTGTTTTATGGGTGAATTCATCCTAATTCACAGTTATGATTACTAATTGTTTATCAATCTATCTTATTTCCCTCCCCCTTTACTCTTCTCTCTTACCTTTTAGTATTTCTATGTTTACAGAAGTTTTGTTTTTGATGACCCTTTATCCCCATAATTCACCCTCTTTTTTTTCCAAACATTTATTAATATTCATTTTTAACATGATTACATGATTCATGCT
>NC_058135.1:152181926-152216071 GCF_016433145.1 Gracilinanus agilis | reverse complement strand
TTTTTTTTTATTATACATATCAGGTAATCCAATAATTCTTAAACTATATCAACCTATGTACTAGGACAATTGTTTTTCTAATGAGATTTTCACATTTTGTTCTCTTTTTCATCCTTTCAATTTTTCTTTGTTTCTTAAAGCCTCATGGAATCATTAGCTTCTACTTACTGATTTCTAATTTTTAGAAAATTATTATTAAATTTTAGTGAACTTTTATGCTTTTTCTCCATTTGGCCAATTCTGTTTTTTAACAGATTGTTTTCTTCATTGATTTTTGTGCCAGTTTTACCATTAGGCATATTCTATTTTTTAAGATACTTCATTCTTCATTTTTATGCATCTTTTACCAAGTTATTAATTTTCTTCTCATTATTTTCTTGCATCACTATCATTTCTTTCCTCAATTTTCCTCTCCCAGTCTCATCTCTTTCTTTATCATTTCTTAGAACTATTACTATCTGGATTCAATTAGTATTTTTCTTTGAAGATTTGCTTGTAAATCTTTTCACATTGTTGTTTCTTGAGTTTATGTATTTGTCTTTCCTCCCACCATCATACATTTTTATGGTCTTGTCATTTCTGTTGTAATTGTTATTTGCTCATTTTCCCAGATTATTTCTTCACTTTGAATTTTATGTTAACATAAAGTTAGGCTCTGTTTACTTGGGATTGGGGAAGTACTAGCTCTATCTTCAAGCTTTTTAATGCTGTTCTTTTCAGAGATAGTTCAGGTTGTCTGCAAATTTTTAGTGCTTCCAGGCTTATGTTAACTTGGGAGATATAAGATCATTGCTCTCTTGGTCTGTGCTCTGGGTCTTAGTAGGTCTCCTGCTTTCTTGCAGACATAAGTACTAGTGTGCTTCTTGGCCCTAAAACTGTTACTAAATCCACTGCTCACCTGCAGTCATAAGTATACCTCCTCTTCTTGACCCTGGAACTGTGACCAGGGCTCCTGATACCTTGTGACCAATCACAAAATCTTCTTCTCTACCCTGGAATTCTCTACCCATAAATAGCAGAACTATTTATGGGAATAGTATTGCCAATAAGTACTAACTGTACTTGGTACAAGCACTATATACCTTGTAATGTCTTTCTGACAAGTTTTGGTCAATTCCCTTACTGACTCTTGACTGAGAACTCCCCAAAGGTCCTGGTACTTCTGCTGCTACTACCATTGCTGACACTTCTTCTAAAACCCATTTCTGGTTCTTCTGCCTTGCTCCAGGCATGTGCCCACTGTGATGTTGAAGACCTTTCCTAAGGACTTCCTGCATTATCTTAGGATAGATATATAAATCCCTCAGATATTTGTTACTTTGAAAATTTGATTCAAGGTAATATTTTAAAGTGTTGAGGGGAATATTGAGAGATTTATATAGGGTCCCGTCCTGGACTCTATCAGCTGGACTCCAATTCAATTATAACCTTAAGACATTTTCAATTGAGTTCATTTGGCTTTTGAAGATGCTCTTGAAAGGAGAGATAAAATAGAACATGTTTCTGCTTTAACTATAAGCAAGATAGTATTACAAAGTGGAAAGAGCACTGGGTTTGAAATCTGGGGGCCAAGATTTGACCTCAGTTTTGCCATTTACTAGATTTTGATTTAAGATTGACTAATTTTACCATTACTAAATTACTCTTAGTCTCAGTTTCCTCAATTGTGAAATGGAAATTCAATTGAACTCAACAAGAATTATTGTTAAGTGCTTAATTTATATTCCAGACACCATACTGGTTCTTTAGGATTACAAAGATAAAAACCAAATAGTCATTAACACCAAATCATTTACTTTCTATTGCTCTGTAGGCATTTCCATGTTATTTCCCTGCATCTTTTCTTCTATCAGCAACCTGGCATTGAAGCTCCTACCCTAAAGTACTGGGTGTCTGACTGGTTACACTGTTGACATACAATACTAAATTCACCTAAGTCCTACAGATTGCTTCCTGGACACCGTCATGCTATATTACACACAATTCTTCACATTTTCCACCTCTAGCTTTGGAAATAGTATGATCTTACATGTAATAAGATGTCATTATCATCTTTGTCTCACAGGGAGGTCAGAATAGATATATTTCAAGTGTCTAATCCTCTATATATCTCCAAATGAGACTAGTTCCTTTCAGGAAGGAAAATAAGATGTACTAAGCTAAAATTATATGCCTGCTCTCTTCTATATTATTAATCTAGGTAATGTAATTTTAACTTTAAAGTGAAACTTCTAATCACTATTTCTTAATGGGGAAAGAAGGGTCTGAGACTCCAAGCACATAGCTTGAATTCTTTCTACCAGTGCCTTTAACACAAAGAACACACATAACAAAAAGCAAAGAAACTCATTAATGAAAATGAACAGATAAATAGAAATTGGAGAAAATATATATACTATAGTATGGGCACACACACATATATGTATATTTATATACCTCCCAAGCCATATATATGTTTATATGTATATATTAAATATATATATTATATATACTTATATGGTATATATGTTCATTTGTATATATTAAATATATATATTTAATATATGCATTATTATGTATATATATTAACTCACTCATATCCAATGGCAAAGCTCCTTTAGTCAATAATATCTGGTATATAACTGATCTGGAAATGAGTGAGTTAATTCAGGTAAACCAAAAAGGAGCCTATCAGTTCTCACCAGGAAATTTCCTGAAGTCTCCAACATAGCAAGCTAAAAATAAGGATATAAACACATTTCTACATTTAATCATCCCAGAGACTTTATCACTTGGGAGGAGGGTTTGTGAAGAAAGATTTGACTGGCCTATTATAGCTATCAGTTAGGGATAGTCTGATTTCTTGGGTTAGTTGAAAGAAGGGAATTTTGAGATATGCCCTGGGAAAGGATTCTGGGAAGAGAAAGGAATGAAAGGAGTCTGAACTGAAAATAACTGACCACTTCCTTCTTGGATTTTGACCAAGCTGTAGGGAGGTTTTGACTCTCTGACTGAATTCCCATCAGGTTGAAGGAGGGTTTTTGCTTTGAGAGAGTCTCCCTGGACAGTCAGGATTTTGTGGAGAAATCTTTGACATCTAGGTAGAGGATTTACTTGGAGGAAACCAATTTCCCTGAGACCAATTTTTGTCTGCCAGTGGTCCAGCTACCAGAATTCCTCTGGAACTAAGGTAATCCAAAGGTTTCCATCTTTAACTTTGGGTTACTTATTGCAGCAGCCCAACTCAGGCTTTCCCCTTTTCTTCACTAATCACTAGTGGGAAGATAGTCAAAAGTCAAATAGAGCGGGGAAGCATTTTAGGTAGCACAGAGAGGTATAAGCAGGGCCCAGAGAAGAAACAGGAGGCTACCCTTAAGCAGAGGACTTAGAAGGTGATGTGGATGTGGATGGAGTTAGTTTGAAGAGTGCTAGGGTCCTACCTACCAGTTTCCCTTACTCCTTTTGTTAAATAAACTTTGTGTTTCCATAAGCCAAGGGTTTTGTGCTTAACTAGCCCTGGGGAGTTCCTATGTGCATTGTAACATCTAACATCCCTCTAGGACAGTGCCACATTACACTATCATCTCTCTCAAATTTGAAAGCCAGAAGAACAAAAAGCAATTAATCCTAGACCTCTCTTTTTTCCTACTCTAGGCAATGTAAGTGGAAGGCATTGATTTCCTCCAAGAAGAAACAAGAAGAATGTCACATCAAAGGGATTTGGGGGCTCAAGATTCATATATAAATGTAAATTATTATTATACATTGAAAATTTTATTGGCCTTATAAAATTGTAAATTGATAAATAATTGATAGATAATAAACTATCACTTGAGTATTTTGAATAGTAGGTATCATTTATTATTGAGTTATGTGGGTATAAAATGCTAATTGGATACTTT
Organism: Gracilinanus agilis; assembly: GCF_016433145.1. Taxonomy (NCBI): domain Eukaryota; kingdom Metazoa; phylum Chordata; class Mammalia; order Didelphimorphia; family Didelphidae; genus Gracilinanus; species Gracilinanus agilis. Next base: position 152,212,190 of record NC_058135.1, on the reverse strand, counting down.
GATCATTAGTTTTAAAGTCAAAAGTCTCTCTCTCTCTCTCTCTCTCTCTCTGTGTGTGTGTGTGTGTGTGTGTGTGCCTGTGTTTCCCTCCATTTTTGGAAGGAATTCCATTTGCAATCTGGTGAATTCTATGGAACTACTTCTCAGAATGTTTTTAAATGAATTTTTAAAAACTCTTAGGAATATCAAGAAAACAATTATATTAAAATGCCATTATTAAAATATAATTGTTAAAAAATGTATGAAACCCTAGTGATTAGGAAATCTTAGTCTAAAGTTTTCTGAATGGTCTCAAACTAATGAGGGAAGCAAGACATTAAATTTGTCAAAACAGAATTTGGTTGAATATATATTTGAAAGGGCTAAAGGTGGCCCATTAATCATCAAAAAATATTTATTAATAGCTCCATCTTTGCACAATCTTTGAATAGATTCTGGAAAGAAGAGCATTTATATCTAAGTCTGAGAAAACAGGCCACATAGATTGGGCTAGTTCTTATAAATGTTCTTACTATTGAAAACCTTGTTGTTAAAGCTGAGCTAGTATCAATACAAGTATTAAGACTTGAGCATAAAGGCAGTGTTAGATTGATATGCTGAACTCTGAAATGAGTTGAAGTAAGATTTGATCCTGTCCAGACATAGGATTAGAAAGAGTTAAGCAAGAAAACATTTATAACCAGATAGTTCTAAGCTTTCATATTATTAGGTTTTGTTTTCCTTTTTCCCTTAATTCTCTAATAAATATATTAATCATGGATTGTCTTGCTTGATTTAACACAGAAGGTCTTAACCTTGGGTCTCTGAACCTGTCTTTTTAAACATATATTTCAATAACCATATTTCCATATAATTGGTTTTCCTTGTAATCCCATATATTTTAATGCATTTTAAAACATTATTACAAGGGGTCCAGAGGTTTCACCAGACTGCCAAAAGATTTATGACAATAGCAATAAAACAAAACTAGAAAGATTGTTAAGCATTTTTTATCCTAAAAAAGGGAGGTTAGTCTATTTCCAGTGTGGAAAGTCAAAGGTAGAGAGGGGCAGATCATTCAAGTCCCATCACTGGGAGAAATTGTTGAAGCCTGGTGGCAGTAAGAAAAGGAATGATGAAATCATTTGGGGAAAAGCTTTAAAGTTCAGTAGAAGAAGACATTTTTGACCTTCCAGATATATTTTTCAGACTGTCTCTGGCTTCCCTAAAAAGCTCATCTTTGTCTGAATTTAGTCCCGTAAGCAACTTTGTTTTCTTCCTGTCCCTTGGATACACTCTCCTTAATGTCCAAAGGAGCAGTCTACCTATCCCAACCTCCCACTTCCATCCCTCTGCCCCTGTACAGAGTGCCAAAGTCCTCTCTTCTGAGTGAGGCCTTCATTATTTTAGTACTGGATTTTTGGAGAGCCTTAAGGTGACTTTTTTAGTCAGGAGGTAGTGTAATTGGCTTAAATCTTGCGTCTCTGAACTACATTTCCCTGGAGCCCACTGACTTCCTGTTGTTATGTGCTGATATAGATAGGGGATAAATTGGGTGGTCTTCCATGGCTAGCTCTCTTTCCTTCCTATGGCAACTTGCAGCTGGGAATGTGGGCTATTTGAACAGGTAGATTAGCCATGGGCTTGTGGTTTTATTTTGTTACCTTTTTATTCCTTTATTCCTAGTGATTATTAATAAATCTTATAAAACTATAATATTTGAAGCTATTAACATATATTCATTTTAATTTTTACAAGGTTTTTATAAGTAAAGTTATGTACCATTACATGCATTATGATCCTGTTCATGGATTCATTCCCAAACTATCTGTATGTTCAAATGAATTAACATAGTATCCGCATCCATAACATTTTTGTTTCCAGGTTTCTTTATTTACCCCTTTTCCACCAGTGGGCTTCCTGCTCCCTAACTAAATCTCATGCCTCTTATGAGGCTGTCATAGTTATACATATACATGAAAACTATTAGTTCTTGTTAAAAATAAGAGTTCATACACAGATTTTGGTGTTAATCCTCTATGTACTATTGAGTATCTTAATAAGTTGGAAGGAAAAAATATATGTATATCCAAGCTTTTTAATAACAACTGCTTGAACAACTGCTCTGCTGTTCCCTTTGGGAAAGAAATCCTGAATATATTTCAGTATTATCAATAGATTTACTCAGTAAAACCATGTATCTTTTTGTAATTAAAGAATTTACTGCTTGGTTTTCATAAGTAACTAACATGGGAAACCCTCTTACTGAGTTATAGCAACATGCTGAACAGAGGGAAATTAAATGAGATATTTGTTTCCCTTTTCTTTGTTAATTAACTAATTTCAACTCTATGAATTCTTTTACATCTAATTTGTAACAATAATATGGCATGGGTCACTCTATTTGAAGAACCTTTTGAAACATCTCAAAACTATTGTAATCAATTCATTAGTACCAATTTCATTATACCACCATTTTCCTTGAAGTCACATTTGAACAGTGTTAAAAATTATTGAAACAACAATTGGGTGAATTATTACAATAGCTTCTCCAACTCTGCCCCCTCATTCTACAGATAGACCCACCAATTATAGAAAAAGAAACTCAGAGACTCAAGAAAGATAGAAAAAAACAACACCAAAAATAAAAATGACCAAATGTTTCCTTTCCTTTTAAAACATTTTCCACTATTCACAGAACTATTTTTTTAAATTATAGATGAGGCCATTCAAAAGAAAGGCAAGATAGAAATGTGCTTCTCTTTTACACCTGCTAACAGGTGCTAAAATGTGTTTGAATTCTCTGAATGGAGGTTTCTGTTGCCTGCATCTCATTATCATAAAACTGAAGATCAAACAGACTGTGCAATATTGAAGCTGATTTAGTTTTCAAATGCAAAGCAGCAGCTGGATTAAAGCACTGGGCTATTGGAAAAACCTGGAGAGAGATGCCTAACATCTTTAGTCTTCTGGTGTTCGTTCCCCTAGACAATGCCCAGCCTGATTGGATATACAGAAAAAAGAAAATCCATCATCTTCTTATTCTAATAAGTTTCATCTCTGGAAACTGATGTGTGGCAAGCATCAGAAGGTCATTCTTTTTCTCTGCTAAGAAGGAATAACAGCTCAGTGATTGGGACTGGAATTGTACTAGAAGGGCATTTGGTAGGAACAAATTGGTTTTGCTCAGAATGTATTTGCTTTTCTAATAAGACCTTCTGTAAAGCTTTTTATTTGAAGAATAGTTCTTCCATTGGGAGAGGGAGGAAGGAAGATACTGATAGCCAGCCAAAGAAAGGCCAGATCCTTAAGGTGCTAATACCATGTATTTTTCTACTCAGCAGGAAGTTCACTGAATAAAAGGAGCAAATCTTTAATAATAGTACTGATATCTAGGTAGGAGGCCAATATGGATGTGTGGGAGGTGAGCCACAGGAGATACATTTTAGGAAAGAGCAAAGGAATCTCTGCATTAAGTTGGTGCTAACAATTGAAGACACCTTGGCTTTTACAGAGAGATCCCTTGTTGGACATAGTATTGCCAAATGTCTCTGAAAGAAGGGGATGATTTCCAGGTGCTATACTATTATAATATTAATTCCAGATACTTTGATTGTAGAAAAGGATTTCTTTCAATAATCTCTATCTGTGCCTTCATCAGGACAAACTATTTTAAGTGTTATCAGAATTATATGAGAAAACTGTGAGACTGGCACAATGAAATCACAATACAATGAATATTGTCAATATATTGAGCCATACGATCACAGAAATTTCAGGGTGCAAACTACTTTCTGATTAGAGTAATTACTGTATTTGGCTAAGAGATCCCTTCTTAAAAGATTTCCCTGCATCTAGAACTCTGTACTACTCTTTTTGGACCCAAAGACATGGAGGATAGAAAGTCATTGCTAGATGATTTTTAAGTAGAGCACTTAAATTTAAATAGAATTATTTATTGCACATTATGATGAGTCCTTAACAATGAGATTTGTAACTTTTTTTGTACTTTTGCTTCCCATGCCTAGAAGTAATAAAATTCTGCAATATCAGACCTCTTAGTGACTTGAGGCAAAGAGATATTAAAATTTTTCCAAAGGTCAGTCAGTAAGTCAAAAAACATTTATTAAGCAACTACTATATGCTATGCAGTCTAAACAAAGGAAAAAGACAGTCTCTAATATCAAGGAGTTCACAGATTAATGACGGAAACAAGAAAATAACTATACAACCAAGATATATACAAGATAATTTGGAGCTAATCAACATAGTGTAGGTCTAACAATAAGAGAATTAGAAAGGCTTCTCATAGAAGAAGACATTTAACAGAGACATTAGGGGAGCTAGGAAATCCAGAAGGCAGAGATGAGAAAGCAGTGTGCTGACCAGCGAGAACAGCCAGGCTAGAAATGGAGTGTCTTGTGGAAAGAAGAATACTCAGGTAAATGTCACTAGATTGCAAAGTAAAAGCAGATGGGCAAGGCATAAAGAGCCTGGAAATTTAGGAGGTCAGGTTGTAAAGAGTTTTGAATATTCAATAGTGGGCACTTATTTAAAGAGACTTTTCCAACTTCATAGCCTCCTAGACTACCTTAATTTCCCCAATGTTTCTTTTTATTTGGTTCTGATCTATTTAAGTTGGTTCAATACAAGAATTCTTTTGCATTCTAACTCTCTGACATTTCTGCTTTATATTTATTGTTCTTTCTTTTCCTGATGCCATTCCCCTAAATAGATGGGATCCAGCTTCCATTGTTCTACCCATTGTTCTTGCTCATCCAGTTTTCATATTCTATTTTGTAATAAACAAATACACGTTATCTTAATGAAACAATAAAATCATTTTTACATAAATGCAATAATGTAATTTAATACTAATGTTATTTTTAAAGGAATACCAAAAGCTGAAAATTGACCTAGAACATCTTGTATTAACATTATTCGTATTCCATTTTATTTTTGTTTATCTTGTTAAATATTTACCAATTATATATAATTGCCAATTAGTCTTTTCAACTCCTGGCCTGGAACTCTACTGTGCCAACTAGATTCCCTTTGATTATATTTTAATTCTAGTTCAGGAATCCTGGTGAGATTGGAAAAAGCCAGCCCCCTCCCTGTGAAGCAGCTATTCTTTGATGAGATGGAAGTCACCAATAACAATCTTTATGATAAAACTGAGTATCTATGGGTGCTACTATTTCTGCTTCTTTTGTGCCCTCCAAACCCTAAGACATTTTTATCTATCCTGCAGCTTCAACCTTAAGCACCACTGAACTTTTTAATCTGCTTTCAAACTGAATCCCCCTTGGTCTTGTCTCTCCATTTTGACTGAAATCTCTTTGAGATAAGACATTATCTCACTTTTTTAATTGTACTGCAAGCTCTAAGCATTATGCTTGGTGTTTGAGTGATTTCTCATTCAATCAGAGCTGGAAGTAACTGTAAAGATCATCTAGTCCAACCCCTTACTTTTACACATAATAGACTGAGACACAGACATGTTAAATGACTTACTCGGTGTCATATGTCCAATGTGGTACTCCTGGCATATACATGAAATATTAAAAGGAATTAAACTTTAATTTTCAGACAGAAAACCATCAGTTGTTGTGTTTATTTCACAACCAGAGGAATAGATATGCTATCTCTTCACTCAGCTGGACAATCTATATAACATTTCATTCACGTTAGCCAATAAGGATGTTTGTTGTTGAATATAAAAATAAAAACCCACCAAGTGTGATGAAATTTGATGTCCCAGTTTAATTCAATTGTATTGTATAAACATAATATGTATGTTAATCATATTGACTCCTATGGAGAGTTAATATAGAAATTCTGTTGTTGGTTTAAGCAGTCAATATTTATGTTGACACAACCAAAATAAGGTAGAGATTGAGTAAGTAAAAGGCTAGCCAGCTTCAGTTTGGGGAGAAAAGGGGAGAAGAAGGTAAGAGTAGACTAAACTAGCTAATATTCATAGTGTGGGCAAATGCACCTCTTTTTGACCTCAGATCAGTTATGTTGTCCCCCTCTTTGCCAGTTTGTGTGTGTGCATACATGCATGTACATATCTGTGCCTAAACATCCTATATCGTGTATGACATACACATGTATGTAATCTCACCTTTTTGCCTAGGTGAATTATTGAACAACTCCAATGTATCTGTCACCTGGCTGCAGACAATTTTCTCTGATCAGAAATGCACAGTTCCAATATATCAAGGCACATTTTTCAGGAAGTGCACAGTAGTGCGTCATGTCATTGGTTTATTGTTCCCTTGCTCCATTCTATATTCATTACCTTTTTTAGCCATATAATTAATCGCTGAGCACATGGGGAATTTCACCCTATTCTGCAAGATTAGACTTTTACACTGTTCATCACATGGGAGGACAGGTCTCAATAACATTGATCTTATTACTTACCTCAGAAGGGCAGTTTGGAGAATGATTAAGGTGGCTGAGAGAAAACCCTTTGGATATCTGGGAGGAAGTATTTTTTCTCTGTTGTAGGCAGTTTGTTTCATGAACTCACTTTTTTTTAAAAAAGCCTTATCTTTCATCTTAGAATCAATACTGTGTATTGGCTGCAGCAAAAGAGCAGTAACGGGAGTCAATAGGAAGTTAGGTGACTTGCCCAGGGTCACCTGTTGGAAGTATCTGATGTCAGATTTGTACCCAGGACTCCCTGTCTCTAAGCTCTCAGTCCATTGAGCTAGTTAGGTGTCTTAAATCACCATATGTGTAAACGATTATTGTTACCTGATTTATAGGTGGGATTATCTTTATATGTTCTATGCATGGAGAATCACTTTATGCTGATTTATACACTGAAATTTTACACAATCGTGCCATTTTTGATATGATAAATTCCTGCTAATATCTATTTACTTCCTCCTTCTCCACTATCACTACCAGTTGCCTACTTCAATGCGTCAAGGATACCTGATTTAGTCAGTTTGTTTCCACTAACTAAACACTTAGAGGTTGTAACCCTTCCCAGCCTAACTAGACAATTTTCATGAATTGCTATAGTTAAAAATAATAATGGTCAAATTCCTTTTGAGGAGCCTTTTTAAATTTAGCTAAACTTAGCCTCACATAAGAGACAAACAGTGCATCACAGTGCTTGAGAAACTGAAGATTTTTGATATTTCGTAGAATTTGTGAGAGTTAATTTTTCCCTGTCAGAGACTCCAAGAATATATACACAATAAATGAACTATCAGAAGAGATCATTAGTGGAACATGTCTAAGACTATAGTAACTTGTAGTACCAACTAAAGCCACAGGAGGGGAGTCTTTTCCCAAGAAATAAAAATAAAGTGAGGCTGACTTTCAGCACTATAATGTGACAATTAATATTTAATAGGATATGTGTTGATTGAAGCTGGGATTTATGATTTTCAGCTTGATTAGCCACAAATCCATATACACTGTGCTGTATCATAATATTAATGAGAACAAGCAGAGATCAACTATTTTATGAATAGTCTTATCAGTGGTCACCTCAGAATTCTCTGAGTAGCTGGGATGTCTTGCCCCAAATCATTACCTCTTCCTACTCCGTAAACATGGGTTTTATGGAGAATGCTTAGAGACTGAATGAATTTGTGATGGATTAATCAAGTGAACAAACATAATAGATTTTATTTAAATTTAAATGCATATGCTTTTTTTCCTTTAGTGTAAATACACACGTCCTTTATTCAGATAACATTTTTGCATCTCTCTGTTTAATATTGCTCGATTGAATATGATATTGAAAAAAACAATAGAGTGCCTATATTTGTACATTGTCGTGTCATCTTCAAATGATTTTGAAAAGACCCACAGAAAGGTTCTCCCCCCACCTCCTTTTCCTAATGGGATAAATCAATTCTAACCTGTGAAGACTAGTCTAAAGAATAAGAAGCAATTCATAGTGAGGTTCAGAAGCTTTTACATTTCTGCTAAGATTCTTGACTGTGTTTTTATGGTGGTGTTTTGATTGTGTTGTGAACAGAACAGAAATGTCAAATAATTTTAAATTGGCTATAAGAAAGTTATTTACCTGGCAATTATGTTACTTAGTTGGGTTAGTGAAACCAGGAACTGTGCATCTCAGGCAACCAGTCTAAGTTCATTCCTACTTATCTGACTCAGTTTACAATTATATGAAGCAATTGTTCTGCTGACATATGGTTTTCAAAATGTTAACTACTCTATAACAATGAAAAAAAGGTGCTAACTTATTTAACTTGTGTAGTTGCTTCATCTAGAGGCAGCTGTTTTCTCTCTTTTTTTCTCTGTGTATGTGTGCATGAGCAAATGTTTGTGTGGATTTTATATAGGACCTGAGATTTCACTGTCACAGAACATTTCTAGTGATGATATTCCATTGATGATTCTGTAATTTATACTCAGAAATTAGTTTGGGTCCTTGAGAATGAAGTGACTTGCCCAGAGTCACAAAGTTAATGAGTGTCTGAAGCAAACCTCTAGTCCTTGTCTTCTTAACCCTGAGGTTAATTCTCTAAGAGAAGTGACTAGGTAGTGCAGTGAATAGAATGTGAGACCTGGATTCAGAAAGACCTGAGGCCAGTTTTGCTCTGAGACACTTTTTAGTTCTGTAACCTTAGGTGAGTCACTTATCTGCTGTTGTCTCAGTTTCCTCATCTGTAAAATGGGGATAAAAAGTACCCACCAATAAGGATTTGTGAGGATCATAAGTCATGACTGTAAAACACTTAGCACAGTGTCTGGTATATATAATAAGCATTACAAAAATATTAGCTATTATTAATACAACCTTTATACCATGTTTCTTCTCACAAACTGATATAATTTTTTAGGTCTGTTCCAAAATATCTATCTTTATCTGTAAAATCTTCAGTTTAACTAAATATATCTCTATGTAGAGGTATGATTAACAAAGTTGTTATTTAGTATAATAGAAATTATCCTGCTTTAGAGTCAGAGGACCTAGGTTCCAGTTCCATTTCTGTTTACTTAGTCACTCTGGGCACATCATTTAAGTTCTCTGGGGCTCAGTTTCCTCCATGAAAAAATTAGGTGATTGTACAAGGGAAACTATAATATGGTTTTCTTTGTTCATTTCTAAATCCTAAATGACTTTGGTCTCCTGAGTCATTTTACATTGGTGGGAAACTGCCTTTTCTCTTTCTCGGGCTTCTCTAATTAGAAGAACCTATAATGGGGACTTCATGGTTGTGCAGGGGAAGAGGAAAAGGGGTTGGGTAGGAGGTAATGGTAATTTTCTCATTTGGCTATTTTTTCCCTCTGTTTCACTCACATGACCAGAAAACAATGAACCTGACCAGGGACATCTTCACTTCACTCCTAAAAGCAATGCAACCATGAGGAGCTGGCTGCATAACTATCAGCAATTATCTTTTCCATTTACACTGAGGAAGTCAACAATCGGCCTACTTTGTCCTATATTTCTTTCATAGCTAGGTGTACTTTTAGCTAGTGTTATACCATTTTGAGACTTATAGAAGAAAGCTTATATTGTCGCCTGTTTCAAGCAGATTTCCAAAAGATCTTTTCCTTAGCTTTTTTAAATGTAAGAAGAGAGATGAAAAAAGGCTTCAGGGAGATTCAAATGGATCAGAGATGGTACTGGATCCCAATTCTGCCAGAGCCTGAGGAAAGCTCTCAATCCACTACACTATTTCCCCTGTACTTTGTTTAATTATCATTGACAAGAATCCAGTGTTTTAGTACATGCAGTAGTTATCTTATTTGCATCATACTCTCCAATGACATATACAGTAAAGAGACTCTGACATTGTAATTCTCACTCATTCTATCTCTGTGACTTTGGACAACTATCCTTAGCAAAATGGGAATAGTATTAACTTTGAGGGGTATCTAAGGGGGATTAGAAGGAAATCACTTTGTAAATCTGAGTGCCATATCAATGTATGGTATTGTTGTTATCCTTCAGTTCCTTTACTAACACTTCTCTTCTATAGCTAATAAAAAGTCACTACGATAAACACAAATGAAGGCCCTAAAAAAAGATAAAATACAAGAACTGCATGGAGAATTAGAAAAAAATGAAAAAATACCAACAATCTTAGGTACGTATACCTGATTTTGGATAATTAGTCATACTTCAGATCATCTTTTTGCTGCTGAAATATTTGGAGGAAAATATTATGTATACTACAAGAAAAAGGTAAATTCATCACATTTTAGAAATAGATGGTATCCAAGAGATTATATAGGTAAGAACATGGAGGCCTAGAGCTGCTAAATGACCTGTGCTTGGTTTATATGTTTATGTAGTCATTTCTGAATTGAAAAGTAAGACTCACTGACATAATTCTATTCTGTAAATAGTGTTTAAGAACCTACTTTATGCAAGGGGTTGTAGTATATGCTAGGTTGATAAGAGCAAATTGAGAGACATATATTACAATGGGAAGCAAAAACACATATGAAAGTTAACCATGATACATACAATCTAAAAATAAGATATGCATGAAAGAAAGAATCAAGCAATTGCTGTGATAACTTTGGAGAGGAAAGATATCACTTTTAATTTGGGGATGTGAATGAATAGCATGAATCTGAAGAATATCACAGGATTTTTGTTTTAATGAGTAATTTTGGAAAATTTATAGGTTTGTGGGTTGAGTGATAGAGGAGAGTCAATGATGATTTCAAATTATTGCAACTAGGTGAACAGGAGGAGAATGGTAACATTAAAGAAATAAGAATATTGAGGGGGGAAAGATTAGAGTTTAGATGAAAGAGGAAAGATGAAGAATTCAATTCTATAGATCCTAAGTTTGAAGAGCCCATGAGACATTAAAATGTTGTCCAGACGATATATAAAAATATAGGCTGAATTTCTTTTGAATGTTGTAGGATGAAGATACTGATTTTAATGTATTTCATGTTAGATATAATTAAACTTAAAGGAATAGATCAGATTATCAAGTTACACATTGCATTGAAAAAAAATGAAAGGATCTAAGAAGCTAGTATGGAATCCTGAAAAATATCCATATTCAAATGATGAAAGAAAGTTGAAGAGTTAGAACAAGAGATAGTTGGTCAGAGAAGTAAAAGGAAAATCACGATAGCAGAAAAACATGAAATACCAGAAATGAAAGTTTATGAAGTTTATGAAGGTCCATAGTGAAATATGCCAAATAAGACAAGAAAAAAACGGGATTTAAGAGCTAGATCCTCTCAAATATATAGAGAAGTGACTAATATTTTAAGAATACAAAGCATTCTCCAATTGATGAGTGGTCAAAAGAGATGGTAGTTCTCAGAAGAAAAAATTAAAACTATCTTTAGTCATATGAAAAATGCTTCAAATCACTATTGATTAGAGAAATTAGTGTTAAAACAGCTCTGAGGATGAGGTACCTCCTTATACCCATCAGACTGGTTAACATGAAAAAAACAGAAAATAAATGCTGGAGGCCGTATGGAAAAATTGAGATACTAATACACTGCTGGTGGAGCTATGAATTTAGACAACCATTCTGCACCCTTACCACTCTTCCACCTAGGAGCCAATACACAGAAGTTAAGGGTTTAAAAAAAAAAAAGTAGACAACCATTCTGGAGAGCAAAGTAGAACAATGGCCAAATGGCTATAAAAGTATATATATCTTTTGATACAGCAGTACCCAAAGAGATTAAACATAGAGGTGTGGGGGGGAGGGAAAAAAACTACCTGAACAAAAATATTTTTATTAGCTGTTTTCATGGTGGCAAATAGCTATGTAATATTGAAAATTAACATTATACCAAATATAATATGCTAAATGTAATATTAGTTTAAAAAAGGTTTGTTGTCACCATTTATAAAATAATTTACCCTTAAGTCAAGAGGATGATAGTAGCTTTTAACAATTTAATTTTAATATAAATATAGTCTAAGAAAGAAATAATGAGGGGAGAAAATAGAAAAATATTTCCTCCTAGCTTACCACCCTAATCTTACCAGCCCACAAGAGTGTCTTCTTCCCTAACCACCAATGCTGAATCACAGAAAGACCTCCATCCAAAGACCTCCAGATAAGAACCTTCTCTCCTCTACAGTCTCTTTTTTTTTCCTGTCCTCTTTCTGTCACTTCCTTTCCATGAGCATTGGTCTATCACAACTTAGGATCCAATCAAAGTCTCTATTTGGAGCATTACAGCTACACTAATGAGCTGGCTCAGAGGAGCAAAAAGATCATGACTCTGGGAGGAAGGGGTTCCCTTTACACAGCTATAAACTGAAAGGATGCCCATCAGTTGAGAAATGGATGAATAAGTTATTGTATATGTTATTGCGCCAAAAAAAATTGACAAACAAGATGTTCACACACACACACACAAACACACACACACCCACACACACACACACACACACCCCAAACCCTGAAAAGAGTTATATGAAGTGAAACAAAATGAAGTGAACAGAACGAGAAGAACTTGTACAGTGTAACAACAGTAATATAGTATGATCAATTGTGAATGACTCAACACCTTATCAATAAGGTGAAGATTCAGGAAAAATGTAAGAGACTCATAACAAAAATTTGATACCACCCCACAGTCATAAAAGGAAGAGATATAATCTGAATGCAAATTGAAACATACCATCCTTCACCTTATTTCCTCATTGAATTTTTATCTACAATAAATTATATATATCTTCTTTCACAACATGAGGAACCTAGAAATATGCATTGTATGATAATATAGGCACAACATTTGTCATATTACCTGCCTTCTCATTGAGGAGGGTGGGAAGAAGAGAGAACATGGATTGCAAAATATCAGAAAACATTTTAAGAAATTGTATTGCCATTTAACCTGAAAAAATACAATTGATGAAAAATATTTAATATATGGATTCATAGCATCTTAGTGTTAGAAGGGACTTTTGATATCATCTTAACTAAGTCATTTCTGACCTACAACATAGCTGAATAATGGCCAACTGATCCTTTGCCTCAAAACTTGCAGTGAAAAATGAGCCTATTTTCTTCTGGGAGAACCTATTGTACTACATATCAGTACTTTTGGAATCAGTCTACAGGATTCCTATCCTACCTAGTATCATGTCATCTGAAAATCTAACAAGTAAGACATCCAAGCCTTTACCAAAGACACAGAATAAAACATTATTAACACAGAATCAATATATAAAACTCAGGACCATGTATTAGATACTACCCTCCTAACTGACTTTGATTTATAGCCCAGTCATTCAAACTTTTCTTCATCTTGTCAATGAAGATTTTTTTAAATATTTCTTGCCAATATTTAAATATTTATAGAATTTCACTAATTTATCAGTTTAGTTTCATTGGCACAGAGGCCTAGAAGGTAATAGAATTGCTATGGCATCTTTTTTTTTTTTTTTAAACCCTTACCTTCCGCCTTAGAATTAATAGTGTGAATTGGTTCCAAGGCAGAAGAGTGGTAAGGTCTAGGCAATGGGGATTAAGTGACTTTCCCAGGGTCACACATCTAAGAAGTGTCTGAGGCCAGATTTGAACCCAGGACCACCCATCTCTAAGCCTGCCTTTCAATCCATTGAGCCACTCAGTGGTCCCCAAAGCTATGCTATCTTCTAAGTATTATCTAAGTATTCCTGTTTTAAATTACTATAATGTTTAATCTTCATTAGTAGAGGGAAGGTATTTGCTCAACAAAAATATCTTACACCAAGAAGTGTAATCTTGGTTAGAGTATTTTAATAAGAGGTAGAAAAGTGTTCCATCTTACCTATCTCATTGATTTGTAAAAGGAGTGTCAATAATAATAATAATAACCAAACATGACATGTTTGGAAGTAACTTGGCATTTCCCTCTTTCTTTGACTAGAAATGGAGAAATACAAACAAAGCTCACAAGTCAGTCATACACTCACACATCTGCATCCTTCTTTAGAGGCAATGAAGGCTATGTATATGGGGAAAATGTCATTTATAATTCAGACTCCTTCAGAAGAAAGAATCAGATTCCAGAGAGCAAAGACATCTCAGAGAATGGGTTTGGAGTTCTACATATTTACTTTGGTATAAATTATCTTCATTTAGGCAACTTTCACAAAGTTCAATAGTGTTTTTAATACGTCTGTATATTGCTGACACTTGCAGATAACATTGACAAATTGGCCCATCCTGTCCCACCCACTCAGGAAAAAAAGAAAAAAAAAAGGAACATATTACTATTGGAGCAAAAGGTCCTGCCACTCTCTCTTCATTCCCTACAATTTACATACTTAATTAAGACCAGAAATGCTTCTTAGAAAATAAATTTTTACTAGTTGTCTTCTGTGATTTTCTATAACTTGCTATTATGTATGTCACTTGTAGGTGACAATGAAATACCTGAAGATAAACAAATGTGAACAAATGCTTATGAAAAGATCCCATGCATTTAAACTGTTTCTGGTGCCTAAAACTTTAACATGATTTTCTAGAGATGACTGAAAAATCTTTTATTGTGATTTTGTACTTTTCTAGAAGAAAAACATTAAATTTGATAGGATATAAACATGTGTGATTTTTTGGTTGGTCTCTTTATTGGTAATGGCGATAAATAACTACACATTAAAACAATGAACAGAAAAGACTGACATAGCTCTGTTTTTAAAACTAGTCAGGCGATTATAACCATCGGAAGCAATAGGCTTACTAAAATTATTCTTAATGTCATCATCTCCTTGTGATGCTTCTATAAATAAGAAGTCACACTGGAAAAAATAAAATCTTAATAGCTGTATTTTTTAACTTCTAATTAACACAGCCTTCTCAGCAACTTTACTCTTATCCCACATGACTGAGATATTATATATATATGTATATATATTTATAATATTATCAAAGATTTATGTAAAAATAGAACTAGGAAATCAAGGCAATAGGAAACATGCCTGTCCTGACTAATCTCAATACTACAGGTCTAATACAGATCACTTAACTGGGATCTTTTGATGGTACACACCAAATTGGTGAAAGACCTATACATATTCAATTTTTTTCAACACTTATCCATCCAGATATTCAACCTGGTATGCAGGTATGTATAAAGTCTATAATAGTTAGAATGGGTTTGACTAAATTACAAGAGTAAAAAATAATGTTGTAGTTGACATTTATAGAAATTAAGCCTTAAGTCACGAGACTGTTAGTAGCTCTAATTGCTTTATTATAGTAAGATAACGATAATAAGAGAGGGAAATATCAAAAGGAGGTTAAGAATTACCTAGACCATCAACCTAAAGCCTAGCAACCGAGACTGTCTCTGAACAGTCTCAGAAACAACCCCACCCTGTTTCCTGCCAGGTCTCACCTTATTCCTTTCACCCACTAGCTCTCCTACATCACCCCCCAGGAACTAATCATAATTCCACCCAGGGCTGGAAGTGTCTATGGAGTCAATTCCCTGGTTGCTGATTGACCCAAATTCAAAACAAATGGAAGGGAAGTCTAAATCTCTGATTGATCAAATCAAAATACAAATTCCCTTCTCACAATTCCCCCTGTGATTTTATTGGGAGATGAGCATGTTGAAATCTCCTCAGCTGAGGGTCTTGGAAGATTAACGTTCCTAGTCTCCCCAGTTACTAACTTCAAATAACAACATATATATCTTAGGATTCTTCCACTAAAGGTGTATAAAACATTGCCTTTTCTAAGGGAAAATTACAACAAACTGGGACCAAGAGGAAAATAAAAAAAGAAAGAAAACAAAAATAATAGTTGATAGGTGCATTGACAAAAAAACAATTGGGGGCAGTCCCCCTTGGCATAAGAGTTTATATTCAGAATAAATATGTTCAACCCCTTTCCATTCAGTTCATTCTGGATCTCTTGATGCAGTGTGTGGTTTTTGCAGGCATCTCTATGGCACCCTCTTCAAAAAATCTGCCTACCTGATTTGAGGTGCTGGTGAGTCTCTTCTCCTAAAATTCCTCCAAAAGATTTTCAAACTCAGAATCTTAAGACAACCATACAATTAAAACCATACAATCCCCCCAGAAGTGGGTGCTGACCAACCCCAGGATCATCCCATAATAATAATAAAATTATAAGCAAAAAAAAAATTAACAAACTTGCCAGTCTTTGGATCAATAATAAGATCTAATTAAAATAATTCATGTCCTACAAACTTACATTTACCCTGCCTTTACCCAATGGCAGTCAGGACTAAAGAAAATTCCCATTATTATAAAAGAGAAAAAAATAAAAAGGACTAGATTCTGATGTAAAAGGGAATTATGATTCCCTAGTTTGATTTTACCTTTGATCTTAGGGATAGGGAAGCCAAAATGGCAACCAAACTAAGGTACTTATCAGAATGTGGCATGGGGGAGTTCAGTGTCTGACACTGTGTTATGTTTATAATAACAGAGATGTTGGGAAGCTGATGGATTGGCCTGAGCTAGAAACCTGCAGGTCTTTCTATTCCCCCCCCCCCAACAGGCTTCAGTGAGTAGGGAGGGGTAGGTACTTGTTGCTCTCAAACCCCTCCCACCAAGCAGTTGGAAATCAGTTGAAAATGGAGGCAGGGCAATGTCTTCTGGCAAGGCTCAGCAAAGCCAAATTTCTATTGAAGTTCACTTTCTCAACTTATATTCCCCACAGGTTTGATTGAGGGACAAAGGAGAAGCTTGATATCTTGTTATCTAGAACAGAGGAGGATCTGACTTCTTTAGCTGGCAACTGAAAGGAACCAAGCTTTATGGTAGCTGTGAGTATGCCCTAAATAATAGTCAGGCACAACTACTAAAAGATGAAGTTTTATATTGATAAAAGAAGGAAGGGATAGGCAGGGAGGGGGTATCTAGGATTTGGATAAGATCTGGGAAGCCCCAAACTGTCAGGTAGAAACTGCGCCCCCCCAGAAGGGAGGGCAGACTTTATATCCAGCTGGCCCTCAAAGCTTATAATATTCACTTCTAATATCTAAAATAACTAAATGAACAACAAAATGCTATTGCAATAAAGGTCTAACTCCATTAGGCAGGCAAACTCCTGAGGAGAAACCAAAATGGCTTTTGCCCCTCTGGCCACCAAGGCAAACTCAAACCGGGAACAGCAAGCAGAGTGACCTGCTCTCTTCAACCCCAGGAATCAACTGTTTAACTGTTTTCCAACTATTCCCTCACCCAGAGTTCTCTAGGGGAGGGGTCCCCTGGAATTCTGGGTGAGGCTTGACCCTGTATCTTGCAGGAATTCCACCCTGCCATTTTCCATGTTACAATTGTCAAATAGTCGCTTCCTCGAACCTCGAATAAGTCCTCTGTCTTGGCGCAGATATTCATCAATCTCACAGGGATTATTGATCTCCTTGACCTTGTACTTCTTGGCACTGTATGGTGTCTCCTTTGTAACCCCTTCTTTTGAAATCAGACACAAATTTAATAAAAGTCCCATACTATTTAAAATAAATGGCAGGTTTCTTTAGTCTAAAGCTTTTGGATATGCATTGATATTAGAGCTAATGGATATTATAAACTTATCCTTTAAAATCAAAAACACCAATACCGATTCACTTCCTTCAAAAGACTGACAAGTCTAAAGGCCAACAAGATCCTCTTATAAAGATCAGTAACTATTGAGTCAAAGTATCTAGGTTTGAATCCCAGACACACTTTCAGAGTTAATATGGCATAGCGCATAAGAAATTATAAAGAAAAGGTGACTCTGAATCCCCCGTCACATACTATCTGGGCCAATCAATTAGCATCATCTACCCTCATTTTTATCATCTATAATTGGGAATAATTTATTACCTACCTCAGATATTTGTTAGGCTCAAATAAGAACATACACAAACACACACACACGCATATATATTTACTTGTAAACCTAAAACATTATATAAATATGACCTATTATTTTGCATCATGTGACTTTATTAAGTTTTAGTTATCTCATCTGCCAAATGTAAGAATCAGGCTCAAGGATCTCTAAGATCCTATACAAATCTCACTCCCATGACCCTATATTTTAAATAGAGTCAAATTTTAATTTTTTATTTAAATTAAATTTAAATATTAAAATGTTAAATTTTAAATAAAGTCAAATTTCTTTTTTGTTTGTTTTGTTTATAGAGAAATTACTTATTTCCGAATGAAAAAATGTGGGAAAATAGTATTGGAACATAATGACTCTTCACCTTCCTCAGTTACAGAAGCTAATTTTTTTTTTGGGGGGGGGATTTTTCTTATTCAATGTAATAGCTCCTTGTAAGATTAGAATAGGTACTATATTTCTGACCCAAGCTAAGTAAATAAATAGTAAAGTGAATATATTTCTTTCAGCTTATTTCTCATAGTGATCCTCCTGCCTTTGGTAGATTGGATGAAACAGACTGGATAGAAAATTATTTTTAAAATTGGTGTATTTGATGATAGCTTTTGGAATCCTACAGTTTTCTACTCCATGGTAAATACTTAAGCAGTGCAATAGGAACATAATTCTGGTGTCTATGGCTTCTTTTCCTTTTTTTTAACCTATTCTGTTATCTGGCAAGAGAAATAGCATAATAAAGCAAGCAAAATAGGATGGTAGTGACATTTTACATGAAGAAAATTAATTAATCAATCATACAAAAAAGGTTTTTTAGCACCTATTAGGTCATCTCATATCTCCCTGGGGCTGGTGTATGGTTCTTTGCTGCAGTGTATTCTGTTTCTTTGTCAGAAAGAGCACCAATAAGGATCCTGGTTGATATGTCAAAATAACTCTTTCTGATGTTTCACTGCACAAAACTATGAAATACTATTAATATTCACTGTGGCAGGACTTTTATTGTTACCACGGTCAGAGATCATTCAAAAGTGTTTTTGTTATGACTGCTAATAAAGAAATCAGTAGCTAGAAAGCCATTTATTAGTTGGATGAAAAACTGCACTTTGAGATGATGAGCACTGGTTAGAATGCTGTGGTATTCACAGGTTGTTTTTTTTAATGAAAATATGCAAAATATTTTTCACATCAGATACGCAGAACTTCACATAATGCATCAACCACAAATATTCATTTGATAAAAACACAGTGGTGAGGAAGTCTGTCAAAGAAAAATTAACAGCAACTGAAGAAGCTTCTGACAGGCAAAAGAATGGGATATATACATAGTGTAAAAGAATGAAAATGATTGGGAAAGGTCAATAATTTAATATTCTTAAGGAAATATTTTTTGAATGATACTCAAAAGAAGGGGATTTTGTCTAATTGTGAAGGATATCTTTCAGTAAAGCAGACATGAATATTTTCTTCAATTCATGGGAAAAAATTCCTTTTTCCTGTGGCAGAATACACTGACTTTTCTATTTTTCCCACCATTAAGAATTTCATGTAGTTCTTAATCTTTCTGATTCTTTTGTGTAACTTTGTTTTCCTTTTTTTCCTAATCTAGCTACATATCTTATTTTGCTAGTAATTTTAAGTGAAATAACTATCTAAATTTCAAATATGAGTTTCATTTCATTATCATTTGAATAAATTTTAAAGCTATATGATTCCATGTTTAAGTTTTCTAAAAAGCCCAACTAATGTGTTTAATTTTTTTAAAAAAGAGCAAAATCTTAAACAACAACAACAATAAAACATATATACTTGTATTCATGGTTCCCAAATACCCCAAATTGCTTTGAGCTTACTTAGAATGCAACTACATGAAATCACCAAGTGTTGCCAAATGTATTACTTTTAAAAAAAACAAAAACTTATCCTCATATCTTCTTCCCTCAAATAATAAAAGTTGGATTAATGGACTAATCTGTAATATCAGTTTTCTTCAATAAAATGCATACCTAATGCAAACAAAAAAATGTCCCTAATTAAAGAGAAGATGAAAAGCATTGCAAAAACTCTAATTTATCTATCTATCTATCTATCTATCTATCTATCTATCTATATATATATACATATCACTATTGTTTTTTAGGTCATCTTTATGACCTCATTTGGGGGTTTCCTGACAAAGATACTGGAGTACAACGCCATTTCCTTTTCCTCCTTTGACAAATGAGGAAATGAGGCAAACAGAGTTAAGTGACTTGCCCAGCATCCCACAACTAATGTCTAAGATAGGATTTGAACTCTGGTCTTCCTAATTCCAGACCGCACACTTTATGCACTGTACCACCTAACTAATCTATATGTAGTACTACTCTTGAATATATTCAACAATCCTCTAAAAGGATGTGATGGCAAATTTATGGCATGGGTGCCAAAGATGACACACAGAGTACTCTCTGTGGGCACAAGGCTGACCTCTCTCTCCCACAGAGTTCATTACTAGAAAGGCAGAGGGACTCGGGCAGAGCTGCTCTCCTCCTCTTCTTCACTGTGCCTGAGGACATTTTTAACATCTCCCCTCCTCTGCCCAGCAGGGCAATGGGACTTCGAGGTGGTTTAGGTGGGTAGCTCATAGACAGCAGAGCTGGAGGGATGCAGAACCCTTGGGCTATTCCTTTCTCCCTCTCTACACTTGCTGCTGATATTCCTTACTTCACCCATGCCTCTGTTCAGCAGCCCAGTGGAAACCCTTTCTCCCTCCCCTGTGTGGGGTAATGGGGGATAGCACCCAGCACTTGGTGGGGGTGGGCACAGTATTTAGCCTTTGAGGGGGTAGCATGGGGCTACTCCACCTCTGAAAGACTCTCTGTCACTGCTTTAAGAGCTGACTAAAAAAAAGGTAGAAGGCACTATGCTAGACACTGGAAATGTAAAATTGCAAATGAAACACTCTTCACCACAAGGAAAGGAAGGAGAGGGATTAGCATCTATATAGCACCTACTACTGGCAGCTATTGATTAATAGTTTTTGTTTCTTTGATTTAGCAAATAATGAACAAAAGAAATATCTCTCCCAATTTAGTCCCAACAACTACAAAGTTACAAAATAATAATGCAAAATGATATATCTGATATAAAATAAGTGGTTTGAGTCTACTCAAATCCTTTGGTTTTCTCTATTAGAATTGAAGTTATTTTGAGAAACATACATTAATATCTTAATACAAACATCTGAAAAGAGAAAAATAAATTTAAAGCATGGCCTAAACAGTTGTTATAATTCTAGTTTATTTTGTTAAAATAAACTTATTCAAGTCTGTAGCAAATTACTGAAATAATAATGTTTTCCCTTGCTTTTGTAATTGCTCCAAATCTAAGTCAATCTAATATACAAACATTAAGTATTTACAATTCACAAGGCTATCTTAGGTACAGGAAGTACAAAGACAAAAACATAATAGTTTATACCCTCAAAAAGCTAAGGTATAAAACATGCAAGCTTGAGTTCATTTAAGGAAAGTTGGTAAATGAGAGAGCAATAACATCTAGAACATTCAGGAAAGGTTTCTCATAGGATATGATCCATGAATTGAACCATAAAGGAATTTTGAGATCCAAATAGGTAGATGTAGAATATTTCAAGTATGAAAGCTAGCATGTGGAAAGACACAAAGGGGGGAAATGGTAAAAGTCCAGGAAAGAGCAAATAGCCTAGTTTAGGTGGAACACAGACTTAGTGAAGGGCAAATAATGAAGAGTAACCCTAGAGAAGATGCTTTGAAGTGATGCTGTAAAGGATTTTAAAATTTGAGCTAAGGGGTTCATATTTTTATAATGAGGCAACAGGGAATTGCTTAAATTCCGTCACCATTAACATATATATATATATATATATATTAGAAGTTATTTATTTTTCTCTCTACTTTCTCTCTCTCTCATTTTAATTTAAAGGAGTCAATGCTTCCAAAGTAGATGAAACAATAGTTATAAGATATTCAAACTTTTATTAACCAAATATAGTTTCTCAGCCATGAGCTTTTAATTTTTGATGTATGGACTCCTTTGTCAGTTTGGTGCTTCTGAACCACTGCTCAGAACAATACAATTAAATAACTTGAGAAAATGCTAGATCTCAATGAGAGGTTTTTGAAAATAGAGGTGCATTTTTTCTTTTTCAAAATCTCTTATATTATTTTGTTTTTTTCAAATACACATAAATAATTTTAATATTCAAATTTTAAATTTTCAGATCTAAATTATCTCCCTACTTCCCTTCTCCACTCCTTGAAAAGGCAAGCAATCTGATATAGATCATACATGTGAAGTTATGCAAACTATATTTCCATGGTAACCATGTGGCAAAAGAAAATAGAGGGAAAAAAAGTAAAGAGTAAAAAATGCAATTTTTTCCTATCCAAGTTCAAGACTCTCTAAGATTTAGCCATAGACTTGGATTTTGACTGTCCCCAGATGAAGAACCTCTTGTCTAGGTAGTCACACAACAGAAAGATTAAATATACATATATATATTTCATAAGAGCAGTTTCTATAAGCATTCTAAATATAATGACAAAAATCATATTCAGAAAAATAAATTTGAGAATACTCTAAATCTTAGTTGCATAATGTTTTAGGATTTATCAATGTCATTCTATCGCTATCTAGAGAGTATATTTATCATAGATCTGCTGAGTATTACCATTACCTTTAGTTTTTCATACCACGCTGACGTGTATTACCTTTTCTTAACTAAATTTCTTGATGGCTTAATCAAGAAAGGTTTAACTTCTTAAACATACTTTCTAATTTTTCTTTGTCCTTATAAGGTGTCATGGGCAGTTGACATGGTTTGGGTTTCCAAGATAGAATTGACATTGCCAGAGCCAAATTCATAAATATTTCTCATGCCACAGATTAGTTCTGAGCCATTTTGCAGCCCTGAGAAGTCTATACCATAAAGAACACTTCCTTTCATTCCAAACCCATTTGCATTTTATTTGTGCCTCAGAGGAGGAACAATCCAAACTGATTAGAATCCGCAGACGCTGTGCATAATGAAAAATTAATTGCATCAATCTTTTCACTGTAGTGGTCTTAACAACTCATTTTCAACTGGTCATTTTTCCACCTGCTCACCACGGCCCAGGCAGCTGAGGCAAGCATATCTCTGACATTTCCTGAATACCAATGAAGCTAAGGTCACTGGTACATCATGCATGTAGGAACAGAGCACTCTGAAAGAGATGTAACCTATTTGGACTAGCTAGAACTAGTATGTGAGAGTAGAGGGCAAATAAATCCTATGGATGAGAATCTAGGCTCTGTCTGAATAAACAAAAAAGCAAGGCAAGGGAAAGTACCTTTCCTACAGCAAAGGTTAGTTTAGCTTCCCTTAATGAGGACTGTGCTTGATGTGCTGTTGACAAAGGACATAAATCAGGTTTCACATGCTAAAATGGATGCTGTGATTGGTATGCCTGATAAGGACCACAGCACAATGCATATTCATCATGACTGTTTTTGCTATTGATAACAGAGTTGTTAAACTTTGGTAAATACAAGGATTAGACTCAGTGGCCTTTTAGTGCCATAGGAAAAAAAAAATTACTGCCCTCCAATCTTTTCCCACAAGTTTAGCCTATACTGATTGCTATATGTATAGACCTAGAGATCTAGAGGGAAGCCCCTAGAAATTTAGGTGAAATCTGCCATAGTAGACATATGACAAGAATAAGAGTGGCACAAGGTGAAAAATCATTGTTGGGTCATAGTGTGTACTGCTGGGGGTCACATTCACATGTATAGAAACACTGAAGTATTGGGGCACACAGAAGAAGTCTTAACAGTCATGCTAATACTGTGAAGGTTGGAAAATTCAGGGTACTTCTCTCCAAATTCAATTTAATATACACTAAGTTATAGGGGAGGAGGAGGAGCTTGATTTGATCAAAGAATGAGGTACTGCTAAATTAAGCGATTTTGAATCATTTTTGTTCAGTTTGCAAATGAAATATGAACCATCATATTAAAAATCTCTCTCAACTCCCCAATTCTCCAGGAAATTTATAATTTCCTTTCAGATATTAAAACAAACAAACTCATACACATATTTATCAAGGAAATGAGTGAGAAGAGTTTCTCTGCCTATACACACACACACACACACACACACACACACACACACACACACATACACACATCCTAACACAAATAAAAATAGGAAGTAACTAATGAGAATTTCCGAAGTTTCAAAATACGTCCCACAGGAATTTTTAATAGAAAACTTAGGAGGAACAAAGTAATAATTTTTAAAAGCTAGTTCAACAATTCTTCTGCTGTAATCTACAAGTACTAATGAAAAGAGAAAATCATTCTGGTAACCCATTAGATGACTAGAGATTGTGGAACCTAATCTTTAAAGAAATAAAGCAACATGCAGGGTGAAGTGAGTAGAGGTATGTTTATAATGAAAGTGATTTTTTAAAATCATCATTTTGAAAGATAAGAATTCTAATCAATGTGATGATTAACCATGATTTCAAAGGGTTCATGAGGAAGAATACTACCATTCACCTGAAACAGAAGCTATATCCGAAGAAAGCAGAATGAGACATACATTTTGGTCAAATATGAATGTTTCATTTGATTACAAGTATGTAATACAAGATTTTTGTTTTGTTCATTTTCCAGTGTGTGTAGAAAAAATGTGAGGGAGAAGAAAATAAATGAATGATAATTTAAAAAATAAGGGTGGGAATGGGGAAGTTAGCAAAAATAACAAACCACAAAAAAGGGGTAAGTGTTAGTGCTAAGGCTGTCTGCTCTTGGCCAGGGGTTCAAGGAACATGTAACATTGAGAAAGTGAGAACAAGGCTTTTTCTAGCCTAAGAAAAATTAGGAATTCAGCAGAAGGGGTCTGTGACATTACAATGGGGGCCAGCTTAGGCACAACAACAGCACAAGAACTGGGGTTTGAAGGCAGTGGCAAAAATAGAAGCAGTAATATAGATTCTGGGTCCTTCAATCCAGAGAGAAGGAATGATAACTGTTGAAAAATAAAGTACAAGACATCTTTTAGTAGTATTGGGTGCAATCAGGTGTGCTATGGCCACCCAATTTACTTATACCAAGTCCTGGGCCATAATTCTAGAGGCAGGAAGAATACTTGCCACAACAGGATAGCTGGATCCCATCCTGGGCAAAGACCAGTACATGGACCAGGAGAGCAGGGACCATACTTCTTCATGGATCACCTTAAAAGATTAGGAAGAACCAAAAACTTGCAAACCACTTGAACTAACTCTGAAAACAGTAGCACAAAAGCCTGAAACTTGGCATAGCTCCTGCTCATATCCAAGATGAGCATAGCATAAATTTAACATGAAGTTAAAGAGAACAAAGAGTCTAGGAAAATGAGCAAATTGTAACAACAAAACAAAAACTACTTGACCACAAAAAGCTTCTATGTTGGCAGAGGAGACAAAAACATAAACTCAGAAGAAGAAAATGAAGAGGAAGTGGCTAAAACCAAAGCCTGAACATAAATACTAATGAGATATAAACCAAATTATTCCTAGAAGAGTTAAAGAAAGAGATGAGAGTAGTGGAAGAAAACTTGACAAAAGAAATGAAAGTGATTAAAGAAAATTGAAAATAAATAAAAGCTTGGTAAAAGAGACAAGAAATATTGAAGAAAGAAATATTTTTAAACACATGGAGCGCGTGCACACACACACACACACACACACACACACACACACACTAACAATGAATAATAGATTTGGCCTAAAGTAAAAGAGGCACAAAAAATTCAGTGAAGAAAAATATGCTTTTGAAAGCAAAATTGGTCAAATATAAAGAAAGGTATAAGACCTCACTGAAGAAAATGGTTCTTTAAAAATTAAAAGTAGGCAAATGGAAGCTAATGATATCATGAAGATCAAGGAACAATAAAGAACAATAAGAGCAATAGAAGAAAGGATAAAGCATTGTTCTAGTCCAGAACAACATAGAGAGACATGAAGGAAAACTCTTCTTACTTGAGTACAAGGAGAGAGTGTTGACCCAGACCCAGCAGAACTTAGATGTAATATAGAGCAAGCCACAGGGGAAAGAGCAAAGTTTACTCAGGCTAGCCTCAGTAGGGGAAAAGTGAAAACCAACACAATAAAGAAAAGGCAGTAGTGGCAGGAAAACAGTTCAACATAATTCACTTCTAACAAAGGCTATATGCAGCCCAGAACAGGTAGCAATGAAAAGAACTCTGCCCAAAGAGGTCCAACCTTAGTGGGATAGGCCATCTCAACCCATCTGAACTGTAAACCTCCACACATCAGGCAAATCAGGCTATTTTTGGAAAGTGTTCAAACTAGGACCAAGAAAGCTGAGCTTACATCAAAGATAATACAAGCACAGGACATTACTCCCTCTACTCTAGGAATAGAAGTAAGCTTTAGCACATAGCCAAAATCAAGTGAGAAACTAACTACAAAATGAGCAAAAGGCAGAGAAAAAGCCCAACACTAGAAAAATATTTCAACAAGAGAAATGATCAAAATGTGAGATCAGAAAAGGCCAACATATCAAAAATGAAATGTATTAAGCCTCAAAGGAAAATATGAAAGGATGTCAATCCCCCCCAAAAAAAACCATCATGAAGAATTCCAAAAGAGGTTAGAAAAATGAATAGTAAGTAAATAAGAATAAAAATTAGAAAAAGTAACAATAGAAAAATCAACCACTTAAAAAATAATTTACTAAAAATAAATTCCTTTAAAAAGGAAATAAAACCTCTCAAACAGGAAAATACTCCTTAAAAAAGAAAGTACAAAGGCTGAAAGAAGAAAATGGATCCCTAAAAATTAGAAATGGAAGAAAGGAGCTTAATGAATTCATTATACAGCAGGAAACAATAAAAATATATTCAGAAGAATTTTAAAATTAGGAGGTAATTTGAAATCTCTCACTGGAAAAACAATGGCCTAGAAAATAGATCCAGGAGGCACAATCTAAGAATTGTTGGATTACCCAAAAGCCATGACCAAAAAAAGAATCTTGACACTTCATTCAAGAAATTATCAGGGAAAACTTCCCTGATATTCTTGAACAAGAAGGGAAAATAGAAATCAAAATAATCCACTCATCACTTCCTGAAACAAACCTTAAATTTAAAAATCTCAGGATTATTATAGAAATTCCAAGTCAAGGAGAAAATGCTACCAACATCCAGAAAAAAAAAATAAAACTGGGGAACTACAGCCAGGATTATGTAGGACCTATCAGATGGTACATTAAGAGATTGAAATGTGTGCAATATCATCTTCCAAAAGGCAAAGGATCTAGAACTACAACAAAAAAAAATCAACTACTCAGCAAAACTGTATAATACTCCAGGGGAAGAAATGAACATTTAATAAAATAGAAAAAAACAGGTATTCCTGATGAAATGACCAGAGCTAAAAAAGAAAATTTGATGAATGTGATACTGAAGAGAGACATAAAAAGATAAACAAACAAAAAATGCTCAAGTTAGTCAGTAGGAATAAACTAATCACATCCCTGGTGTGGGAAAGTAATAACTATAATACTCAAGATATTTATAGTTCAAGAGATTCCTAAAGTATGTAGTATATTTAAAGTAATCAAGGGAAACAAAGAGGTTAAACTAATTAGACACCTTGCTAAAAAAGTGATAAATAGAATACTTAGGATACTTATGGTTCAAGAGGTATTTAAGATATTTTAAGATAATAATGGAAAAGAATGGAACTAAACTGATTACTAGTAAGGATAATAACTAAGATGCTTAACATATCTATAATATTTCAAGTATCTAAGATATAAAAAGTAGTTAGAATACTTAGGAAATTGAAGAAACTTAAGAACATCATTATTAGGGCAATGAATAGGAAAATAAATAGAAAGAGAACTGAGAGTAAATTGAATATGATGAAATCATATAAAAAATCAAGTGATAAAGACAAAGAATACACTTAGTGAAAAAATGAAAGAAAGTTTGGAGTAAATTATCTCACATGAGAAGGCATGTACAAATCAATACAGTGACTCTTTTTTCCTCTCCTGCCGCTCAAGGACCTGACTGCCACCTTGAATGATACTGTAACCATCAAAACCAGGAGGTTTATGAAAAAAAAAAAAGTCTTCTTTGATGTAAATAAATGGTCATTTATATTCTAACACCCAAGACTGAAATTTGAGGAAAACTGGCCAAGATGTACAAAACAACTGCAGATGTTATTTTTGTCTTTGGATTCGAAACCCATTTTGGTGGAAAAGCAACAGACTTTGGCATGATCTATGATTCCCTTGACTGTAAAAAAGAAAAGTGAACCAAAGCACAGACTTGCAAGGCACAACTTGTATGAGAAGAAAAAGACGTCAAAAAGCCAGTGAAAGGAACCGAATGAAGAAAGTCAGGGGTACTGCAAAGGTAAACATTGGTGCTTGCAAAAAAGGTTTGTCTTAGAGAAAGACTATGTATATTCATTCATCCAAGATTCAATGTCCTCAGCCTCTCTGCAATTGTTCCACAACTCCTGGGACCACACTGCATCAGTAATATATCTTTAATTCTACAGCCCTATGAAAATCAATTGCTCAAAGATTTAATTTAGTTCAAGTCAATAAATATTAAAGACTCAATATGATCTGGGGAAAAAAAGAATCAATATAGTGGAAGAGATGATGGGGGCTTGGCAGGCAGTGCTTGAACTTTAAACTCATTGGAATTGGCATAAATTAATAGCAAATCTACTCAGTTAGATATAGAAATCTATCTTCTCCAATAGGGAAGCAAGAAAAGGATGGTGAATCATAAAAAAACAAAAAACAAAACAAAACAAAACAAAACAAAAATGCTGTAGGTCAGACAAAAGGGAGGGAGAATATGGGGATGAGGATAAATAGAAATAAAACCATTGCAAAAACAGAAAAGCTAAAAGGAGAGAAAGAAAAAGATAGAGGGGGCAGAAATAAGATAGAGAGAAACACACAGATAATAACCACAACTGTGAATGTGAATAGAATGAACTTACCCATAAAATGGAAGAGGATTGCACAGTGGATTAAAAGACAGAATTCCAAAATATACTGTCTACAAAAAACTCATTTTAAAAAAAGGAGACACATATATAATAAAAATAAAGACCTGGAGGAAAATTTATGCTTTAGCTAAAGTTAAAACAAGCAGGGGTAGCAACTATGATCTCAGATAAAGCAAAAGTGAAAATTGACTTAAGAGATAAAGAAGGAAATTACATAAAAGGAACCATAGATGAGGGAGTAATATCAGTATTTAACATATATGTGCCAAATATCATAGTATCTACATTCCCAAAGGATAAATTAAGTGAATTAAAGAGGAAATAGGCAATAAAACTATATCAGTAGGCATCATTACCCTTCCCCTCTCAGAATTAGATAAATCAAACAAAAAAATGAACTAAAAAGAAGTTAAATAGGTGAAAAATTTTTTTAGAAAAGTCAGACTTGATAGACCTCTGGGAAAAAAAAATTATTGGGAATAGAAAGAAATATATCATTTTTTCAGGAGTATGTGAAACCTTCACAAAATTGAGCATATAATAGGACATAAAAGCCTCACAACCAAACACAGAAGAACAAAAATATCAAATACATCCTTTTCAGACCATAATGCTATAAAAATTGCATTGAACAAAAAGAATTGGAGGAAAAAAAGACTAGAAATTTATCAGAAAGTAAATGATTTTATCTTAAAGAATGTGTGGATAAAAAAAACAAATCATAGAAATAACCTATAATTTCATTTAATTAATTTAGAGTAAGGAAGAAAAATAACAAAATTTTGTGCATGCAGTCAAAACAGTACTTAGGGGACAATTTACATCTTTAAATATTCACATCAATAAAATAGAGAAAGAGCTAATCAATGAATTGGGTATGCAACTAAAAAACAACAACAGCAAAAAACCCCTAGAAAAATAATGAATCAAAAATCTCTAACTAAACACCAAATTAGACCAACATCCCTAACAAATATTGATACAAACGTTGTAAATAAAATCATAGCAAAGAAATTGCAGCAATGTATCACAAGGATCATGCACTATGACCAGGTGAGATCCATACCAGTAAAGCAGTGATTGTTCAATATAGGGATAATTATTAGCATAATTTACCATACTGATAGCAAAACCAACAGAAATCAAATAATTATTTCAAAAGATGCAGAAAAAGCTTTTGACAAAATACAATAACCATTATTTTTAAAGACCCTAGAAAACATTGGAATAAATGGAACACTGCACAAATTATAGCTTATATATAAAACCACCTGTAAACATCTGTCATGGGAATAAGATGGAAGCCTTCCTAATAAGATCAGGAGTGAAACAAGGGCAGACATTATTACCATTGGTATTTAATATTGAAGAAATTAGAAAGAGGGGAAGGAAGAAGAAAAACAAGGAAGGAAGGAAGGAAGGAAGGAAGGAAG